>NC_033799.1:14500333-14526916 GCF_001876935.1 Asparagus officinalis | reverse complement strand
TAGCCGCAACGTGACAATAATAGTTTCATTAAAAAAAAATTACACCATATAGTAACTTTTAAAAACTGGTTATTTACAGAATCTCCCCATAAACTTTTAGGATGTTGCAGTAAATCCTCATAAAAAATGGTGCTAATTTGGAGAATATGAGTAATATTCATGTGAAATATAGTGAAATAAAATAGTTCATAAGAGTTATGTGCAACAACTCCTAATGTTCAGAGGGTTTAGAGTAATAAATTGTGGCGCTCTGTTTGTTATTATTGTTGTTATTGTTTTTGTGTGGTGTTGGGTGGTGGGTGGGTGGGGGGGCGGGGCGTCCTTAAAATTCGCACAATCAACCTATCATGTTATGTTCAGGTTCCTCAAAGCTAACAAGTACATAAATATAATGTTGGATTTTTGGTCAAAACTGCTTTTCAAAGATGATTTTTCAAACTATATATTATATATATATATATATATATATATATATATATATATATATATATATATATATATATATATATATATATATATATATATATATATTATTTTATATATATATATATTAACTTACAAGTCTACGTTTATAATGCTGTAGTACGGCCCTAGTGGAAAGTTTATGTTTTGGTGTTTCAAAAGGTCCCTTGTTCGATACTTACCAAAGGCAAGCCAAGAAGTGTTTTATTTGAATTAACCCCTCATAAGTTCTAGTGGGCCGTGGGCCGTGGGTCGAGGCTAATCGGGCTGAGGTGCTAAGTGGCGCTTTGTTAAGCGCACTTTGCATAAGGTTTACCCCGCAGGCTGCTTCGCAGCATGCGGACGAGCTACATATTTGCACGAGGGTAACCCTAGCGTTCTCGTAGTTTAACAAGGTTCGCTCGGTCGACGAGGTTCATCTGTCATACGAGGTTCGCCTGTTTGACGATGTTCGTTCGTTTGACGAGGTTCGTCTGTCATACGAGGTTCACCTGTTTGATGAGGTTCGCTCGATCGACGAGGTTCGTCTGTCATACGAGGTTCGCCTGACGAGGTTCGCCTGACGAGGTTCGTCTGTCATACGAGGTTCGCCTGTTTGACGATGTTCGCTTGTTCGACGAGGTTCGTCTGTCATACGAGGTTCGCCTGTTTGATGACGTTCGTTTGTCGAACGAGATTCGTCTAATTTGCTGAGACGTGACACTCACATTTCGTAGCAACGTGTCCATTGATTGCCTCGTATTCAGCAGTTACTGCATACAGTAGTTACAATAGCAATTAGAGCAATTGAATGCTGATGTTACAATCTTAATTGCCATTAAGAATTGTAACAGTCACATTAATTGCTAATAACTCTTGAGCTGGACTTAGAGGCCTATAAATAGCGCCCTTGGGCAGCTCTTGGTTGCGACTGGAAACTTTCTCGTGAGTGTGGAATACGAACGTCAGTATAGAATACGAACGTCGGTATACACACACGAGCTTGGAAAACGAACGTCTGATCGATGTGTTAGACCCTAGAGGGGGGGTGATTAGGGTCTTATGCTAATCTAATCCGATTTTATGCTAATTAAAACTAATTAACAAATTATTCTTACAAGAGAGATTTATAATATGTTACAAGCAAGAATAATCAATATGAACAAAGGTAAATATCCTAACAATGAGATATACTATGAGATATATGTAAGGATATATAATTAACACAAGGGTAAACAATCTAAACTAGATAGTGGACAATATAATCAACAAGCAATAAACAAAGGCGATATAAGATATGAACATAAAAATAAGTACGCCAATGCAATCACAAACAAACGATATGATTACGGAGTTCGGTCCCCACGATCTACGTCTCTACTCCTCACCTCGAGGAGATCTTCACTATCACAATCGGGTTTTCTACGTTTACCCGAATAACGTTTACACCACACAATTCGGTTTTCTAGTTTACTGAAAACTCTACAACTAACACACTCTTGTAATCCCACTCTACACCCTCTCAAGTGTTGAACTAGACGTGTCTCCCTCAAGTGCTCGGATACAACCTCTCCCTAGGTTCGTCAATCGACGCCACTCCTCTTGGGACGATCCCTGACTCTCGCCACACACTTCTCTCAGTGTACAAGTGTATTACAAAGTGATCTCACAATAAAGCACAATACAAAGTGTTTGTTCTCTATAATGGATGAGAACGAATTATAAACTCACTCTCTAAGTTACACAAACCCACAACCCAATTATAATGAATGTAAATATAATAAGCTCAATGGTTGTGTGTGTGTGTAAAAAAAGAGAAAATAAAATCAACTAAACTCAATATGAACACTAGCTTAATAAAATAATAATCAAACAATATAAATCAACTAAACTCAATATGAACACTAGCTTAATAAAATAATAATCAAACAATATAAAATATAAAGCTAGATTGAGTTTAGAAAACTTCTCAATAGATCAAGAGTGGAAGGAGAAGAGTTGGATGCTCAAACACCAATAGATGATCTCCTCAAGCTCTTGTGAAATTGATTTCACAAACTCAAACTCTCAAATGCTTAAAAGCTTCTTAAACAAACTTAAACAACACTTAAACCCTTGTTAAAACTCTTGTTTAAAAAACTTCTTATAGCCTCCCAAAATCTCAGCCAAAACCCCAAAGGAAAAGACCAAAAAACCCAAGAATCAAAAATCTGATTCTGTACCAAAACTAGTCGTTAGAGTGAACAGTGGTTAATCGTGAAAATCGCGGGGGGGGGGGGGAGCCACTTTCGAAGCTGAGGATTTTCCAGAGACTTTGGCGGTCGACCGTGATGGTCGATCGTGGGAAAATTCGAGCTGACGGTCGACCGTGACGGTCGATCACGAAAGTTTCTGTTTGACTCCGTAGGTAAAAACTCATGTGCGGTCGATCGTGACGGTCGACCGCAAACTGATACATGAACATAATAGTTTGAAAGTTAATTTTCTAATTTTAAAACCCTGTTTAAAAATATCAAACAAATTCAAAAAATGTAAAACTTTGGAAAATAATTGTAGACATGATAATTCACATGTTACAAAAACTGGTTTTTAAAAAAGACTTCTCAAATGTAAAATATCATTATTTTGTAAGGAGGTCCAAAACATAGAAATGTAAACATATGAATTTCGATATTTTGCCTAAACCATATTTTGAAACTTTACAAAATGATTTTATAGACTTGAAGAAAGATGTAAACTATTGTTATGATGTCTATAAACAATGAATGTAGTATTTTATCAAAATACACATATAATGCACTAAAACATGATTTCATTAAACTAAATAAAATTGATGTTGATGAAATTATATATATGCATATAAGTATGAAACAAAAATATGTTTTCTAATTATATTAAATTGTTTCATATTAAAACTTGAAAACTATCAAACCATAACATATATGTATATATATAACTATATATATACAAAACCAAAACGTGTATGTGTGTATATGATTGAGCTTAAAGTACTAACACACATAATATAAACTCCTAAACTAAATTACCCAAGCTTGATCTTGATTTTCAATAGCTTAACTTGGTAATCTTACGGATGAAGCTTAAACTTGAATCTTTAACTTGAATAGCGTAGCTTCAACCATAATTCCTCCAACTTCCATTGGATATGATCGTTGAAGCGCAATTCCAGCCATCCTCCAACTCGTTATTTGTCTAGAATAAATACGAAAACATAAACACTGGACAAACAACATTAGAAGTAAATTGTTTGTTAAACATCATCAAAACAACAAGGCCAACACGATGTTGTTGTGCTGCTGTTGCAGAAACTATGCCTGCAGGAACCCTGAAACCGAAAGGTTTTTTGAATTGAAAGGTTCTAAGATCGAGGAGATCTTTTGCCTTGACCGAAAGGTCTTATAGATCGAGGAGATCTTGATAGTACTGGGTTGGTGTACACCAGAGTATTATATTGTTATTCCTGAAAGCAGTTTGGCCTTGGGATCCTTGCACCGGAGTAGGCCAAATATTACTTTAAGCACATCGTTTCACAAACGCACAGCAGTTAATTAAAAAAGTTTAAAATAACAGCACATCATCTTTTACTGTTTAATTCCAGATTTAACCATAATTTCTAATAATCTTAAAGCAATATTTCAGATCTACTAATGGATCCTGCGAGAACTCTTGGAGTGGACTGTCTCAAGTTAGAAAACTTTGATGGATCTAACTTTAACGTATGGCGTCGAAAAGTGATTTTTGGGATGCAACTCCTAAAAATCTACTATGTGGTTTCTGAGGAGAAACCTGACTTTGAAGAAGACTCAGAGTCTGAAGCCTCTTGGGATAAAGATGATTATTTCTGTAGGAGTTATCTCCTTAACTTCCTGGCTGATCATCTAGCAGATGCTTACACCAATAAGCCCTTTGTAAAGGAAATCTGAAATGCTCTGGAGGAGCAATACAAGGATGAGGAGAAGCTTTCCAAGTCTCAACTCATTGACAAATTTCTGGACTTCAAGTTTAAAGATGACACTGAGGTTTTACCTCAAGTCAAAGAGCTCGAAAAGCTTGTAAGAAGTTGAAGGATGAAAAGATCAGTCTTTGTCAAACCTTCATTTCTGGTGCAGTTGTCAACAAGTTTCCTCCATCTTGGATGTCGTTTTCCACAGACATTCGAAGAAGAAAAAGATAGGTGACTTTATCTGATTTGAAGAGATTCATTCGGATTGAGGACGAGATTCGGACTCGCACAAAGAATGAGCTCCTAGCTAAGCAGAAGGTGTCTGCTAACATTGTGGCTACTAACTCTGAGAAGGGTACCAGTTCTTCTAAAAAAAAGAAGTTTTTAACAAAAAGAAAAATCATAATCCGAAGAACTTGAATGTTCAGAAGAAAGGTTTCAAGAAGAGCGATAAATATTTTAATTGTAGGAAGCAAGGACATTTTACCAAAGACTGCAAAGCACCAAAGAAGGGAACGGTACACAATGTTAATCAACTTGATAATTGTGTGGCTATGCTCTTTCAAGTGACAACTCCCAATAAAATCTCTGGTTGGTGGTTAGATACAAGTGCTACCTGTCATGTCTGCTCTAACAGAGATTTGTTCTCTTCCTATGTTGCTGCTAAAGAGAACGTATCAATGGCTGATCATTTTGTGGTTCCTGTTCTTAGAACTGGGACTGTGGTGCTGACTCTTTCTTCAGGAAAGACTCTTACATTAAAGGATGTGAAACATGTTCCTTCAATTGCCAAAAACTTAGTCTCTGGAAGCCTACTGTGTGACGCCGGTCTGGATTTTTAAAGAGGAAAAGTTGTGTTATCTTTTAAGAAAATGTATTTTGACAATACATATCGTACTGATGACATGTATAAGATCAGTACTATTGTACCCAACTTAGTTGTAAATAAAGTATCCTCTTCTGCTTACTTCTATGTATTATGGCATAATAGATTAGGACATATAAATTATAGAAAGCTGTCTAGCATGGAGAAGTTAGGATTACTTCCGAAATGTGGGGGTAACAAACCTGACAAGTGTGAAGTCTGTACGCAAGCAAAGCTGACAATGAAGCTATTTCCAAGTGTCACAAGGAGCACCAACCTATTGGGTCTTATAGGGTCTGATTTTTCTTATGTATACCAAGTGTAGGATCGTGACCCTTAAGAATAGAGTGTATTCTTATAAAAATCTGTGAAAGCTTTATACTTAAACACTAGAGGGTGAGTTTGCAAAGTAGATTATAAATTACAAAGAAAGAATGGTAATCTCAAAAAATGAACATCACAAACACAAGCATGTATACTGGTTCCACCTCCTCGGTATACATCCAGTCCCCAAGTAAATCCCGCTTGAGAGTTTTCACTATGATTTTGAAACCTTACAAAATCAAAAGCAAACCTGACCAATTTGCAAGACCATAAAAATTTTAAACCCAATTGACAAGACCATGTCAATCGTCACACCGATCTCTAGACCAAGAGATCAACCCCTCTCATAAACCCAATTGACAAGACCATGTCAATCGTCACACCGATCTCTAGACCAAGAGATCAACCCCTCTCATAACCGAGAGAACCTTTCTTTGAAGCAATGTATAATTCCAATCCTATAAGCCTTGATATAGATGTGAATGTATAACAGTGGCTTATCAATCTTTTTAACTCTCTGAATATTACCTAAACAAGCTCTAAGAATGATAGGAACAAAGGCAATATCAGAAACTCTCTTTTATAGAAAAACAGATTGAAAAACTAAAAGTTTAGAGAGTTAATTTGCATAATATGTGAATCTTATAAGTGCAAAACTTGGTACTTATTTTCTAATGTTTAAACCTATTTATAGCCTCTAAAATGATATAATTTTAAACCCAATTAACGTCCACAAAACGACTATAAACAGCCACTTATTCAAAACCTAAAATCTAAAAAAATTATATCTGTAGTCGACTACAAGTCATAGTAGTCGACTACACTGAGTCTAAACAGACTCTGTGAAGTCAAAAAATTACTTAATAGTCTACTATAAGTTATAGTAGTCGACTACACTGTAAACTCACAGATTCTGGGATTCTGTATTCAGTATTTTAGTTGTGACTTTCTCATCTGATATCGGAATGAGGTAATTTAAGATTTGTTGGAAAGATATTGAAGATACCTACAACTTTGGTCTTTTGAGTTTTTTTAGATTCTGTAGGCAATAAAAATTGCCTTTAAATCCTTATCAGAGAAGTTCAGAACAAAACTGCTAAAACCTCACCCGAAATAGCGAAAAAGGGGAAAACACAGATATCTCCCAAACCGTAAGGAATTTGGCAAAACGGAGGAAGCGAACCGAAGCCTTCGGCTCGGTTTGGATGGCTCCATCTCGTCGAGATAGGCGATTTTCATATATAATTCGTTCAATTCCGATTTACGGTTTGAAAGTTACGGCCTATTCTTCAATCCATGCTCAGGAGCTCGCCTGCAACTCAAATTCTCCTGCAGTCCCAAATCCGCCTGCAGACCCAAGTCTGCCTGCTCGCCTGCAACTCGAAATTCGCCTGCAGTCCCAAATCCGCCTGCAGACCCAAGTCTGCCTGCGCACCTGAGCTCGCCTGCAAACCCAGTTCGCCTGCTAGCTCGCCTGCAGACCCAAGTCCGCCTGCAGTCCCAAACTCACCTGCAGACCCAGTTCGCCTGCAAGTTCGTCTGCAGACCCAAGTCTGCCTGCAGTCCTAAGCTCTCCTGCAGACCCAAGTTGCAGACTCGCCAGCTCACTGTCAACTGCCCACTTGGAGTATGGGAACAGTTACATCAGTGGTCAAATCCCACAAATCAAGGGAGAGGGCACAATACTCCAGGCCCGTCAGATGGCCGTCCACAGTACGAATGAGCGGACAGGCGCCGAAACAGCCTGCACCCTCATAAATGCGGCTCACCTCAGTTGTCCAGGTGAAGGGACGAGAGCCGCCAACGCTCGGTGGTTGGTCAGATCCACGCAAGCATCTGACAGCCGTTGTCACGCATACGAGGAGGGGCTTTCCCACTCCTATGTAGCGTGATGCAGAGCACAGCTCTTCGAATGACCATTGACGGTACGAATGAACAGCAGGACGTCTCCGAACAACGTGTGGTCACATCCCATAATTCAAGGAGCAGTCAAGCTATCTCCCTCACCTCTATTAGTGGTCAAATCCCATGAATCAAGGGAGAGCCCATGCCATCCCTTGCCTGTTAAAACCCATCTTCAGCAGCATGAAGAAGGGGGATTGGCCGTTGCATATTCTGCTGGCTAATCTCCCAAAGGTTGAACCTGGACCTTTGCCAAAGGCTCCCTCATTTGAGAACCGAAGCTCCGGCTCCGGCATCAACTTCGATCGGATCGTCCAAGGGAAGCAGACTCGGCACGAGCACCGAGCGAGGCATCCTATCGCCACCTAAAGTCCCCACACAAAACAAAGAGGGCCTTCCCTCTGCTTCTGTTGTAAACATTTGATTTGTTAGTTTGTAATAAGCTTTCTTATAAATACAAACGAAACTCCTTTCTTCGGAAGAATCAAATTTTCACCCTACAGAAGATGGCGACCACAGTGGGAGAATCCGTTCATTCAGATGAATTGGTGGTGGCGCAGTCTGACGAAGTTGCTGCAGGGACTACTGTTGAGTCCCTTGTGATCAAATTCGAAGGGTACTTACAATCGTCCTCTTCTCGCAGCAATACATCTCGCGATGGTTGCAGAGTCGTGCGGGTGGCCCAGCCCCAAGAGGCTGAGGCAACCAAGCCTGAGGGATCTACCCAAGCCGAGGCAGGGGGTTCTTTTCCCCCCGAACCAGTTGAGGCCGAGCCGAGATTCGAGAATGCAGGTCTAGGGGCTGCTGAATGGGTCGATGAACGATCCTCGCAGACCCCTGTGCAAGAGGAATCAACCATTCGTGTCGACGCAGACTACGCCTCCGTCGTCGACATGAACGCTCCTCGTTCAAAAAGATCCAAACAGCGGCAACGAAAAGCTCTCGCTCGTCTCGAGGCGCAATCCCTCATCCCCCACGACAGCCTGAATTATTATTCAGGCTTGGGGGGAATCAACCTTTTGAGCCAGGTTCCCATTTTTGGCGAACCGCTCAAATCAGACGAGCCTAGCAGTTTAGGCGAGCCCATCTCTTTGAGTCAGGTTCCCGATTTTGGCAAACCGCTCAAATCGGGCAAGCCTAGCAGTTTAGGCGAGCCCAACCTCTTGAGCCAGGTTTCTATTTTTGGCGAACCGCTCAAATCGGGCGAGCTTAGCAGTTTAGGCGAGCCCCACTCTGTGAGCAAGGTGCTCAATTTTGGCGAACCAAGGGCACCTGGCGAACTCTGCAGTTTAAGAGGGCTTCGTCAAACAAGCGAACTTCACCAAGCTCGCCTGACGGCCCAAGATCGCCAGAAAGGCGAAGCAACAGCTCGCCAGACAGGCGCAGGCACACTGTGCCAATCTCGCCTGACGGGCGAACCTCGCCAGCATGAACCTCGCCAACACGCTCACGCCCAAATGGGGGTGGCCACCTCGTTTGCCTGCACGGGTCTGACGTCCGTCTCTGACGACGACGACGACGACGATTGCTCAGCAGTGGCAATGTCGGAGACTTCAAGCTCAGTTCAGGGCAAGCACACAAATGTGCACATGACTGACATCCCTGAGGAGATGTCTAGGAGGCTCGACGAGCAACAAGCAACCATCGACTCCCTGAAGGAGATGTTGGAGCAGCTCCTGAGCGAGAAGAAGAGGAAGAGAGAGAGGACTTCGCGGGCTTCGCATAAATCCTTGAAGCACAAAGAGCGGGTGCCTACTCCTTCTCACTCCTCATCCGAGTCATCTAGAGGAGCGTCATCTTCGGGCCATAACCCAAGAAACAAGAGGTTTGACGATCTCCAAAGTCAACTCGACGCCTTGAAGCTCCAGAAGCATGCGAACAAGCTGGGGGTTGTCAGACCGTATCCAATTGAATGGGATGCGGTCTCCTACCCGGCAAAGTTCGAGCCGCTGGACCTCCTGCAGTTCAATGGAAAGGGTTCTCCTACCCAGCACATCTACTACTTCCAGGCGCAAACTGGACACATAGTGGGAAACGATCCCATTATGACTCGACTGTTCATTGGTACCCTCAAGGGGGTCGCTTTTGAATGGTTTCGCAGATTGGAGCCTGGGTCCATCACCTGCTGGAAGGACATGGAAAGGCTCTTCGTGGCCAGATTCTTCGATGATGACACAGAAGTATCTATGGCCACCCTGCTAACTGTGAAGCAGAGGAAGACAGAGTCTGTAAGCAGCTTTGTCAAGAGATTCAGAAACCGATCGTTGCATTCCCGCGATCGAGTTTCCGAGGCCACGCTCATCGAGATGTGCCGGAACAATCTCTCCATCAGCGTTCTGTCCAATATGGGCGCTGTTGAAGCTCGCTCATGGAAAGACTTACTCCGCCAAGGAGAACAAGTCGAGAGCATGCTCAAGCATATGGGTGACGAAGACCCGCATGAATTTCGAGGGGATGATGACCAAGATGCCTTGGTAGTGGAGACCGATCCCTCATATCCTCCAAATTTCCCCCGTTGATCCTCTTCAACAGGACGGCGGGCCCACATAGTCGCTCTAATCGCGACAATCTTGTCAAGTTAACACTACACCTCTGACAATCTCCCGTCGATCCTCTTCAATAGGACGACGGGCCTACAAAGCTATCACGTTAACAATCACCTCTGATAGTTCTTCGACACTCCAACTGGTGCATGAGTTTAAACTGCTCCCTTAACACTCCGACAAGTACACGAGTATAAACTGCTTCTTCTGACACTCCAACTGGTGCATGAGTTTAAACTGCTCCCTTAACACTCCGACAAGTACACGAGTATAAACTGCTTCTTCTGACACTCCAACTGGTGCATGAGTTTAAACTGCTCCCTTAACACTCCGACAAGTACACGAGTATAAACTGCTTCTTCTGATCCTCCAACTGGTATAAGAGGTTAAACTATTCCCCACACTTCCACTTCTTGAGCCAGGTTCCCAGTACGGGCGAACCGCTCAAATCAGGCGAGCCTAACAGTTAGGTGAGCCCCACTTCTTGAGCCTGGTTTTCATTTATGGCGAACCGCTCAAAACAGGCGAGACTAGCAGTTCAGGTGGGCTGCATCAAACTCCCACTTGGTCAAACCTTCAGATAGTTAGGACCAAAGCCACAATCCCCCGCCAATCCTCTTCAATAGGATGGCGGGACCCCCACTGTCACGTTAACAGTTACCTCTGACAAATCAACTTACCAGTCCTCTTCAATAGGATGGTAGGTCCATAGAGTTGCTCAAATCGCAATAAACTCCCACTGTCATGTTAACACTACACCTCTGACAAAATCAACTTACCAATCCTCTTCAAAAGGATGGTAGGTCCTCAAAGTCGCTCCGATCGCGGCAATTCCTATCACGTTAACGATTACCTCTGATAGCCGACACCGTCATTCCCGCAAATGACGTTGTCCGATCAGTCGTCATACTCATACGTCCCTGAACGATTTGATTCTCCCAGCACCGTCTTTCCCATAAAAGGCGTTGTTGTTTGATAGTGGCCTACTATGCGATGTGCTGCTATTTCAGGGTTCGTCTTTGCCCCAAGAGAAGACAAATCAGGGTTCGTCTTCATCTTTGCCCTAAGAGAAGACAAGTTTCCCCCTTACACTCCAACTGGTGCATGAGTTTAAACTGCCCCCTTATACTCCGACTGGTGCATGAGTCTAAACTGCCCCCTTATACTCCAACTGGTGCATGAGTCTAAACTGCTCCCTACACTCTTAATCCAAATGCCTCGAAAGGCTAAGGATAGAGGAGAAATTTTAGCATTGAGCCTAAAAGAAACTCCTCAACAACTTACCATGCTAAGGGCAAGAGCATGGCTAGTCCAACTCAAACGGCAGTTGGTAAAGACAAATCAAGTCCGTTGATAGCTGAGGGTTTGCTCAAAATCCTAGAAGGCGATCATCAGCTGCGAGTGAAGAGCAGGGATCACTTTACGGGACTTCATATCCAAAGTGTTCCAGACCCCATGCGGCCTGATTCAGGTCTGAAAACTTTGGAGGGGGTTTTGTAGGCAATAAAAATTGCCTTTAAATCCTTATCAGAGAAGTTCAGAACAAAACTGCTAAAACCTCGCCCGAAATAGCAGAAAAAGGGGAAAACGCAGATATCTCCCAAACCGTAAGGAATTTGGCAAAACGGAGGAAGCGAACCGAAGCCTTCGGCTCGGTTCGGATGGCTCCATCTCGTCGAGATAGGCGATTTTCATATATAATTCGTCCAATTCCGACTTACGGTTTGAAAGTTACGGCCTATTCTTCAATCCATGCTCAGGAGCTCGCCTGCAACTCAAATTCGCCTGCAGTCCCAAATCCGCCTGCAGACCCAAGTCTGCCTGCGCACCTGAGCTCGCCTCCCACTTCTTGAGCCAGGTTTCTATTTATGGCGAACCGCTCAAAACAGGCGAGACTAGCAGTTCAGGTGGGCTGCATCAAACTCCCACTTGGTCAAACCTTCAGATAGTTAGGACCAAAGCCACAATCCCCCGCCAATCCTCTTCAATAGGATGGCGGGACCCCCACTGTCACGTTAACAGTTACCTCTGACAAATCAACTTACCAGTCCTCTTCAATAGGATGGTAGGTCCATAGAGTTGCTCAAATCGCAATAAACTCCCACTGTCATGTTAACGGTCACCTCTGACAAAATCAACTTACCAATCCTCTTCAAAAGGATGGTAGGTCCTCAAAGTCGCTCCGATCGCGGCAATTCCTATCACGTTAACGATTACCTCTGATAGCCGACACCGTCATTCCCGCAAATGACGTTGTCCGATCAGTCGTCATACTCATACGTCCCTGAACGATTTGATTCTCCCAGCACCGTCTTTCCCATAAAAGGCGTTGTTGTTTGATAGTGGCCTACCATGCGATGTGCTGCTATTTCAGGGTTAGTCTTTGCCCCAAGAGAAGACAAATCAGGGTTCGTCTTCATCTTTGCCCTAAGAGAAGACAAGTTTCCCCCTTATCCTCCAACCGGTGCATGAGGCTAAACTGTTCCCTTATACTCCGACTGGTGCATGAGTCTAAACTGCCCCCTTATACTCCAACTGGTGCATGAGTCTAAACTGCTCCCTACACTCTTAATCCAAATGCCTCGAAAGGCTAAGGATAGAGGAGAAATTTTAGCATTGAGCCTAAGAGAAACTCCTCGATAACTTACCATGCTAAGGGCAAGAGCATGGCTAGTCCAACTCAAACGGCAGTTGGTAAAGACAAATCAAGTCCGTTGATAGCTGAGGGTTTGCTCAAAATCCTAGAAGGCGATCATCAGCTGCGAGTGAAGAGCAGGGATCACTTTACGGGACTTCATATCCAAAGTGTTCCAGACCCCATGCGGCCTGATTCAGGTCTGAAAACTTTGGAGGGGGTTTTGTAGGCAGTAAAAATTGCCTTTAAATCCTTATCAGAGAAGTTCAGAACAAAACTGCTAAAACCTCACCCGAAATAGCGAAAAAGGGGAAAACGCAGATATCTCCCAAACCGTAAGGAATTTGGCAAAACGGAGGAAGCGAATCGGCTTGGTTCGGATGGCTCCATCTCGTCGAGATAGGCGATTTTCATATATAATTCGTCCAATTCCGACTTACGGTTTGAAAGTTACGGCCTATTCTTCAATCCATGCTCAGGAGCTCGCCTGCAACTCAAATTCGCCTGCAGTCCCAAATCCGCCTGCAGACCCAAGTCTGCCTGCGCACCTGAGCTCGCCTGCAAACCCAGTTCGCCTGCTAGCTCGCCTGCAGACCCAAGTCCGCCTGTAGTCCCAAACTCACCTACAGACCCAGTTAGCCTGCAAGCTCGCCTGCAGACCCAAGTCTGCCTGCAGTCCTAAGCTCGCCTGCAGACCCAAGCTGCAGACTCGCCAGCTCACTGTCAACTGCCCACTTGGAGTATGGGAACAGTTACATCAGTGGTCAAATCCCACAAATCAAGGGAGAGGGCACAATACTCCAGGCCCGTCAGATGGCCGTCCACAGTACGAATGAGCGGACAGGCGCCGAAACAGCCTGCACCCTCATAAATGCGGCTCACCTCAGTTGTCCAGGTGAAGGGACGAGAGCCGCCAACGCTCGGTGGTTGGTCAGATCCACGCAAGCATCTGACAGCCGTTGTCACGCATACGAGGAGGGGCTTTCCCACTCCTATGTAGCGTGATGCAGAGCACAGCTCTTCGAATGACCATTGACGGTACGAATGAACAGCAGGACGTCTCCGAACAACGTGTGGTCACATCCCATAATTCAAGGAGCAGTCAAGCTATCTCCCTCACCTCTATTAGTGGTCAAATCCCATGAATCAAGGGATAGCCCATGCCATCCCTTGCCTGTTAAAACCCATCTTCAGCAGCATGAAGAAAGGGGGATTGGCTGTTGCATATTCTGCTGGCTAATCTCCCAAAGGTTGAACCTGGACCTTTGCCAAAGGCTCCCTCGTTTGAGAACTGAGGCTCCGGCAGCAACTTCGATCGGATCGTCCAAGGGAAGCAGACTCGGCACGAGCACCGAGCGAGGCGTCCTATCGCCACCGAGGAACCCACGTTAAACAAGGAGGGCCTTCCCTCCGCTTCTGTTGTAAACATTTGATTTATTAGTTTGTAATAAGCCTTCTTATCAATACAAACGAAGTTCCTTGTTTTCGGGAGATCAAAATTTACACATACAGATTCTAATTGCTAAGGGATATAAATAAAATATTTTAAGACTCACTCAATATTTATAAACTCTAATGGCTAATATAGGGATTTCTATTGTTAACCAACACACTAAGCATGTGTTAGTATGTTCTAATACTATGTGTATGCATGTGTGTGAGTGATCAAGGCTTGTACAAATTTCTAAGCAAAGAAAATATAAAATTACATTTTGACAATAAAGTATATCTTCTTCTTTGCTTTATTTTACCTTGAACTCATCTATGTCTTGAGTATCCTTTGCTTTATTTTACCTTGAACTCATCTATGTCTTGAGTATCTCTTTGAATATAATTGTTGATATAGCTTTGATACTACAAAACAAATGTTAGAACATAATACACACAACATATAATATTTGTTATCATCAAAACAAACTAATCTTAGGGTTAAGATTCCTAACAGGTCTGATTCACTCAGATACTTGTCATTTCAAGAGCTTCGTCACTCGAGGCGGCATGAAGTACTTCATCACCTTCATTGATGACCACTCTCACTTCTGTCACGTCTATCTACTGAAATCTAAAGATGAAGCCTTCAGCAAGTTTGTTGAGTTTTGGACTCAAGTGGAGAAGCGGCTTGGACTTCAGGTGAAAAGACTCAGGAGTGATAGAGGAGGGGAGTATCGATCTAAGGAGTCGGAGGCATACTTCAAGGTGTATGGAATCATTGCTGAAACTACTACTCCGTATTCTCTGCAATCTAATGGAATTGCAGAAAGGAAGAATCGTACAATGACCGAGATGGTGAATTCGATGCTAATCACATCCGGTCTACCTACATGCTATTGGAGAGAGGCTTTGTTGATGGTAAACTGGATTCTGAACAGAGTAACCTATTCCAAAACTAATAGTACTCCTCACCAGTTATGGTTGGGATTTCCAGATCATTTGGATAGTCTCAAAGTGTAGGGGTGTCTCGCATATGTTCGAGTTCCAGATATCAGAAGGCCTAAGCTCGGACCAAAGGCAAATATATGTGTGTTTCTTGGCTTTGCTAAAGATAGTGATGCTTGCAAGTTTCTTGATCTTGGAACCAACTCCATCATCAAAGCTCGGGATACAAAATTCTTTGAAGATAAATTTATCAAAAATAAAGGATTATTGCTCAAAGATATAGCTGAGAATGCTAGTACGTCAGACGCACCAGATGAGCTAGTTTCGCGAGAAACTGAATATATCAGTGATGAAGGAGTTACTGAATCATCTTCCAAGCATGTCAGGAGACAAAAAAATTTTGGAGATGATTTCATCACCTATAATGTGGAAGGAGACCCACAGACTTTCCAAGAAGTAATGCAGTCAACAGACCTTCTTCTGTGGAAAGAAGCTATAGATGATGAGATGGATTCATTGATCCAAAATCATACTTGGGAGCTGGTGGATGTACCTGAAGGTATAAGGCCTATCAGTTGCAAGTGGATCTTTAAGAAGAAGCTTCGTCCTGATGGTACTATTAAGAAGTACAATTGCAAGTGGATCTTTAAGAAGAAGCTTCGTCCTGATGGTACTATTAAGAAGTACAAAGCAAGACTGGTGGCGAAAGGATTCTCTCAGAGAGAAGGAATAGATTTCTTTGACATCTATGTACCAGTTTGCAGGATCACTACCATCAGAGTGCTTATCGCATGGGCAACGATAAAAAGGTTCATCATACATCAGATGGATGTGAAGACTGACTTTCTCAATGGAGACCTCACAGAAGATATCTACATAGAGAAACCAGAAGGACTTGATGCTCCAGCTGGTAAAGTTTATAAACTTATTAAGTCTCTATATGGACTTAAGTAGGCACCGAAACTCTGGCATGAGAAATTCGATGGGATTGTTCGCAACAATGGGTACAAGTCAGTGAGTTTGACAAGTGTCTATACATCAAGGTCGCTGAAGGGAAGATGATGGTTATCTGCCTCTATGTGGATGATATGCTCATCGTCGGCAGTGATTTGGAGATAGTAACATTTACTAAGAAATTTCTATCAGCTTAGTTCAGCATGAAGGACCTTGGAACTACGGACGTGATTCTAGGAATTAAAATCATATACTCTGAAGAGGATATTGGATTGTCCCAATCTCATTATGTCGAGAGCATGCTAAGGAAGTATGGCTACTACGACCTATCAGAACTGTCAGTGCCGTATGATTACAACAAGAAGCTTCGACCGAATACTGAAAGACCAGTAGAGCAGCTAAGGTACTCAAAGATAATTGGAAGTCTTATGTACGCGATGAGCTGCACAAGGCCAAATATAGCATTCCATATAGGAATACTTAGTAGGTTCACAAATAATCCTACAAAGCTTCGTTGGGATGCTGTCCAGAGATTGATGAGATACTTAAAAGGAACTACAGGTCTGGGCCTATTCTACACTGGGAGATTGATGAGATACTTAAAAGGAACTACAGGTCTGGGCCTATTCTACACTGGATATCCGGCTATAATCGAAGGCTATTCAGATGCGAGCTGGTGCTCAGAACCAGATGAGTGCAGATCTACTGGAGGTTTTGTCTTCACCATGAGCGGAGCTGCTATCTTGTGGAAATCTAAGAAGCAAACTATGATTGCACAGTCATCGATAGAATATGAGTTTTTCGCACTTTGTGTTGCAGGAGATGAAGCTGAGTGGCTCAGTTGTATTCTCCGAGACCTTCCATTGATAGGATTGCAATGCGTAATTACAATCTATTGTGATAATCAGGCAACGGGTGCTGTGGCAGCGAACTCATTGTTTAATGGAAAGAAGCGGACCATTCGTCTGAAGCATGGCTATTTGAGAGAACTCATTTGCCAAGGAATCATCTCGGTGATTGATGTTCGGTCTTCAGAGAATGTGGCTGATTCTTTGACTAAAGGTCTAAAAAAGGACATAGTCAAAAGGACGTCCGCTGTAATGAGTCTCAAAGTTTTGTGAGTCTTACAAATACTTACCATGTTCATCCAATTATTAGTTTAAAGATTATGCTACTAATAATAAAGATAACTGGTTCAAAAGTCAAGGCTAAGAATAAGTATGTTTCATCTTTTTCCTACTCGAGAAAACTACTCATTGCATTTTGAAATGCAAAAGAACTAAACCTCGAATTTGAAGGTGAATAAGTGGTGGGAATATTAATCATCTCTAGATAATTGGAATTTGATCATGGGAAAAATGCCCATCAAATTCTTTTTCTTTCTTAATTGAAGTTAAGTTTTTCTCAAGATCAACGATTGTGCTTCAAATCCAATTGTGACGCAGCGCGGGGTAGTAGCTTCGGAATCCACCAAGGACAATCTTTGAATCCACGAAGAGCTTCAAATCCACGAAGTCAATATTGAAGAAAAAATAAAATTTTATTAATTAAAAGTTATGCCTCTAGAGCTTACAATTGACTCTACTTAAATAGAAAAAGAAACAAGACTTCTACAATGACTCAAACTTTACCAAAAATAGTAAAAGAATTCTCAAAACATTAAAACTCCTAAAAAGACTTCTTATGACTACGAAAGTCCATCGGTCAAATCTGAGATCAAATCGGATTTGTTTCCTAATCAATACAAACTCCTAAAACATTACTAAAAATAGTAAAAACGAACAAAATGCAGAAATCTCTCAATCCGTAAGGAATTTGGCGAAACGGAGGAAGCAAACCGAACTCTCAAGGGTCGGTTTGGATGGCTCTATCTCGTCGAGATAGTTAATTTTTATATATAATTTGTCCAATTCCGACGTACGGTTTTAAAGTTATGGTTGTCGTTTCTTCGTAGCAAGTTATTTTCCTTGAACGGGCCCGCGTTTGAGCTTGTGACTGTCCCACTTTGACATAAACATATCTATCGTGTGTTCTACATCAAATTGTTCAAGATCTGATTGAGACCTCCAACTTCTAGTTCTAAATCAAATCAATTTTTTTAAACAAACATGATATTTCTTCTAATTTTACATAATATCAATCACTTTAAATATCTTCCATTCATCAATATCATTTATGTAAGAAACTGCAACAATTGATGCTCTACCTAAGAAAATAAATTATTGAGATCAGAGAGATATAATCCGCTATCATATCAAATGAGCTTTGATCATATTTTCTGCATTGTTATCTAATCTACAGTTTATAGAAATGCAAGATAATCAAGCTGGAGAAACCAAGAGAAATATTTGCATAAAGCAGATCTTATTGATTTCCTCTAGAAAAGTATGCTTACTTTTATATACAGTTTCCTAGCGAAATGAATTTAGATTGTAAAAAGTAGTGCGTATTTATTTATTTTTAGTTTTGAATTCCATACTCTTTGCTAAAGTTAACGTGTGAATTACTTAATATGATGAGACTTCGGAAGAAATCAATAGTTTCTATGTTGTTCATGTTAAAAAGCAGCTGGCAATTTCAATTTTCAAGTACTCAAAATTAACTTGTTTGGAGACAGACGAAGTATTTATACATAGTTGCTATAATTTAAATATTAAGTATAATTATTTTTCAAATAAAAATAAATAATGTATTGTGCGATATATTTTGTTGATATTATTCGCTTTTTAATTTATTTTCTAAATAGACTTGACATGCGAATACCTACTGTTCTTTTTTAAATTGACTTGATATGCAAGTACCTACTATTACTTATTACTTATCATCCAACTAGGTAAGTCAGCATAATACATGGCTAGAAATATTTGCTGAACACGAAAAATAACCTACTGTTTTTATCGAAAAAAAAGCCTAATAATAATAATCTATTGCTAACCAAATTTTCATCTTGTTTGGTTAGGACGAGTTGGAACAACAAATATTCTTATAACAACATATTGTTTTAACTAGAGGTGCATTCAATTTGGATACGATTCGGATATGACACTTATCATATCCATATTTGCTTTTTAAAAACGGATATGGATACGGTTCATATATTCATCGGTAAGAAAAAATCATTATCATATTCGCACTAAATGGAAGTGGATACGGTCTGGATATTAGAGAATCGAATACGGATATGATACAGATACTAATCGGATATTTGGGAAATGAACATGAATAGGATATGATAAAAAATACATATGATTTTAATAACTCTCAAATAAAATATAACTAAAAATTAATATACATGAAAGCAAAAAGAAATCGAGAACATGGCTACATAGATTCTGATAACATGGCTACATAGATTCTGATAGATATTAGCAGGAAAGCTAGATGAAAAATAAAAAATATTGAACATCATACCTACAATGTGACAACCAACAATTACTATAGTTATCATATGACACTCTAGATTGCATACATAAATTGTTAGTTAGGTAACCAAACTGGGTAAAGTCCAAGGAGCCCATTAGGATTGTAATGAGGAAAAGAAATCAACAGCATGACACAAAAAGCAAAGAAAAGAATAAAATATAATGATACAATGGCGACTTGGTTTCGATTGTGGGTTCTTCATTAGAAGCTTGAACTGATGGATTAGACGACATGATTCTAATACCTATACAATAAATTTATAAACTTAATCAAACAAAAAATATAATGATACAAATTACAATCACAAGAAAACATGCAACTGAAAACAATTAGGGCTAATAAATTAGGGATTTTTATCAAATTAGGGTTTTCCACTTCAGTCAACAAAGGGCTAGAAATTAGGGCTTTTATAAAAAAAATTAGGGCATAGTTTTGAGTTCATCTTAGCGATATACAAAAATGAGGAGGAGAATCTTCGGAGAAGAAGAGGAGGTTGGCGTTAATGGTTATCGATGAAGAAGACGACGAGGCGGAGGCGAAGACGAAGGGGAATGGGAGGCGGAGCCAGAGTCGGAGGCGGGGCTTGGAGGCGGAGGCTGGGCTTGGAGGAACAACGCGTAGGAAAGAAAGAAGTCTGAGATAGTGAAAAATAGCCACATATTTGCTCTCTGGAGTTTTTTTTTTTTTTTTTGATGTAATTGAATTCGGGTCGGGTTGCAGATAACATGAGTATATGTTATAGACCCAACCAAATATAAGTATTAGCAACTTAGTTATTTGGCACATTTCAAATATTTGGATATCCGAACCATATTTGTAATTTTGACCTAATAATCATATCCGAAACCGTATCCGGATGACAAATCAAAATCATAACTATATCTGAAACCATATCTGACTGGTTTTAATTTTTCTCCGGTTTTAATTTTTCTCTATCATATCCGCTTTGTAAACGGATAAGGTTGCGATCGGTCTGGATATATCCGAACCGTTTTGCACCCCTAGTTCCAAATCATGTTGTTAGAACACTCTTAAATTTGAGTGGTGTTTTAATACCTCTGTTTTTGGTTTATTTAGTTGTTGCAACAACCTTTTAGTATTGCAACACAAACTCACTTTAAAAGTGATTTATGTATAATTAACATTGAAAGATGGTTTTTGTTAATTACCCTATAAAAATATGTGATTTCTAAGAAAACCCCAAAATAAATAACCCCTTTTGTTAACTTTGTATGAAAATGTGAACAGGGGGGACACGTTTACGTCGTGTGAACAGATGTTTACGGCACGTGAGGAGATTTAAGTGGGGGCCACAAATCTTTGGTGTGAGAAGATTTCACGTAAAGTGATTGCAGTGTGGCCCACGAACTGCAACACTATAAATACCCTGGCTAGGCTTCGTGAAGAGGAGTACAAGGCAGGGGGACGTGCTTGTGCAGCGTGCAAAGAGGGTGCGCAGAGGAGGCGGTTGTCTCTTCTAGGACTTCATGCAAATGAAAAAAGTAGGCGAGTGTGCCAGAGCAAAGGGCAGAATAAATAGCAGCGGTTTTCTTTGGCTTCGTGCAAACAAAGGCTTTTTGGCTCTTTTGAGAGAGAGATTGTGAGGGATTTGAGAGATAGTTTGAGGGTTTAATTTGTGTGATTATAAACCTATTTGTATTCTCTTTCTCTAATAGTAGATACCCCTCCTCCTTGCCCCGTAGACGTAGGCAATTTGCCGAACCACGTTAAAATTGATTGTTCGTGCCGTGACATTATAATAGTTTATTAGGTTCCCTTGACAGGTCAGTCCTAGAACTGATGAGAGGAAGAGATGATATCTCACTTTGTTAAGATATTCGCTTTAGATTCTTGTTTCCTTGGTGAGACGAGAATTTTTATTACGATCTTTCTCTCTTATTGTGCACCAGAAACTCTGTCAAAATTTTCGCTGTGTACAACAAGTGGTATCAGAGCCCAGATTCATATCTAGGGTTTTTTGTTTTGGTTAGAGGAGTAGATCGATTTGAAAGCTCGTCTAGGGCTTTGTTTAGTGATAAAGGTAAGATATTTTGGTAAAGACTCTATCTTTTTAGTTTTGGATCTATTCTTCATTCGTTGGTGCGTTGAGTAAGATATCGGGGAAAGAAGGTGCTTCGGGTGTCGAGGGTGGTGCTGCTGGCGTAAAGACCATTCAGAGTTTGAATATCCACTCTATGAAGATAGATGTGGAGAAGTTTAATAGCACAAACAACTTTAGATTATGGAGATGCGAGATTTTGGATGTGCTGAACACGTAGAATTTGGAGGATACCTTGGAGTTAG
Organism: Asparagus officinalis; assembly: GCF_001876935.1. Classification (NCBI taxonomy): domain Eukaryota; kingdom Viridiplantae; phylum Streptophyta; class Magnoliopsida; order Asparagales; family Asparagaceae; genus Asparagus; species Asparagus officinalis. Next base: position 14,505,185 of record NC_033799.1, on the reverse strand, counting down.
ATGACAAGCCAAATGATATTGAAGAGAAGGTTTAGAAGAAGATGAATCAAATGGCGTGTGGTATGATTAGGTCTTTTTGACTCAAGATCTAAAATATGATGTGATGAATGAGACTTCTGCGAAGAAGATTTGGGAGATTCTTGAAAGCAAGTATCTGACAAAGAGTGTTGAGAACCGCTTGTATTTGAAGAGGAGACTTTATCGTTTCCAGTTGAAGAAGGGAACCTCAATTAGTAATCATATGAACACCTACACAAAGCTTCTTGCGGATTTGACGAATGTGGATATCATGATTGAAGATGAGGACAATGTAGGCGTCAAAAAATGCCAATAGATATCCGAACATATAAAAAATTACTCAAAATGACAGATATGAACTGTCTCGCCAGCGGGATAGTGTTTACTGTCTCGCCAACGAGACAGAGTTTACTGTCTCGCAGCGAGACAGTCTTTACTGTCTCGCAGCGAGACAGTGTTAGCTGTCTCGCCAGCGAGACAGTGTTTGCTGTCTCGCCAGCGAGACAGTGTTTGCTGTCTCGTAGCGAGACAGTGTTTACTGTCTCACAGCGAGACAGTGTTTGCTGTCTCGCCAGCGAGAGCTGTCTCGCGAGCCTGTTTTCCACCAACTGTTCATAGGGGCTATAAATACCCCCCGAAGGCCATTTTTATGGAGGAGGCTGATCAGAGAGCATCCACAGGCTGATTTCAGAGCAGAGAGGGCAGAGTACTCGAGCTTCTGTAACTCCTTGATATTCAGGCTTTGACTTGATTTCAAGAAGAACGACTATCTTACATCGATAAGATATCGTTTCAAGTTCTCACTTCGATAAACGAAGTCAGAATCATAAACCCCTCACGATTCGATCAGAATCTGTGATTTGGTGGTCCACGGGCTAACGCACCCCGGCACAGGCAAAGATCCCACGCAAGCAGTGATCCAAACAACGATCCTGCGTTTGTTTCCCAAGAGTTGTAATTTTTCCTTTTGTTGTGTAAAAGGAGTCTTATAAAAAGGCTATCTCTTTTTTTGAATTTATTGTAATCGACCGAAGATATAATGAATTCCACAACAGAACCAACTTTTGACGCAAACAAGGTGGCGACCACGGTGGGAGCCAACGGTCTCGCTGCCGAGACCGTCGTATCGCAGCCAACGATCAAGATACTGGTTGAGTCCATGGTTGAATACGAATTCGATCAAACCAAGTTTGAGGAATATCTCTCATCATCCTCTTCAAGATCTTCATTGTCTCGCAAGTACAAGAGGGTCTCACCATTGAAGAAGACGTCCATGCCAAAGAAGGCACAGAATGAAGACTCTCGCCTGATTGTTGCTGAGGATTATACTCACAACCTCTCTGCTCATAATGGCTCTTCGCCAAGTAAAGAGTCATTAAATCAAAGCCCACCGACATTGACGAAAAGAGCTCGTCAGAGACAACGCCAACGCCGCGCTCGCCAAATGGCTAAGGCGTTGGAACAAACCGACGGGGTTCGTTATCATGCAGACTTAGAGTCGAGGAGGCATCGAGTGGTTCAGTTGTCTCAATGACCAATCATTCATGTCTCTGCTAAACTCATGACGGAGGAATGGACTATTGTCAGAAGGACTCGTTCGACCCTCAAAGAACACATACAAAAACGTCGTGCAAACGCTGCTCATGCCCGTGCTCTCTTACAACAAAGACGAGAAAGGAGGAAGGAAACGGTGACCAAAGAACCACCGAAACTCTGCCAAGTTTGGATTCCAAAGTCTGGACTTATGCAAAATCAGCATTCGGAGCCCGTCAAGACTCCATACCCGCAAGGGGGTGGTTTTAAACGTGCGACTCCCGACATAATCTTGGATCGCTCAAAGACAAAAATAAATTGTCTTGAGAATGCCAACAAGGTTTTACACCCCCAGAAGAAGACGCATTCACCAAATAATATCGTCATACCTGGGAGGTCATGCCAACAGACGATACGATTTTTTGGCAATCATACCGATGAGTCGTATTATCAAGTTGGGGTTGTGAATAATTTTCGAAAGAGAGTTATTCAAGAAATAAACTCTCATTGTTCCTGTGCGCGACTCGTTAAAGCAGCATTATCAGAATGTGACTATTTCAAACGAGAAGCCATCCTACGAAGAGTCTCTGTATTGTCGAAGCCTAAGCCGAGACCGAGACATTTCCGCAAAAGAAAATCAGCTGCCTAAGATGATGAATTCCCTGAAGTCACCATTAACATGGCTGATAAAAGAAAGTCTAAGTGGCATTCAAGTGACTCAAATCCCGACTTTTTCCCGAGAGGAAAAGTCAATCCAAGAATTGCTCAAAGGATGTCTCGACTCCAATTAGGAGCCATCAGACGCAGAGATTACAAAAGAATGCAAGAAGGAATATCCTCGGAGGATGAATTCTCGGACACTTGTTCTGCAATCGCTTCTGATGATACAATGTCTAACACGGGACAAACCAGAGAAGCACTCACAATCACCTCTGATCAATTTGCTCAAATGCTTCAAGAAGCTCTAACGAAGCAACGTGAAGAAATCAGAGCTGAGATGAAGACAGAGATGGAGTTAGCTATTCAACAAATGAGAGAGTTGCTAACTCAACAACCTCAACCTCCTGAGTCCAGTCAGCGAGCTGAATCCAGCCGCCACACTCAGAATGTTGTAGATGACAGTGATCCGGAAGTGGATGAAGTTATTATGGCTGATACACCTCCCAATGGCAATAACGCTGGGGGTGTTTTAACGGATCCTCCCAATAACGATATTGGGGGTGGTTCAATAGCACCTCTCAAAAGGGGTGGCCTAACTCATTCTCCTCAACGCCCTTCGAATGAAGAAAGAGACGATAACGAGAAAATGCAAAAGCTTGAAAACAAAGTCAATGCTTTGATGACGGCTCAAGAAGTTAAGAAGACGGGTATTCCATGTCCCTATCCAAAGGAATGAGATTCAATACCGTACCCGTCGAAGTTCAATCTGATTAACTTCACACCGTTTGAGGGGAAGAGTTCGCCGATTCAGCACTTGATTTATTTCAAGTCTCATTTGGGCATGATCTCTGGAAACGAGGCTTTAATGGTCCGGTCATTCGTTGGCACCCTTCGTGGGCCCGCCTTCGATTGGTACCGACGGCTCACGCCAGGGAGCATCAATTGCTGGGATGACATAGAAAGTTTGTTCCTCAGCAACTTCTTCGATGATGACACTGAAGTGTCAATCGGAACCATTCTGGATGAAAAATAAAAAGACGGGGAGTCAGTCGACAATTTTGTCAAGCGCTTCCGTAACAAGGCAATGAATTGCAGAGACCCTATTACAGAGGAGTTCATCCTGTAAACATGCCACAATAATCTCTCCATCGATGTCCTGGAAACCCTGGGGGTCGTACCATCCAAAACTTGGAAAGAGTTAAAGTTACGTGGCGAACAAGCTGAATACTTTCTTAAAAGGAAGAAAGTTGAGAGAAGTCAACCGACGACATCCGCAATTTCTGTGGACGCAACTCTCGATCCGAGGTTCCAAAAGGAGTATTCTTTCGAAGACGATGAAGCTCCAGCCATATTGGAATACCTCCTCGCCAATGATAAAATCGAGCTACCGCCTATTAAAGATCAGGAGGGTGCTAAGATGATTACAGATCCAAACTACTGTGCATACCACAGAAGGGTTCTTCATCCCACCAATATTTGCTTTGGACTCAAAAATAAGATCCAAGCATTAATTGACTCCGGCGTCATAATGGTGAAACAAGCCAAATAAAGATGACACAATACTCCATTGGGTACACGAGTATAAACTGTTTTCCCTGACTCCGATGAGTATACGAGTATAAACTGCTTCTCCATCTCACTCCGAAAAGTATACGAGTATAAAATGCTCCTTAATACTCCAACAGGTATATGAGTCTAAACTGTTTCCTTTCCTTCATGGGAAGTTCCTGGAGAATGCCATGCATGGTACTTTTAAGGATAACCCGATCATACAGCTAAACATGATGATAAACCCAGCTTCGCAAGAAAAGCTGGGGGTAGATGGTTCATGTAACGGGAAGTTCTCGGAAGAATGTTATATGTAATTTTCTTAGGGATAACCCGATCATTACAACCAAAGTGATAAACACTACATCCCCATGGTGATTTACGAATACTCTTTTGCTGAGGTAAGATTCGATCACTTCGTTGGATCAATCTTCCATCACAAAATTCTCTCATGGTCAAACCTTTAAACAGTTAGGACCAAAGCCAAAATCCCCTCTCGATTCCTTCCATGAACGAGAGGTCCACAAATCGAATGATCAAACCTTTAAACAGTCAGGATCGCCTCAAAACTCCCACTGTGGTCGCCAGCTTGTTTGCATCAAAAGTTGGTTCTGTTGTGGAATTCATTATATCTTCGGTCGATTACAATAAATTCAAAAAAAGAGATAGCCTTTTTATAAGACTCCTTTTACACAACAAAAGAAAAAATTACAACTCTTGAGAAAAAAACGCAGGATCGTTGTTTGGATCGCTGCTTGCGTGAGATCTTTGCCTGTGTCGGGAGCGCTTTGACTCGTGGACCACCAAATCACAGATTCTGATTGAATCGTGAGGGGTTTGATGATTCTTCCTTCGTTTATCGAAGTGAGAATTTAAAACGATATCTTATCAAAGTAAGATAGTCATTCTTCTTAAGATCAAGTCAAAGCTCGAATCTCAAGGAATTGCCAGAAGCTCAAGAACTCTGCTCTGTCTGCTCTGAAGTGCTCAAAATGATCAGCCCCCTTCAAAAATGGCCTTCGGGGGGTATTTATAGCCCCTAGGAACAGTTGGCGGAAAACAAGCTCGCGAGACAGCATTTGCTGTCTCGGCT
>NC_033799.1:14488683-14500314 GCF_001876935.1 Asparagus officinalis | reverse complement strand
GAGACAGTGTTTGCTGTCTCGGCCCGCGAGACAGTAAACATTGTCTCAGAAAAGGAATATTCTTGGCAGTTTTCGCTGTAACTGCCTTTCCACGTTTCAAACTCAGTTATTTTGGCAGTTATCAACGTGATTCTCGCCCACGATGTTTCCCACGTTCTTGAACAGTTAGTAGACACGTGTAGGGCAGTTACAAAGGCGGTTTTGACCATTTCAACACTGTCTCGCTGGCGAGACAGCAAACACTGTCTCGCTGGCGAGATAGTATTTACTGTCTTGCCAGCGAGACAGTATTTACTGTCTCGCCAGCGAGACAGTGTTGAAATGGTCAAAACCGCCTTTGTAACTGCCCTACACGTGTCCACTAACTGTTCAAGAATGTGGGAAACATCGTGGGCGAGAATCACGTTGATAACTGCCAAAAAAACGGGTTTGAAATGTGGCTGTCTCGCCCGCCGAGACAGCAAACACTGTCTCGGCAGCCGAGACAGCAAATGCTGTCTCGCGAGCTTGTTTTCCGCCAACTGTTCCTAGGGGCTATAAATACCCCCCGAAGACCATTTTTGAGGGGGGCTGGTCATTTTGAGCACTTCAGAGCAGACAGAGCAGAGTTCTTGAGCTTCTGGCAATTCCTTGAGATTCGAGCTTTGACTTGATCTTAAGAAGAACGACTATCTTACTTTGATAAGATATCGTTTCAAATTCTCACTTCGATAAACGAAGGAAGAATCATCAAACCCCTCACGATTCAATCAGAATCTGTGATTTGGTGGTCCACGAGTCAAAGCGCTCCCGGCACAGGCAAAGATCCCACGCAAGCAGCGATCCAAACAACGATCCTGCGTTTGTTTCTCAAGAGTTGTAATTTTTCCTTTTGTTGTGTAAAAGGAGTCTTATAAAAAGGCTATCTCTTTTTTTGAATTTATTATAATCGACCGAAGATATAATGAATTCCACAGCAGAACCAACTTTTGACGCAAACAGACAAGACGTTGCTATTGTTGAGTTCCTTGCCCGACGAGGAATATGAGACATTTGTTCTTACTCTGATTAATGGGAAGGCATCTCTTTCATATCATGAGGTGACTACTACACTTGTGAATTATCAGCTTCGAAAAAAGGATAATGATGGTTTAGTTGAGCCGGTAGCAGAGACGTTGGCTGCAAGAGGGAAGGGTCCAAACCGAAAAAATTGGAAGTCATAGTTTAGAGTAGGACATCCTACAATTAGAGAAGATCAGTGTGCTTGGTGCAAGGAGACTGGTCATTGGAAGAAAGACTGCCCAAAGCTTGACGAATGGATGAAGAATAAACAAAAGAAAAAAGGGAAGTAACCATTATCAGAAGCAAACATCGTTATATCGGATGATAATATTTCTGACTCTTCTATTTATTCACTTTCTATCAGTCCTACAGATAGCTATTCAGATAAATCTGAATGGATGTTGGGTAGGGTGCGACCTATCATGTGTGCCCTAGAAAGGAATGGTTCTCTAGTTTTAAAAAGCTGGATAGTGGTGTGGTATACATGGCTGATAACTGTGCATGCCAGATCCTTGGGATATGAAAAATTCGCATTAAGATATTTGACGGGACTGCTAGGGAGTTATATGATGTGAGATATGTTCCTTCCTTAATGAAAAACTTGATCTCGATTTGGAGCTTTGGCTGGAGAGGGTTTGAATATTCAAATTGAGGACATGGTTCTTAAGATTGTAGAAGACTCTCAGATTGTGATGAAGGGCGTCAAGAGGAATAACCTATATTACTTGACTAGAGGTATAGTGACAGGTGGAGAAGTGACGACTTCTATTGATTCGACTAGACTGCGGAATTTAGGGCTTGACCATTCCAGTATTGATTCCTTGTATAGATTAAAAAAGGGTGCGAAGACCTGCAGTTTGAAGTCCAGTGAACATGTTGATGTGAGCAAGAAGACCGAGGTAAAGTTTAGCACCTCTATTCACCGTGCTAAGGGTCGTTCTGGAGATGTTCACGTGGATGTTTGGGGGCCTTCCAAGGGGACATCATTGGAAGGTAATAGATGTTTGGTTTCCTTTGTTGATGGCTGTTCTAGGAGAGTTTGGGTTATAACCAAATCTCTTTTGGATAAAGTCCTACTAGTTTCCAACAGATTGAAGAAGTGTGAGATTAGTAGAAAGGTGAAGGTACTTCATTCTGATTTTGGTGGGAGGTACAAGATGGACTTGTTTCTGTATTGGAGCCGAGCTCACGGCATTTCGAGATACTTTGTTGGAAAGAAAATCTTAGGGCAACTAGATATGGTGACAAATTTGGAGAGTCGTGCCTTACTGGAGGAGGATCGGTGTTTGTTGTCAAGCAATAGTCTGCAAAAGAGTTTATGGACTGAGGCTTTAATATATTCGAGTCATCTTATTAAAGAGTTGTCAACTGCTATGATAGGAGGTAAAACTCAATTTGGTGTTTGGTCAGGTAGTGTCACTTCGGTTGAGGCTTCAATGAGGGAGCTATTTGACTCTCAGCAGGTGAAGAGTTTTGGACAGACCTTAGATGTATCGCAACGGGTGGAGAGTGATGCTACTTCATATTTGGTGGAGATTACTTCACATACTCCAGATCATACTGCATCGTTTGAGATTCTAGCTGAGGTGACACAGTTTGGGAATCATTTAGATTTGGATGCATATGATGAGTTGTTTGATTCGAGTGCAGTTGGTAGATTTAGTTTGGATATGGCCATTGATTCACCTCAGGTGAAGGTGTTTGATTCGTTACACTTTGAGGCCATTAGAGTTGCTATCAGCCGCAGAGTTGATAATATTGGAGGAGGGTTACGAACTCTTCTATTGGATTAAGGGCCTTTGAAGGTCATTTTGATGAACTACGTGATGATTGATTCCTTGGGCAAGAGGATACTAGGCAGTCATTTATGATACAGCCGATTTGGTGAGTTGATACCGACATTTGGAGAGTGTTTGCATTCTCATTTGGATTCTCAACTTGTTGTGGATTGAGTTCGTTGTCGTGAATTGTTTCACTTCGTACTGGACGTAACAAGTGAGACATTTGGTTTGGTTGGTGTCGGCTCAGTTTTGAGAAAACTTCACTGAGGTGGAGAATTGTGAACATAGGTGGACCACCACGTTTACGTCGTGTGAAGAGATGTTTACGGCACGTGAGGAGATTTGAGGGGGGGGGGCACAAATTTTTGGTGTGAGAAGATTTCACGTAAAGTGATTGCGGTGCGGCCCACGAACTGCAACACTATAAATACCCTGGCTAGGGCTTCGTGAAGAGGAGTACAAGGCAGGGGGACGTGCTTGTGCGGCGTGCAAAGAGGGTGCGCAGAGGAGGCGGCTGTCTCTTCTAGGACTTCATGCAAACGGAAAAAGTAGGTGGTTGTGCCAGAGCAGAGGGCAGAATAAATAGCAGCGGCTTTCTTTGGCTCCGTGCAAACAGAGGCTTTTTGGCTCTTTTGAGAGAGAAATTGTGAGTGATTTGAGAGATAGTTTGAGGGTTTAATTTGTGAGACTATAAACCCATTTGTATTCTCTTCCTCTAATAGTAGACCCCCCCCCCCCCCCCGTCCTAGAACTGATGACAGGAAGAGCTGATATCTCACTTTGTTGAGATATTCGCTTCAGATTCTTGTTTCCTTGGTGAGACGGGAATTCTTATTGCGGTCTTTCTTTCTTATTGTGCACCAGAAACTCTGCCGAAATTTTCGCTGCGCACAACAGAAAATAGATGACGTATGCACATCTCTAAGAATGTAGCCATGAGCACTTCTAGGGCCAAAGCGACTGCCTCTGTCACTCATTTTGTTTGAGTGACACATACTCCAGACTAAACCCAAGCCTAAACCCTAACCTAAACCAAAACCAAGCCAGTTAATTATTTCGCAAGTGTCCCTCAGCAGTCGTCAACCGCCGTTAGATCTTTTCATGTATCCATTTCACATGGCATTCATATATTCTGTATAATTCAGAAATAAAATAATTTCCCATACTGGTAACCTAATGTATACAGACTAACAAACACATAAAAAGAAGCTCAGGATAATTAATGTGACAAATTAGGTTCTCAAATTTAAGCATGTGCCTCATAGTACAGTTCTAATTCCATCATCAATAACTCTAGTTTTTCTAGGTAATGCAGGCATCCTCTAAGAATATGAATGCATGTACTTAGTCATGGAGCAACATAATGTCCAGTAGTGCCATTTGACACTACTAAATTGCCTGTTTTATATATGTTTTTATTTATTTTTGTTTGTATTTACTAGTTAGGACACTAGCGGAATTAGAATAGGACATTAGTACAAGGAATGAATTTGCAAAATTGTCAATATAAAATTTAAACACAACCATGATAAATTATATCGGGACACAACTTGAACAAAATCTCGACTACTCCACTGCATGTACCGCAACATAAATTGGCGACCTCATTCTCACCTCTAATTTCATTCTCTAATCTCATCTTAATGCATACTGTATTGGGTTCCAGGTTTTCACAACTTCTAGTCTCATCATTCATATCTAGTTTCAGCTGGAGGAATGAAGTAAAATGTGATATCAAATCAAATGCAGTTTTTGAAAACCAGTACCTGGGAAAGATATCCAACATGGCAAGAAGGAATGGTACATATAGCTAAAGTTTTCCAACTACGTAAATCATGTGATAGGAATAGGATCCATTACATTTAAAGGGTCCATACAAACCATACAACATCAAGAGAGCCTTTATCCCGAATGTTTGGGGTCAGCTACAAGAATCTTATTCTTCCATTCGGTTCTAGTCATCTCCTCTGTTAAGTTAATAATTATCGTATTTTTTTAATTGCTTCTAACCAATTATTGTCTATACGTATTCCTATTTGTCCCATTAACTACAATCTTATCCATTCTCGCACTTAGTAGCATCCATTGTACATGACCAGATCATCTCAATCGTCTCTCATTTTATCTTTGACTCTCATTTTATCTTTGACAGGAGCAACACCTAATCTCTTACGAGCGCACTCATTTATTATTCTATCATTTAGGGAATATCCACAAGTCCATCGTAATATTCTTATTTCCCCTACAATCATTTTTTGAACGTGATGTTTATTAATTGACCAATATTCAAATCTTGTTAGCTTAGAACAGTTCTATAGAAATTTTCATTCAGTCTTGTAGGTATTTTACAGTCACATGAGACTCTAGAGGCATTCATTCATTTTACCATTAGGATTTAATTCGATAAACCACATCATCCTTTATCTCATAACCATGACACTTGACGATTGACGAATAACTGAGCCTAAATAACAGAAGTGATTACTCTTATATAATTTTTGACTATCAATATGCATTATGCGGTCCTTCATCTTCACAGTTTTAGTAAAATTATATTCCATATATCCTTTTTTCCTACTAATTCTAAATCATGTAGTCTCCAAGTTTCCATATTAGAAAATGTCACTTCCCTACTCTCACTATTCATCAACTACTAACATCGTCATGAGACTTTTGTCTTGAGTATGTCTAGTAAGTTGATTGATAACTAATGCAAAAAGATAAGAACTTAAAGCTGATTCTTAACAATAATAAAAAAGTATGGTAATAAGAAATGATTTTGTTTCTCATCCATATGTCGTCACTCTAGTTGATACTTTATCGTATATATCTTTAATCGTATTAATATACATACCAGATACTTTTTCCATTTCTAAAACCACCATATTATCTTCTAAGCACAAACTCACGACATTATATCTATAGGCACTCTACAATAAGATTTTTCTAGATAAATGAAAACCGCATTGTCCACACAAACCATCATACAAATATTTGATAGCATGCATAAAGAGAACGGATACATTTTTGAAGTAGCAAGTAGTGGTGAAACTCACAAGCCTCTGGTTGGACCCAGTTACAGCACCCAGAACTGAATTGTTACCCAACACATTCTAGCGACAAGGAACTCAGAAGAAAAAAAAATTATAAAGTAATACAAAACGTTAATAGAAATCTACATGAATTTGGGAGAAAATGATAGTGAAACAAAATCCAAAAAGAGGGGGGAAAAATAAGCAGTTAAGATATTAGTAAAAGGCAAGTGCAAGAGACTACCAGATTAAACAACAGAAAAAGAAAGGAACTAGATATTCTGAAAACATACCCACCACCAAGCAAAATTTAACAAAGCAGACTCATTTAAAACATATTACTTTGGTCCTTGAATCCAAATAGAATCAGCTACCTTATCTTTGGTTGAACCAACATATAAAAGGAGAAGGCTTAGTAAGCTTGCAAATAACCATGTTGATGCAAATGAGACATTGTTTTAGCAACTGTGATAAGGACAGTAGTTCTGATTGCCACTGTAACCAGTGAAGCACCCATATAGACCGTAACAGCATCAACACTGTCAGGTAAGAAACTTCTGAAAATAGATAGAAAGATAAGAATAATAATATTGTGCCACCCATCAGCAAAACCCAGCAAATACTCTTGACATAACGAACAACCATATTGGGTGACTCAATGCAAACTGATGGAAGACTGAAGATCAAATTCATTTCAAGCAAACATTTAATGTAACATAAATCGTCTGCCATATAAGATAACTAAGCTCTTGGACCAAACCCAAGAGCCATAATATCATAAAGAATCTCCACATAGCAGAAGAGCATATACCAGGGTAAATTCTGGCGCAGATTCAAGAATCACTTTAAGAGGCATCAGCAGTCGGTTGGGTCACTCCAGACTTCACCAACAACTTGTCAAGGGCCTCCGGAGAGCAGACCTCATACTTCACCTCCCCCGAAGGCAACAACAACACCTGCGCAAGCTCAAGCTTCTCTGCAGTAAGGCTCGTACTATCCATCGTCTTACTCAAAACCTTAATCGCAAGCTCAACAGCCTCCTCCCTCGTAATCTCCTCCTTATAATCCTGCTTCAACATCGATTGTGCTGCTTGGTTATTTGCACCAATTGCTGCTGCTTTCCAACCCCCGTAGTTTCCACTAGGGTCACTCATGTAAAGCTGGAAGCCGAAGTTTTTGTCCCAACCGGCAAATAAGAAGGAGACACCAAATGGACGGAGCCCACCATACTGGGTGTATCCTTGCTTAGTATCGCAAAGGGACTGAACAAGTTGCTCAACTGGCATGGGTTCTTGGTAGGAAAAGGTGTATCTTTGGGCTTGGACTCGAGCGGTGTTGATGAGGATGTTGGCATCAGACATTATGCCAGCAACCGCACAAGCTACATGGTCGTCGATTTTGTACATTTTCTCGGTGGATTTTGAGGTTTGTAGGAGCTTTGAAGTCACCTTCTTCTCGCCGACGAGGACCACACCATCCTTGGCGAGAATGCCAATGGCAGACCCAGCATTGCCGATGGCCTCCATTGCGTACTCCACTTGGTATAGACGGCCTTCGGGGGAAAATATCGTGGTTCGGCTATCATATCGGCGAGACATTATGAAAAATCACTGTAGCACACAGAAATTTAAATTACAAAATGAATAAAAGATGCTGGCCATAAACCACATGTAGAACAAATATAAAATTCTATAAAAAAAGGTGATAACTATGATGCACGGATACGGATACGAGAGACATATACGACACGGACACGAATACAAGATACGACAAAATTCAAAAAAATAGGATACAGGGATACGGCAAGGGATTTTTTTTAAATTATTATTATATATAAAAAAATTTATAATAACCACTTAACACGAGGGACTAATTGGTAAGAAAACTGAAGACTTAACAGACTAATAAACAAATAGTGAAATGACAATTAAAGATGAGTTAAGAGACCAATATGCAATTAACCCATCAGTAATCTATCCAACGGTTGAAATTAATCCAAATATCATCTAACGGTTACGAGAGGCCCATCTGCCTTGTATATAAACTGCTTCTAGGGTTTAAACGTTCCTTTATCAGCCGTAACTCTCAAGCTTCCAAAATCCCTAGCGTCTCGACTGCTCGAGAGAGAGAGAAAGAGATAGAGAGAGAGAGAGAGAGAGAGAGAGAGAGAGAGAGAGAGAGAGACGAAGAGATCGAGAGAGAGAGAGACGAGATCGATGGACAAGGACGACGAGATCTGAGAGAAGATGAGCGACGAGATCTGAGAGAAGACGAGGACGAGCGGCGGCGAGACTCGGGTAAGTGAAAATATTAGGGTTTCGTTTTGGGTTTGGGTTTGGGTTACGGGTTTTGTCTTTCAGTAAATTTTTTTCTTTTTGTTTGGCGGGACTCAGATCTGATCTTATAGTTTCTTTGGCAAAGGGATGTTATGGTTTCATATTACGAGCACAAGATCTGATCTTGGCGAGGACGAGCGATGGGTGGAGCCTATCCGAGGAGCATGAGATCAGCGACGGGACGAGCGACGAGTGGAGCACAAGATCTGATCTCGGCGAGGGCGAGGACGGCGAGGACGAGCACGAGATCTGAGAGAAAAGATCGATAGATGAAGACGAGGACGAGCGGTGGGACTGAGGTAAGTGAACATTAGGGTTTTTGGCCTTTTGGGTTTGGGCTTCGGGTTACGAGTTGTCTTCATTCAGCGTTTTTTCTTTGTTCGGCGAATCCAAGCCGTATCCTACCCCCTGTTTGATCGTGTCCCCCTCAGTTGACTAGTTGACCCGTGTCGACACGGATTGACTGTGTCCGACACGTGTCTTGCACGTGTCGTGCACGAATCCGTGTCTGATTCGTGTCAGACAAGGATTCGTGGCCTTCGGGGAAGTATCCGTGCTTCATAGGGTGATAATACTTGAATCTAATTTGCACTTTTTACCACTAGAATAAACCTCTAGTAAAAATTATAACTTCAGGCAAATGCTTGAAATCCAAGTACCAGCTACTTGAGCCAAAACCCTAAATCCCATGACCATCCCCACTTGAAAATTGCATAAAAAACAAGTTCAATATGTGGATTTGCGCAAACGCATCAAACCCATTGATTAGTATCTTTCCTAGAGCTGTGGGAGACCAAAAATGTAAAACACTAAGCAAAAGAGAAAATAGAAACTTTTGCACAGATGAAACTCCTAGTCTAAATCTTACAAACCCTGGAAGAGGGGGACAGAGAGGGATAACAACTTGAAGGATAAATTCTATAAGATAACTATAAGACCTACAATGTTTTAAAGATCAGATCATTGCGCCATTAAGAAACAATATGTGCTAAAAATGAGTATAAGAGATAGAAGAATGTTACAAAGAACTTGTGGATATCCACAGAGAGACGGGATAAGAATTGAGTGCATCCATAGTGGTTACAATGGAAAAATAGAAATTATGTTATTGAATTTAAATAAATAAAGGTTTCTTTTAATGTATTAGGAAAGCCAACATGAGTTAAATTTTGGGAGGCCTAAAAAAATGTTATAAGCAAGATTCTACAAAAATACACAAAAATTACTTAGTTTTGAGAAACCATAGACTTTTTGAGTTTTTTCCAAGAACAAACATTTTGCAAGCATCTATAACTAGTGAATATTAATATCACACTTGCTACACAAGAAATGGGCAAACCGAAATTCACTCCCACACCTAAATAGTTCAAGAATGAGAAATTAAGTGATTTAAGAAAAAAATAATTTCTGCATCAAGTGGTACATGTTGTTCATGATTGAAGTCAAGTTTATTTTGAAACAACTTGACACTGAAGCGAAACATTTTTCATATCACACTGAAATGAAACATTTTTCAAATCACTCAATCTCCTGTATAGATTGTCTAATGTGTGTACCTGAAGACCGATGTAGAAGATCACACATAATCAGTCATTATAGATTTCTACAAACCTTAGCTTGAGACTTATAAAATCTTTTCCCTATATGCTTTACTTCAGCCATTAAAAAATGATGTGTTAAATGTTTTCAAACTATTTGATCCCTCACTTTAGATTATTTAGAGAAAAAATAATAACTCGGATTGTACAAGGCATGAGCTACCACAAAGTGTCAACTAACCCTAGTTTGAGTTCATTTACAAAGACAGCAGTTCCTTGACTTCACACATTTGAACTATTAAAGGTTTGTTGATAGATCAAGATAAATGTAGTCTTGGGTTGCATATATGGCATAGCATCTGGTTGGCTATGTGTCAGTTCGTTTTTTTCTTAATGTTACGATCAGTTGGATCATGGAAGTCCTTCATTGGACTTGGCTATTCAAGTTTGAGGTTAAACATCCACACCTCCAATGCATTATATTCAATGGATGGGGGAAATTTACAAGTTTTTGAATAACTTGAGAGCTTTTTAGAAGTGGAACAAGTAGAAGAGCAACAAAAGTGCAACTTCAAAAAAGTCAAGTAAAAGGATTAAATGCACATTGACTATAAAATCTACAAGTTCGAAGTTGAACCCATAATTTTGCCATAATACCAAGCATGCTTAGCTCGAAATTGCCAAATGTCTCAGCACAACCTTAAGGTTGAAATTATTAAGCCAGCTGCCAAGATAGTATAATTGTTACGAACAACAATGTAACCGAAGGTGAAACCATCCCCTCGTATAAGATTTATAACCTAATTTTAAAACTTATGATTGCATGCTACCTCGGTTAGAGGACATGGGGCTGATTCATAGTAACTTTCATGAGACAGTTTTGTGAGCATGTGCGTTAACGCTCCAACCCGCTTACTCATAAAAGGATGCATACCGTGTGCTTGTGTTAACATCTGATAAAATGGCCTAATTCAAGGTCTAGTCCATTATGTTCCTCATGTTGCAACAAATGTCACTAAGCAAGGATTCAAAGCCAAAAACTACCTTTGTGACTTTGTCAAATTCACAATATCAGGCTGCCCAACATTCTATTCTTTATTTTTTCTTGCTTAATTTTCCTTTTCTTTCTTGAAACTCGAAAATTTGATTAGGAAAATATTGAATTTTTATCCCAAATTATTCATCTTAATTACTTTTGGAAATTGAAATCCTTAAGGGGTGTAAACGAATTCTGTTCTTTTCTTTCGCGGTGATTAGACTTCTTCGGATCACCTTGGAGACGGCTCTTCTCGTTTAGGAAATAAAAAAGAATATCATGAGAAGGATGAAAAAGAAGAAGACAAAAAGAGTAAGCAATTCTCTCATCTCCCTCTAAAAGTAATTATTGATTTTACATTTTATTTCTATCAATTTCTCATCGGGTAAATCATCTACTGAGCAAGAGACTTGAGATTCGCAATAACCTCAAGTGCCAGCCACTTGGGGGTTACCGCTAGTTCATTGTTGCATCCATTTACCTCTGCGAAGGCGGCAACTGTTGTTCCAGGGCAGTGACATCATAACTGCCGCCTTACAGGTCAGCTTTTCTAATTGTTATTCTATTTTGATTATTTTCTATTTTTATTAGGGTTTATAAATTTTCTAACATATAATAGATAGCCTAAACAATTCTTACTCTAGCCTTCATGTTTTGGGTTAACCACTTCAAATCCATGTTTGATATGTTTAATTCATTATAAAGACATTCCTTTTTATTTTTGGCACCGCGTTTCTGCAAAAGCACTAAAACATTAAAGAACATCACTCAACAAACATAATACAAACATGTCACTAAAAAGGAAATCTGCTAAATTATGATGAACTACAGATATCGCTCATAATTTAAACCTATTATATGTCAAAG
>NC_033799.1:14472928-14488659 GCF_001876935.1 Asparagus officinalis | reverse complement strand
AACTACAGTAGCACTTATTACCCCTCAAAATCTTAGAAGATAAATTACAAGAAATCAAGCCCCTAGCAAGCCCAAAACCCCAGAGCACATATGTTTCTCTAATGATTACAAATTTTCAACAAAATGGCCGAATCAGAGGTAGATTAATAGATCCCTTTTATCAAATTTAAGGAAGATCGGAAATATAATACCTAACAATTACATGAAAAACTAAAAAAAGAAGAGAAATATTCAGAAAATGACGAATTTGAAGGAAAATTTTGGGAAGAGATTAGTACTTACCTGAACGAGGAAGAAGGGAGCGATTTCGAAGTATGATCGCCTTGGGGCCGAAGTCTTGTGAGTCTATAAACCACAGAGCATTCGGGTCGCTGCGGGTATTATTAACAGTTCTGTACCCGAACCCAAATTTGGGTGTGCTTTTGTGACAGAACTGAAAGAAGGCTTATATTTCAGTTTGATACCCAAAGTCTGCACATTTTCTGGCTTTGATACACAAATGTATTTTTTAATATTTTAATATGTCAAAGTTTCAATCTTATTTAACTTTGATACCCTCGACGAGCTCGCCCGTTAGATTTTTTTCTGTCAAATTTGTATTGATGCTTAGCAACTGGGTAAAACGGATTATAATGTATCATATGCTAAGGAAGCCATACAAATTTAACAAAAAAAAAATCTAATTTAATCCGGACAGTAGAATCAAAGTGCAATAGGATTGAAACTTTGGGTATTTAACTGTTAAAGAATACTTTTGGAGCATCAAAGTGAAATTGAATTCAAAGTTTGGGACATCAAAGTGTTCATAAACACTTGTGAGGATTAAGGAGGTAAAGTCTGAGGTTTCAAAGTGAAAATACAAGCCAACTGAAAAACTAGGGAGCAATAGAAGTGAAATACAAACACATTGTTTCAACACATTTTAGTTGACGAACACGAAATGAATGTGCGTCATCTTCAGAAGTCGGGCTTCACAGTCTTCAATGGGTCCATGACTTATACTGGGCCTGACTCTTAGCACAATAGGGCTAATATCAATATATCGGGCCTGATGCAGCCCACTTTGTAGTCAATGTAATGTAAGAAGGGAACTTGACAATAAAAAACCATTGGCGTTTCATACCATGATGTGGGCGAGTAGTCTGCTTTTTGTTTCATCCGACGGCTACTCTTTTCTATCATTTTCTTGAACCTTGCCGTGGCATGCTTTGCTATACTAATAAAATAATAACCTCTCTTATTGTATTTTTATCGCTTGTCAAGTTCTAAGTGTTGGGCGTGTAGTCACGCCCACCGCGACGGAAGCGATATCACAAGAGAGATAATCCTGACTTTCGTTTTCACAAAAGCATAAGTCAACCTCTATATTCTTGTTTTTCAAAAAAAAACTAGAATAAAAAGTGAAATATTTTAACAAAGTGAAATATACACTCTTCCTCTCATCAGTTCTAGGACTGAAATGTCGAGGGAACCTACAAGCAATGGCAAACTCACAGTTAAGACAATACAGACACGAGATTTATGTGGTTCGGTAAACTTGCCTACGTCCACGGGAGGGGTGTTTCACTATGAAGAAAAATACCAAACTTATACAAGCTCTCTCTTCTCTTTTCCTCCACTCGAGATTTTTTCCCCACACATCTCCTCTCTGCCTCCCTTCTCTATTTATAGGAGAGGAGAAAATCCGGAGCCAAGAGCAAATCACGGAAATTCGTTATTTGAGGACAGGCGCCCACGAACTCGTTTTTGTGGGCGTGACCGCTCAAGAGAGCGTGGGGCGTGGGTTGGATGGGATGGGACACCCATCACATGGGTGTGTCACCCCTCCCTACGTTCACAATTCTTCACTTCGTACATCATTTGATAAACCTTAAATTTTGGACGAACACCAGAAGAACACCACGAACTCCAAACCAGGTCAAAACCAACAGCTGCGCCACTATACCGCGGCTGCCTACGTACCCTCCACCGGGATCAAGCTAATCGTAGTTCCGCTATTATTCTCCAACATAGTCTTCACCACACCCCCATCACCGCCCCGCAGGGCCATGCCCTCACGGGTAAATCAGCACGAGCTGATATGAAGCAAGTTCAAGCAATGCTGAAACTTACTGTATGTCACCACCTTAGTTAACATGTCTACGGGATTCTCATTCGTGTACACCTTCATGAGAGAAATATCACCTTCCTCTATGACATTCCGTACAAAATAATACCTGACATCGATATGCTTGGTACGAGCATAATAAACTTGATTCTTCACCAAGTGAATCGCACTCTGATTGTCACACCACAAGTTCATGTTCTCCCGCTCAATCCCCAAATCATCTAGAAGACCCCACAACCACAATGCTTTCTTCACTCCCTCTGCCATAGCCATGTACTCGGCTTCTGTAGTAGAAAGTACTACTGTAACCTGTAACATCGATCGCCAACTAACTGGAGCCCCATGTATCTTTAATACATAACTAGTAGTAGATTATCGTCTATCTAGATCGCTCGTATGATCAGAGTCAACAAATCCGTCGATCTGACATGTATCTCCACCAAAACATAGACCTGTATGAGCGTTACCCTTCAAGTACATCAGAACCCATTTCACCGCTTCCCAATGTGCCTTTTCCGGATTCACCATGAACCTACTGACGACACTGACCGCCTGTGAAATATCTGGGCGTGTACACACCATTGTGTACATTAAGCTACCAACTGCAATAGTATAGGGAATGCACTCCATGTGTGCCTTCTCTTCCGCTATAGTGGGAGATTGTTTTCCTAAAAGCCTGAAATATGGAGCCAATAGAGTCGCCACCGACTTTGCACTTTGCATCCCGAATCTTACGATCACCCGCTCTATGTAACCCTTCTGACTCAAGAACAATCGTCGATTCATCCGCTCTCTTCTAATCTCCATACCCAGTTTTTTCCTTGCAGCGCCCATATCCTTCATCTCGAACTCTTTACCAAGTTGAGATTTTAGCCTATCTATCTCCACTCTGCTCTTAAAAGCTATAAGCATGTCATCCACATACAAAAGA
This sequence comes from Asparagus officinalis, assembly GCF_001876935.1. NCBI lineage: Eukaryota > Viridiplantae > Streptophyta > Magnoliopsida > Asparagales > Asparagaceae > Asparagus > Asparagus officinalis. Next base: position 14,485,621 of record NC_033799.1, on the reverse strand, counting down.
AGATAGATATAATTACCTCCACGAAGCTTCCGAATATAAACACAACAATCATAATCGCTTTGGAAAAACCCATGCTTCAGCATGAAAGAGTCAAATCACTTGTACCACTACCGAGGAGATTGCTTCAATCCATAGAGTGACTTCCTCAAGCGACATATATGATGCTCCTTATCCTCAACCTTGTAGCCCTCAAGTTGATGCATATAGATCTCTTCATCCAAGTCTCTGTGCAAGAAGGATGTCTTTACATCGAGTTGTTCCAGCTCAAGATCACCATGAGCAACAATACTCAATAGCATCCGAATAGAAGTGTGTTTCACCATCGGAGAAAAGATCTCATTATAATCCACACCCTCTCTTTATGCAAACCCTTTAGCCACTAACCTCGTCTTGTACCTTGTACCACCGAGCTCTGAAAGATCTTTCTTTCTTTTATACAGACACTTATAACCTATAGCTTTCTTTCTTACGGGCAATGGGACCACCTCTCATGTTTGGTTTTTTCGAAGAGATTCCATCTCCTCCTCCATCGCAACCAACCAACTCTCGCTATTTCTATCCCGAACAGCTTCCTTGAAGGAGACCGGCTCATCTTCCTCCACCGAGAGTACGTATCAACTAAATTAACCTGCCCATAATGCTTCAGGGGTTGATCAGCCCTCAGCTTTTGTACCTGCTTGTATGCTCGCCTTGGCCTAGTAAAAGCCAAGTTATCCTCGAGCTGTTGTTGTTGTAGTGCCTGTGTATTCTCCTGCTGAACCTCCTCCTACTCAAGCTCATCATCTACCTGATTTCCCACTTGAACACGACTAGAACCTGGTTGGTCTCTAGGTTTTATCTCAATAACCTGGGACTTAGAATTCCCAACAGTCTCAACACCATCATCCTTGGTTACCCTAGTAATCATAGACTTCTTATCAAAGGTAACGTCCTGCTGATCACGAACTTTGAATCTTCTGTACACCAAAGGCGATAGCCTTTTACACTCTTTGCATACCCTAAGAAAATTACCTTCTTGGCCCTAGCGTCAAACTTTCCCTTATTGACGTGATAGTAGGCGGTACACCCAAAAATTATGAGCCTCTCATAATCTGCATGCTCTCCTGACCATACCCGATAGGGTGTATCACCATCCAATGTAGAATGTGGGGATCGATTCACAATATAGCAAGTTGTAGCAATTGATTCTGCCTACCATTCTTTACCCAAACCAGCATATGATCACATACTCACTGCTTTCTCCCGCAGTGTTCGGTTTAGTCTCTCCCCGACCCCATTTTACTATGGTGTAGATCTAACTGTTCAGTGTCTGGCAATCCTCTCCTGATCACAAAACTCCTTGAAGGAACCATCTGTATACTCTGTATCGTTATCAGATCTTAATGTCTTTAATTTCTTTCCTATCCTGTTCTCAACCATAGCCTTCCACTTCTTGAATGTCTCAAATACCTCATTCTTATGCTTCAGAAAATAAATCCAAGCATACATCGAATGATCATCTATGAATGAGACAAAATATCTGGAACCATCCTTGGAGGTTGTCGAAAGTCGGACCCTAAATATCCATGTGCACATAATCTAGTATCTCTCTGCTCTTATGATTACTTGTCAGAAATCGGACCCTGTGTGCCTTTCCATACACGCAATCCTCGCAAAAATCCATACAAGGCTTCTTCAAATTCTTCAACAAACCATCCTTACCGGGCAGAGCTAAACCCTTCTCTGACATGTGCCCAAGCCGCCTATGTCATAACCGTGTGTGCTCACATGGGTCTCCACCACTTCCATCAGTTCCAACAGCTGCATCTCCCGTCACCGTAGTACCCAAGAGAGTATATAGGTTGTCGTGACGAATGCCCTTCATCGCTACTAAGGAACCCTAAACAATCTTCTTCACTCCGTTCTCTGTTATAATCTTGTAACCCCCGGAGTCCAAAGCACCAACTGAGATAAGATTCTTCCGCAAGTCAGGAACGTGCCTTACATCCGTCAAGGTTCGAACCACTCCATCATGCATCTTGATCTTGATATCACCTAGTCCAATCGTTTTACAAGCATGGTTATTCCTCATCAATACGGTTCCACCATCAATGCTCCTGTAGATAGTAAACCACTTCATATTTGGATACATGTGGTAAGAGCAACCAAAATCAAGTATCCACTTCCCAGAGGTATCCTCGCCACCTGTGACGACATAGCATTCCTTATCGCTCCCTTCCCCTGAAGGGTAGCTTGCCTCTTCCTTACCTTCTCGTCTTTCAGTCTTGTTGTTGTTCTTCTTCCCATCTACTCTCTTGTTAGGACAATTGACTTTGAAATGCCCTAGCTCACCGCATTTGAAACACGGTCTTTCTGTAAGAGGTCTTGATTTTGATCTAGACTTTCCTCCCTTTCCTTTCCCTCGCTCATTGCCCCTTCCTCTGGCAAAAACCCCTGCGCTTGTTCTTTGTTACCACTAGCGGCCATATCAGTAGTTTTAATTTTTTGAAGATCATCCGTTAGAAGCATCGTTCTAGTCTCATCCATCGACAAACTGTCACCCACAAGCATCAGTGTTTGAACCAGATTCTTATAAGACTTCGGCAGATATAGAAGTAGTAGAAGTGTCTGATCCTCGTCTTCCATTGTTACCTTAATGTCTTTCAAATCCGATAAGATCCTATCGAATTTGTTGATGTACTCCCGGATTGACGAGCCTTCCTCCATCTTGTAAGTGTACAATTTGGATTTCAAATAGATCCAGTTTGTTAGACTCTTCTTCATGAAGGTGCTCTCTAATTTTAACCACACGCCCGCAGCCGTTTTCTCTCCATCCATCAAGAAAGCCACATCCCTTTTAAGACATAGGATAATCGACGCTCGTGCTTCCAAATCTAGTTCTTCCTAATCCTCATCAGACATGTCCTTGTGCTTGTTCTCTTTTCCCGCCAAAGCTTTGTGCAACTTTTACGAAATCAATGAGTTTTTCATCTGCATCCTCTAATAAGAGAAATCATTCTTGACATTGAACTTTTCGATCTCATACTTTTCAATTTTAATTGTTTTACTTGTTGACTCCATTCTCCGGTTATATAAATAAATCCGCTTCTCTCAGGAATTTCAATAAATACCTTATGTTTACCACACAATAATCAAGCACCACCTCAGATCAGAAATTTTATCACCTCCAATCTGAATAAATGGCTCTGATACCAATTATTAGGCACGTAGTCACGCCCACCGTGACGGAAGCGATATCACCAGAGAGATAGCCCTAGCTTTTATTTTCACAAAAGCACAAGTCAACCTCTATATTCTTGTTTCTCAAAGGAAACTAGAATAGAAAGTGAAATATTTTAACAAAGTAAAAATGTCAAGGAAACCTACAAGCAATGGCAAACTCATAGTTAAGATAATACAGACACGAGATTTATATGGTTCGACAAACTTACCTACGTCCACGAGAGGGGGGTTTCACTATGAAGAAAAATACTAAACTTATACAAGCTCTCTCTTCTCTTTTCCTCCACTCAAGATTTTTCCCCACACATCTCCTCTCTGCCTCCCTTCTCTATTTATAGGAGAGGAGAAAATCCGGAGCCAAGAGAAAATCACGAAAATCTGGGATTTGAGGACAGGCGCCCACGAACTCATCGTGGGCATGACCGTTCAAGAGAGCGTGGGGCGTGGGTTGGATGGGATGGGACACACCCATCATGTGGGTGTGTCCCCCCTCCCCACGTTCACACTAAGTCATTTACCTATTTAATTCCTCTAATTAAAAATCTCACGACTATTTAGTTTTCCTTAATTTATTAATTCTTATTTTCTCATCATTTCCCTTTCTAATTAATCTCTTATTAATCCCCTCTTTGAGAAACATTTCAACTGTTAGGTGCTGATTCAAACTCCAAGTTAGATATATATTTGAAGACTAGACCCAGTGCTAATAGCTTTCTTAGAGGCCAGATTAACAATTTTTTGTAGACCATGTTGACTTGGTGGGCAAGTCAAGGATATCTTTTAATAAGATGTCCTATTTTAGGGTTTTTTTAGTAGAGAGAGAGAGAGAGAGAGAGAGAGAGAGAGAGAGAGAGAGAGAGAGAGAGAGAGAGAGAGAGAGAGAGAGAGAAATAATATTTCTGTAATTAGGATTTAACAGATGGTGTAACCATGTTCAAGGATATTGTGAGAGAGGATTTCACAAATTTTGTCCGTGCAAAATATTATAATTTGGAGGTGATAATAGATTGTTTTCGATCATGTGATTTTTCCCGTTGAGGGTTTTCCATGTGAAATCTTGTGTGTGATTCTTTTTGATGCATTTGGTGGTTTTTAAGGGGTTTTAAGAGATCTAAAAAATCTCAACAAGTAGTATCAAAGTGGGGTTCGATGATTCATGGAGGTTCGAGCGGTGTGCGATTAGTGAAGGAATCAGTGATCAAGGCACAGTGATCGACATCGAGCAAACAACAGAACCGAATGCAGTTGGAGGAGAGGAAACATGTGAATGGCACGTGAAGAAAAAATAAAATACAAAAAAGAAGGTTACAATAACATGCGATGGAACATTGTTCAAGTGGGTGGGGAGAGTTTGGTTAAAAAATATTTTTTAAATCAAATTCGACAGTGCAAATTATTTTGTCTTCTTATGGGGGAATTGGAGGCAAAATTGATGATCCAGGAGCCGTTCCTGGGGTTGTTTTGACATGTTGAGTTCATTTTTAATCTCAGTTCTACCAAATTTAACTGCTAGAGTGACTGCTTTGAATTTAGTTATGGTTAGAGGATAATAACATCTTGGGGTCCAAGGTTCGATATTCCGCTATTCAATCGTAAGACAATTTTTTATAGTATGGCAATGTATGATTTAAGATCTCCTTGTACAGCAGGGTGTTGATCAAACTTTGGAAGAGAAGAAGCATGAAGGGATGAAGGATGTTGAATGGAGTTCCATGTAAAAGAAGCCTGTTAGCACAATTCGTTTAGCACTCGCCCCCGAGATTAAGGACAATGTTATGCAAGAGACTACGCTATAGGGGTTGTAGGAATAGCTAGTATGTCAACTTATGAATATTGATGAGGAGATTAAAGAAGAAGAGCAGACGTTACTCTTACTATCTTTCCTATCGAAGTCATACAAGTCGTTGATTCAGACAATAATTGTGGGGAGACAGATTTTAAAATTTGATGATGTGACAGTACTCCTACGAGAGAATGAGAGAACGATGGGGAAAAGAGCGCATTTAATGGTGATGAGAGTGCACTAGCTTTTGAAGATTCTAATCGAGAGAGGAGTAAGGGGTGATGTGATAGTTATTGAGGAAGATTAAAATCTCAGACCGGAGGCGACAGTGAAAGAGAGTTCTACTATTGCTGAGAGAAATGTCACATTCAGTTTAGATATTCCCAGATACCAGATGATTTAAAGAGTATTAGAAAAAAAGCTTCAAGAAAATTGGAAGAAGCAGAACTCGTTAGCAGTTGTGCGTAATGAAGATATGATTTTGATGATGTAGAGTACCGATACTGATGCGAGTAAGACTTAGGTGTTAGATTCTGCAGTCTCTATGTACGTTTGCAACAATAAAAAGTATTTTGACACATTGAAGATGGATGAAGACTTTGGTGATGTGACCATTAGAATTAATGAGAAGATGAATGTTGAATTGAAGGATTTGGGAGTGTTCGCATTAAGCGTCACACTGGAAAGGTCAAAATTCTTTATCATTATATCATATGAGATATGTGTTATCATGTGGTGCTAATTTAATTTCACTGGGTGAGATAGCATCGTGTGGGTACAAATATGTGGGTGAAGGAGAGTGTTGTAAAATGTATAGAGATGCTGATTTGATTTTACGAGTGAGGAAGAATAGCAACTTTATTTTCTATTTAGATGAGCATTTAGTTAATGGTGAAGGTGACTCTTCTCGGACTCTTTTCCACGAGGGAGAAGAGAAGAACAAGAATAAGATAGTGAGTTTTTCTAAACCCGTTGAGATACTTAGAGGTTTTTTATCGAGAGAGGATACGTTGGATGTCAACTCAAACTCCAAGTTAGATCCAGATTTGAAAGCTAGACTCAATTCTAGTACCTTTTTGGAGGCTATGTTAACAAATTTCTTATAAGCCAAGTTGATTTGGTGGGAAAGTTACTGATGTCTTTAAATAAAATATCATATTCTAGGGTTTTTGTAGTAGAGAGAGGGGGAGAGAGGGGGGGGGGGGGGGGGGGGGGGGGGGGGGAGAGAGAGAGAGAGAGAGAGAGAGAATATTCTTGTAATCATCGTTTAACAGAGGGTGTAACCAGGTCCAAGGGTATTGTGAGAGAGAGGGTTTCGCAGTATTTATCCATGTAAAAGATTATAATTTGGAGATGATAATGGATTTTTTTTAATCTCGTGGTATTTTCCTTGTTAAGGGTTTTCCACGTTAAGTTTTGAGTGTGATTCTATTTGCTGTGTTTGCTAGTTTTTCAGGGTTTTTGCGAGATCTAAAATTTTCAACATAAACTCCTTACTCTAATTCCTAGTAATGCATGTATCATGTTCTACATCTCATATTCACCATAAACAACACAATATTCTATCTTCAAAGATGTCATTTTCTATTTCATTAAAAAAAATTCCTGCAGAAAGGCTTCAAATATGATCATATTCCTGCTTTGTACTTGATAATCCTTTTGGTAATTTTGTTCCTAGGTCAAAATTACTTTTTTACAGATTCATCTTCGGTAAAGATTGGATTCTTGAACGCCTTTTTGTTTCTTTTCTATTTTGTAACATATAAAATAAATTAATTTGAACCTCATAAATATAACATCATAATATCATGTCTCGTGCATAGCACGGGTAAAAACTAGTAAAATATAAATATAGCATCAAGCTTTGGCACCTTCTAATGGGATATAATGGGATACAAGTGATTTCAGGAAAGCTTAGCCTACAAAACCGTCATCTACTCCTCTTTACTTAGGGGCTATTTGTTTGGCCCTTGGTTGGTTTCCTAAAAACTAAGAGCAAGGGCAGCAAGCTCTTTACGCCCCCTCTCAAGGCTTATGTGGCGGTGGGAGAGTTTGCAAGCCCTCCAGCAAGCTCCCAAGGAGCTCCCAAGTCATCTCCTTAGGCTGACGTGGACATTGAGAGCTTGGGAGCTCCCAAGCGCTCCACAAATTTGTGGAGAGCTTGGGAGCTCCCAAGCTGTGCAAGATTTACAAAACCACCCCCCATAAAAACACAATTGCAGAGTGATCAAAATCTGCCAAAAAAAAGCAAAAAATCCAACCTTTTCTAAAATGAAGAATGCTCGATTAATCAAAATAGTGACTTTGACCGGTTCTAACCTGATGGACCATCTCCGATCAGCAAGTCCCCTCTCCGATCGGCAAGGCCTGAGCTCCGATCGGCAAGTCCTCGGCAAAATAGAGACTTTGACACGGGAGATGAAGAGGCGTGGATTTGATTGGACGGGAGATGAGGGGAGATGAGAAGGGGCTTGATATTCCTGATGAGAATTTTAAGTGGCTCAGTCTCTTTTGTTTGTTTTTTTAATGATTTAATGAAATAGAATAGATAAAAAGATCTGATAAATGAAATAAATGAGCAATTAGAGTTGAAAAATGACCGTTGAGTAATGGGTAAAATATTAAAATAGAAGAGGGGTTTTTTGATATTGGTGGAGCTCCTAACTAGGAGCTTGTTGGAGCTCCATAAAAGAAGGATGGCCTCCCAAGGCTTATTTTTTTAATTTTTTATTCTAAAATGCTTGAGAGCTCTTGAGAGCTTGGTGACTAGGACTCCCAACTAGGAGCTTGATGCACTTGCTCTAAGAAAAGGATTTCCATGTACTTTTTGTATTAAAATATTATTATAATCTATTTGCATCCCAAAAACTCATCCCAATAAAAAGAAATCTATACATTTTTATCAATAAAATGTTATTTTTATCCTAAAAAAATGATGTCCGCGCTACAGTAAATACTGTAGTATGAACCGTAAATCAAATCTGTCCTATGCACTCGAAATTACTGTTCATACTACGTACGATACTTTTTTTAGCATAAATAGTAAATTAAATATGTTCATCATACTTGAAGTTACTATTCATGCTACAACATGTTTATTGTATCATAAATAGTAAAGTAAATCAAATGTATTAAAATTTAGATTCTTTTTTAAGCATATAGAGGAGTAGATATAATTTCTAAATTAAATATATTAAAACTTAGATCATTCTTTAAAATATAAAGAAGTGGATATACTTTTTAATTTTAAGCGTATGATAAGTAAATTAATGTATTAAATCGTAGAGAAAGCTAAGTTCAGAATACAGTACTTGAAAAAATAAGAGACAAAGCTGATTGTCATGAGACAAAGCTTAACTGGTGGGTGGGATTTTTTTTCACCACGTATTTTGTAGCTCAATGTGCGGCTGTGCCTGATGAGCCTCAGACACCTACCAATCCTCAATAAATATGTGCTCTCATTAGCTGCCATGGTCCCCTCACTCAATGCCATCTCATGCAGACACATTTAAGATACTTACAGACACACCTGTCCTATGTGAATCCCATAGCTTGTGACTATCCTTTACAGTTTTCACCAATTACGTCTTCAGCTTGCTCGTTTAAAAAAAAGGGGGAGATTGAATTTCAAAACTGTTAGATTAAAAAGTTAGTCCTTAAACACGGCATAGATTTAAAGATTATTTTAGAGCAATGCGGAATCAATTCTCATCGAGCACGTAATTAAAGCAGTATTGGAAGGAAAAAAATGTATTGGTGGTTAAAATAGACTAAATTTTAATCCGCAGGAATCGTTTTCAACCTGTCAAAATATGTTAAGATATAAACTTATAAGTTTAAACTTTTATAGCAAGTTTAAAGATTTGATACAATTGAATAGACTTAAAAAACAACACAATAGATAAAGAAACACTTTTAGTCCCTTTGCATTCCTTTCACTTGTTCTTTTTCTTTCTAATGATCAAAAGTTCATGCCCTATGATCTTTGGGAGAATCCAAAGGCTATGAACAGTTTTAGGACCTTTTATGTGATGCCAGCTAATTTTTTTGAGTTTAATCAAATCTATCCACTAGAGGGATCCAAAGTCAGCACCCGAATAGTGTTTTAGATCTAAAGTATTATGTTAAAGAATCTGATATACAGTAAACAACTACAAAAAGTTAAGAAAGATAGAAAAAGTGAAATTTGAGTTTTGTGGAAAAAGCGAAAGGTAATCTTATATGTACTTTTTTTTTTGGTAAATGAAAACATTTATTCATCAACCATAAGAAGTTATGTACACCTCAAGTATACTCAGCATATTCGTTACTGAGAACTCAAACTGAAATAGTTACACTCCTCAAAAAGAAAACCTGTCAATCCCAATTAGGGGGGTTATTGAAAATGATTGTAGAGGCTTCAAACTTTATGACATTGATCAAGTGATCAGCGCTGTTAATCTTCTGCGTAAACAGCTTTGCATTCATTTCTCTCCATATACAGTAGATTGAAGCTGTTAAGACTAGTCTTTTGAGCTTGACCTGTAGAGTTTTCCCTCTCATACTTGAAAACCAGTTCCAAATCTGACTCCAGTTACAAGATTTCTTTTTAAAATTCATCCAATCCATGATTGAGTTCCATATGTAGGAGGAAAATGTGCATTCGAAGAACAAATGGTCTCTCGATTCAGTGTTTTGCCCCGTGCATAGACAACACAGGTTAGCACTGATTATACCTCTCTTTAGGAGTCTATCTTGTGTGAGAAGCCTGTTATGAATTGCCAGCCAGCTGATGAAAGCATGTTTGGGCACGTTGAGACCACCCCACACAGTTTTATGTCATGGTGCTGAGTTAGCAGCTGGGGACAGTTTTCTGTATAATGTTGACAGTTTTGGCTTTGAATTCTTGCAACTTGACATGATGAGGGACTTGACATTTTCAGCTCCTCCTAATTCCGCCATCACCTTGTTTCTTATTTTAAGTAATTGTTTCCACATCCATGAGTCTCCTGTTCTAGCTTCAACCTGCCAGACATCTTCATGTTTGAGATAATTTTCATGGATCCATTTTATCCAAAGAGATTCTTTGTTTGAATGTATGAACCATATACTTCTTAGAGTTGAAGCTGTATTCCAGATTTGAGCTGAATAAATCCCCACGCCACCTTGTTTCATTCCTAAGCAGACCTTTTCCCAAGCTACAAGAGGCACCTTTGAAGAATGCTCATCTTTACCCCACAGGAATAGCCTACATATTTCATCTATCCTGCGAAGAACTTTGACAGGTAGAAAGTAGTTCGATGTCCAATAGATAAGCACTCCAAATATCACACTTTTAATTATCTGCAATCTTTTCGCATATGTCAATTTCCTGTGTTTTGTCTAGCTTTGCAGTTGCCTTGTGATCTTATCAAACAGGGGAAAGCAGTCATTGTAGGATAATCTTTTCGTAATTAGAGGAACTCACAGATACTTTATAGGCATTGATCCCTCTGTAAAACCAAGAATATTAGCAATTTCTCTTTTAACTGAGTCCTCTACTCCTCCATAGAAGATTGAGCATTTATCAGTATTTGCTTCTAGTCCAGACACTTCACACAATGATTTAAAGCACTGATAGAGTTTTTGCACAGAATAAGTTTCCCCTTTTGCAAATAATAATAAGTCATCTGCGAAAATCAGATGAGAGCTCTGAAGTTTCTTACATTTAGGATGAAACTTAAAACCACTGTCTTCCTTTAATTTGGTCAAGCTCCTAGACAGATAATCCATTCCCAGGATGAAGAGATAGGGAGAGAGTGGATCATCCTGTCTCAGCCCACGTTTCCCTTTGAAGTATCCATGGAGTCCACCATTGAAAGAAATAGAATACTTAGGTGTTGTAATGCAGACCATTATCCAGTTAATCATGACTTCAGGAAACCCCAGACCAGTAAGAACAGATTGAATGAAGCTCCAGCTTATAGAATCGAAAGCCTTCCTAATATCAATATTGATCATAGCTCTTGGGGAGATATGTTTCCTGCTGTAGCTTTTAACAAACTCATGAGCTAGCATAGTGTTGCTAGTTATTTGCCTCCTTTGAACAAAAGCACTCTGTGCTTCATTCACTAAGCTTCCCATTACATATTTTATTCTATTTGTAATAATTTTTGATATGAATTTGTAAATACGATTGCAACAAGAGATAGGTCTAAAATCTGCTAGGGTTTTTGGACATTGTACCTTTGGAATAAGAGTGAGTGAAGTTGTACTTACAGTCCCTAATAGCTTTCCAGTCTTGAAGAAATTTTTGAAGGCCGAAGTTACCTCAGCTCCAACAATATTCCATGTAGATTTAAAGAATGAGACACTATATCCATCAGGCCCTGGTGATTTATCCTCAGACATAGAGAAGATTGTAGTTTTAATTTCCTCATCAGTAACTGGATTAGATAGCATTTTGATTTGAGGATCACTGAGACAAGGGGCAGCTTTGATTATATTCATATCTGCTGGATAAGTGCTAATTGCAGTTCCCAATAGATTTCTGTAGAATGACACTAATTCTTCCACAATAGCATCACCATCAGTGATCCTATCCCCCCTGTTGTTATATAGGACCACAATTCTATTATTGTGCATATTTAACTTGGCTAAAGCATGAAAGAATCTGGTATTTCTATCCCCTTCCACACACCAAGCAATTCTGGTTTTTTGCTTGTAGAAAGATAACTCACAATCTAGGAGCTTGTTATAAGAGCAATAACATTCTTTTTCCTTTCTAATAAAATCACAATTTAGAGGGTTAACTTGAAGATTTTCCTGAGCCTCCTCTAATGCAATTTTTGCTCTAAGCACTTGTTCACTTATATTATTGAAGTGCTTCTTATTGAGATCCTTCAAAGCTCCTCTAAGTAATTTCAGCTTTGTATAAACAGAGAACATGAAGTGCTTCTTATTGAGATCCTTCAAAGCTCCTCTAAGTAATTTCAGCTTTGTATAAACAGAGAACATGGGATATCCTTGTATGAATTGATGCCAAATCTTAGAAACTGTTGGGATATAACTATCATGATTGATCCACATTTTATAAAATTTGAAGGGTTTTTTCCCTTGAAAAGTATCCTCATATACTGAAACTATAGCAGGGGAATGATCAGAAATCCCAAGCATCATAAATTCAACATGGCTAGAGTTAAAATTATTGATCCAAGCATCATTTACTAGAGCCCTATCCAGTCTACTCCATACTCTAGCATCAGCTTCTTGCTTGTTATTCCATGTAAAGAAACAACCTTGAGTTTTAAGATGACTTAGAGCACATACTTCTATAAAGTTGCAGAAATCACCTGTGTCAGCTTCGGTAAGGGTAACTCCTCCCAACTTTTCCTCAGCACTAACCATGGCATTAAAATCACCACATAGGAGCCATGGTGTATTGCCAATGCTTTGACAGATTATAAAGGTGATCTCCAAGAATGACAAATGAATCAATGACGTCAATAATGCAATACTAGTTTTAGTAAATAAACAAAAATGGAAACAAAAGCACACTTATCTTTTACGAGCAATCAATGACGTCAATAATGCAATACTAGTTTTAGTAAATAAACAAAAATGGAAACAAAAGCACACTTATCTTTTACGAGCAAGACAATAATGCAATACTAGTTTTAGTAAATAAACAAAAATGGAAACAAAAGCACACTTATCTTTTACGAGCAAGA
>NC_033799.1:14465106-14471426 GCF_001876935.1 Asparagus officinalis | reverse complement strand
TATATATATATATATATATATATATATATATAGGGAGAGGTTCTAATAAAAACCTCCTTAGCCTAAAAACTAAAAACCTCCTTCATCCAATGGCTAGGATTCAGTCAAACAGTCAACAGACACATGCATTAATTATCTCATTAAACACATGCATTAATTAAATCAACGCAGTGAATCCAGATTCACTACATATTTATATATAGGGAGAGGTTCTAATAAAAACCTCCTTAGCCTAAAAACTAAAAACCTCCTTCATCCAATGGCTAGGATTCAGTCAAACAGTCAACAGACACATGCATTAATTATCTCATTAAACACATGCATTAATTAAATCAACGCAGTGAATCCAGATTCACTACAGTGAACCCAGATTCATTACCTCAACGAACACGTCCTTCACTGCAGTGAATCCAGATTCACTTGCAGTGAATCGCAGATTCACGCAGTGAATCCAGATTCACTGCAGTGAATCCAGATTCACTGCAGTGAATCCAGATTCACTGCAGTGAATCCAGATTCACTACCTCAACGAACATGTTTTTCACTATAGTGAATCCAGATTCACTGCAGTGAATCCAGATTTGTGTTCGTTGAGGTAATTAATGCATGTAATTAATGCATGTTCTGTTGACTGTTTGACTGACTCTTAACCATTGGATTCATCTAGATCCAATGGATGATATTGGTTTTTAGTTTTTAGGCTAAGGAGGTTTTTATTGAACGATCGGGCCTGGATCCGAGTCTAGCCCGGGTTTCCTGGCCGACCGGCTTTTTGGACAGTCCTACATGCAACTTCTACATATAAAACTAGCAATTCAAGTTGGTGAAACTAGAAATCACTGGTTAGATCAGTAATGGAAACTCCTAATATTTAATTAAAAAATAGTACATGCTAAGAATTGTAAGGTTTTGTTATAATCTCATGACGTGCCCTATTTTTTCCTACATATAATAAGTTATTACTTTAAATATCTGAATTATGAATTTAATCCAGATCTTGCATGTGTGGTAACTTTTTTCAATACCAATTCACATTAAGTATCCAAATGCTTAATTCAAACTATTTGCATCTTCGTTGAAACAGCATCCTTTTTTATATTTAAACGCATTTAAATTACTACGGGATCAGTGATTATGTTGTTATTTGTTAGTCATATCATTATGTTTTTCTTTTATGCTATATATGTTTGGGATTTTATTGAGAAAGAAAGGGAAGGCAAGATAGAGAAAGGAAATGTAAGAGAGAGAAGAGAAAATATAATATCTTATTTGAGAGTTTTGTAAAGGGGAATGGAGGTAAACTTAAATTATGTTGTTTGAGAGTTTTAATTATGAAAATGGAAGGGAAGTAAATGAATCTTAGTCATTGATTCATTATTATAGAGGGTCAATATGTCGCTTTCATTATGAAATTTTACTTTCATTCAATTACTCTACATTACCTCCCAATTTGGTGGCGAAAAAAGCCATAAAAGTTTTTATCAAAACTTCTCCTTCTTTTCCCATCTTTACCTTCCCAATAAAACTCCCAAAAGAAGTTTTTAACTTTAAATTCTCTTTCCTTCCACCTCTTTGCCTCCCATCCAAACGTAACATTAAACTTAGACCATGTGCTTGGGCACTCATCAATGAAAAATTTCTCAACCCTAGTCATCTCAATATGTGCATGCTTTCTTTCGAAATCCCTTCCATTACTTTAAAATTTTTAGTGATGATCAATGATTATAAATTTACACTCAAACATGTTGTTGAGGGTCCATTTCAATGATAAAAAAATGATACTTTTTCTAAAATTTGCTTGGATAAAAATTTGAATTGTTGCATGAGGTTCCAACTATCATGGACTATAGAGAGGATCAAATTTACACATCCTTACCCTCCTCTACATGTGACGAGGCTGTAGAAACAATGACGAAGAACAGGAAAAACGAAGCAGAAATTTGGGTGCTAGCTGGTCGACCGCGAGGACAAGCCCAGTCGACCGGATTCATGCACAGAACAGGGTAAAGTTTCGGCTCCCTGGCCGGTTGACCGAAAGCTCAAGCCCAGACGACCTAACCATGTTTATTCTGCAGGCTAAGTTTTCAGCCTGCTGATCGGTTGTCCGATTGACCGCGATGCAGTTTTGGGTCTGGGCTCAGTTTCCTGATTGTTTGGGTTTTGTGTTTAATATAAATACAAACATGTTTTAGGGTTTCTAAGACGGCACAAAAGAGAGACTTTTGAGCACTTTGTCTGGGAGAATTTGTGAGGGATTTGAGAGCTTTGTTTGTGAAATTAAATTAAGTGATTTTAATCTCTATTTGTACTCTCTCTATTAGTGAAAACCATCCCATCATTACCCCGTGGACGTATGCACATTGCCAAACCACGTAAAATTTGGTGTCTTAATTGTGTGATGCTTGTGTTTAGTTGTTGGTTTGTTCTCCTATCTCGTTCGTTTGTTGTGTTTAGGATTCTACTGCGCACAACAAGTGATATCAAAGTTTTTGGTTTTGGCTTGAGGTTCGATTTGGAGGATTCATTGCGAATTCTCATTTGAAGAGATTGGATTGTCAACAATATGCGAATCAAGTACATCGGGATCATCCCTGTCTAAGGCGATACAAGGTTTGAGCATTGGTAATATAAAAATTGATGTTCAAAAATTTGATGACAAGATAAATTTCGGTTTGTGAAGGTGTCAAGTGATGGATGCGTTAGATGCCTAAAATTTGGAGGAGACTCTTGAATTACAAGAGAAACCCGCTAATATGAAGGGTAAGGTTTGGAAGAAGATAAATAGTAAAGCATGTGGGGTTATTAGATCATGTTTGACGCCGGATATGATTTATGATGTGATGAATGAAACTTTGGCGAAACGGTTGTGGGAAATGATCACGTATGTGCCATTGGTGGTATTAGAACAATTCGAATCAGGATGTGTGACGGTGTGACTAGGGAGTTGAAGGAAGTGAGATTCATTCCTCAATTGACGAAGAATATCATTTTACTTGGAACTTTGGAGGTATCAAGTTATAGGGTGATATTAGAGAATGCAACATTGGAGGTCATAAAGAGATCCATAATGGTAATGAGAGGTATCAAGGAAAACAATCTTGACTACTTGAAGGGCAAGACAATAATAGAAGGTCTGACAACTTCTATTACCATAGAGGAGGATACTATAAGTCTATGGCACATGAGGTTGGGACATACTAGTGATAAGTCCCTGTAGTTATTGGCGAAATATGGGCTACTGAAGTATGCAAAGACCTGCAAGATGGAATTGTGTGAATATTGCATACTTGGGAAGAAGACAAAAGAGAAATTTGGCACCGCAATTCATAACACCCAAGTTATATACCATCAAGCATAAACATGAGGTCCTGGATATCTTTGTGAAATGGAAAAAAAGTGGAGTTGCAGACATGTAGAAATATGAAAGTACTCCGTTCTGATAATAATAGTGAGAACAAGAGTGATCAATTTTTAGAGTTTTGTCGGGATCATGACATTCGACGTTATTTCACAGTTAGGGAGACACTACAACAAAACGGGGGTAGCCGAGAGATAGAATCGTACCTTGCTGGAGAAGGTGTGTTGTATGCTCTCACAGAGTGGATTATCTAGATCCTTTTGGGTTAAGGCGTTAGTTTATGCAAGCCATCCCGTGAATAGGTTGTCGTGCACTGCGATACATGAAAAGACTCCTATTGAGGTATGATCTGGTTCAGTGGCTAGTGATTATGATTCGATTTGGATATTTGGGTGTCTAGCTTACTATCATATGAATGATGAGAAATTGAATCTGAGGGCTAGAAAAGCAGTCTTTGTGGGTTTTAGAGATGAAGTTAAAGGCTTTAAGTTGTGGGATCTAGAAGACAAGAAGATAATCATTAGCAGAGATGTCACTTTTGATGAGGCTCACATGATGAGGCATCAGGTCACTCAGCAGGTGGAGGAAGGCCAGACTAGTAAGGTATCGCAGGATGTGGAGGATGACGTGACTCCACAGACTTCAGATAACATTGTATCCATTGAGGCTCCTACAGAGGTAACACTGAGAGGAGATATGATAGATGGGCAGGTGGAGGATACAATGAATATTGGGACTCAGAATAGGGTCATGTTCAGGAGTACATTGCAGCTAATAGACTAAGAAGAATCATTCGTCGATCAGCTAGGTATAATGATGTGATGATTGTATATGCTTTGTCAGTGGAGGTTATTGATGACTTGGTTCCTTCTACATATAAAGAAGCAGAGTCAAGCTCTGATTCAATCCGGTAGAGGGAATCTATAGAGGAGGAGATGCACTCTTTTCAAAAATATGACACTTAAGAACTTGTAAAATTACCAAAGGGTAAGAAAGCAATTGGATGCAAGTGGATATATACAAGGAAAGAAGGATCTTCTGATGGGGATATTCAATACATAGCCAAATTGGTTGCGAAAGGGTATGCCCAACATGAGGGCATTGATTACAACAAGGTATTATTACCTGTTGTGAAGCATTCATCGATAAGAATACTATTGGTATTTGTGGCATAGTTAGACTTGGATTTAGTCCAGATGAATGTGAAAACAGTCTTTCTACATGGAGATTTAGAAGAGGAGATCTATATGTCACAACTGATGAGTTTTAGAGCTGCAGGCAAGAAAGATTTAGTATGTAAACTGAAAAAAATCTCTTTATGGATTGAAGCAATTATCGCGACAATGGTACAAGATATTCAATAGTTTCATGATTGGCCAATGGTATACGAGGAGCCCATATGACCCGTGTGTGTACATGCACAAGCTACAAAATTATGAGTATATTTATTTGTTATTATATATTGACGATATGCTCATTGCTTCCAGGAATACTTCAGATATTAGGAAGTTAAAAAAGAAATTGTCATCCGAATTAGATATGAAGGACCTTGGAGAAGCAAAGAAGATATTGGGTATGAAAATTGAGAGAAACAGGGTGAAAGGGAGGTTGAAGTTGACTTAGAGGAGCTACTTGCAAAGATACTGAAGAAATTCAGTGTTGATGGTAATGCCAAAGCGGTGAGTACTCTATTAGATCCCTACTTTAAGCTATCAGCTAAGATGTCACCTATTTCAGTTGAGGATCGTGAATACATGTTCAAAGTTCTATTTGTCAGTACTGTGGGTAGCTTGATGTATGTTGTGGTGTGTACAAGGTCAGATTTGACACAGACCGTGAGCATAGTGTCTAGGTACATGTACGACCCAGGGAACGGTCATTGGGAGGCCGTAAAGTGAATCTTACGGTATATCAAAGGTACCATGGATGTTGGTTTGGTATTTGAGAAGAATTGGAGAAATGGGCAGGATTGTGTTGGATATGTGGATTCGGATTATGCTGGGAATCTTAACAAGTACTGGTCTACTACTGGATATGTGTTTACACTAGCAGGAGCACCGATGTGTTGGAGATGTATACTTCAGGCTACAGTGACTCTTTCAACTATAGAGGCAGAGTATATGGCGTTGACTGAAGCTGTGAAGGAAGCTCTGTGGTTATAGGGGTTGTTGGATGACTTGAGGATTGCACAAGATACCGTTAGGGTAAAATGTGATAGCATGTCAACTATTTATTTGGCAAAGAATAGGAAAAACAAAGAAGGAATTTGGGTGCTGGCCAACCGACCATGAGGACAAGCCCGGTCGATTTTGTTCATGCACAGAACATGGGGAAGTTTCGGCTCCCTGGCCAGTCGACCGCGAGCTCAAGCCTGGTCGACCGAACCCTATTGATTCTGCAGGCTGAGTTTTTAGTCTGCTAGCTGGTCGACCGCGAGGAGCAGTCCGGTCGATCACGAGGAGCAGTCCGGCCGACCGCGATGCAATTTTGGGTTTGGGTTTGGTTTTCTGATCTGTTTGGGTTTTGTGTTTAATATAAATACAAACACATTTTAGGTTTTCTAAGGGGGCACAAAAGAGAGACTTTTGAGTACTTTGTCTGGGAGAATTTGTGAGAGATTTGAGAGCTTTGTTTGTGAGATTGAATTAAGTGATTTTAATTTCTATTTGTACTCACACACTCTCTCTATTAGTGAAAATCATCCTCAGGCCCAGCTCTGGGGTTGTGCAAGATGAGCGACCGCACAGGACCCCCAAAAATTGAGGGCCCCAAACAATCCCTTCACCCCTTGATCTACCGTCCATTTTCTACTACTCAATTGAATCCCGGTCGTCCATTCAAACTCAAACACCCTAAAATCCCTTCTTCAACCCTCAGTCCCAGAAGCTCAGCCCCTAAAATCCACTCACCCCCTCTCCTCCGTCTCCTCCTCTCTTCTGCCACAGGCCCACATACCCCCGTG
>NC_033799.1:14395788-14465084 GCF_001876935.1 Asparagus officinalis | reverse complement strand
ACCTCGTCCTCGTGTTCCCCTTCACGCCGAGGACCACCCGCTTAGATCTGAGCCCGCTCGCTCCTTCGCCCACTCAGATCTGAGCTGCTACCCCATCCACGAACACGATTCATCGAGTAACTGCGAAAAGAGGGAGTTTAGGTTCGTCGAGACTCGAGACTCAGAAGGATCATCAGGTAACTCTCCAAAATTTAAGAGCTTTCGGGCAAAAAAAACCCTAATTTCGATAGTGCAAGATCATATTGCTATCGATGAGTGTACAACCACATTTCTGATAAAGAATATGTTTTCACTTTCTTGAGTGCAAATAGATTTTTAATGTGTACACTGTAAATTAATTTGCACACTGTACTTGCGAACACAACATATATGTGCTATTTTGCTAGAATTATTAGCCTAATGTTTGTTCACTCATGACTGAAGGAAGTCTCGTGGAGTGATTAATAGGTGGTTTGTAACGCCCCGCCCAGGAATCCCGGAGTCGGTACGCTATTAGATCTGATGGACTGGCCTCACAAATACCACATGTCTTTTCAGCACGTTTTGTCCTCACTCACGTGCTCCTTGGAAAACTTTCCAGGGGGTCACCCATCCTAGAATTTCTCCAGGCCAAGCACGTTTAACTTTGGAGTTTCTAAGAGTTGGGTTTCCGAAAAAAAGATACATCTTGGTAGTATGAGTATTTCAATCAAATCTATCAATACTAATCACATCACCCTCTCAAGGGTTAGGGTATTACATGGTTATTTCTGTATCGTTAAACCTAACTGAGATGACCAGAAGTAACTCTTGTTTCGCCCATTCTTTTGTTATTGCAGGATTTGTTAAACTGGTTGCTAATGAACTTTTTGGCTCTTAAACTTAAGGGATCACGGAGAGTTGGAGACACGTCGTCAAAGAAGTTCCAAGACAACAAGTGTGTATACCTTGGTGCTCTGAGTTCCTCTCCTCCACCCGCTCAGATCTGAGCCCGCTTCAAATTAGGTTGTATTGTTTCAAATCTTTTGACTTCTTTCAATTTAATTGTAGTATTTATTGTTTTATTATAGAACTGCCTCCAAGAAAGTATCCTTTTGGATATGATAAGTGTAAGAAAAAAGAAAAATTGAACAATTTGTCCAAACTCAAAGTGGAGCGCTTGATAAATTTATTGTTAGAGAAATGAACAATTTGTCCAAACTCAAAGTGGAGCGCTTGATAAATTTATTGTTAGAGAAACACAAGATTTAGTTAAAAATTCAATTGAAAACTCAAAGTGGAGCGCTTGATAAATTTATTGTTAGAGAAACACAAGATTTAGTTAAAAATTCAATTGAAAATGATAACATTAATGATTTGGGCTTGAATGAATATAATAATGAAAATGTTGATAATCAAAGTAACAATGAAAATGATAATGAAAATGAGAATCAGAATGAAAATAAAAATGATAATGAAAATGAGAATCAGAATGAAAATAAAAATAAAAGTAAAAATGAGAATCAGAATCAGAATGAAAATGATATTGACAATGAAAATGAAAATAAGAATGAAAATATTTTAGGCAATGAACAACCTAATCAGTCCATGCTCATGAATTTGAATATTTATGATCCAAGAACTTGGGATAATTTGGACACAAAATCTAGAGATATATTACTGGAAAATAGTCCTATAAGAGATCTATTAGTCAAAAAAGGTCCTAAAGATAAATTAGGAAGATGTTTTTTTCAGCATTTTACACTAGGCATTTATCAAATGGAGAGAAATGCGATTTGGAATGGTTAGTTTATTCAAATGATATCGATAAAGTATTCTGTTTTTATTGTAAATTGTTTAAAAATGGTTTTAAGAAAAGTTTTTTAATAAATGAAGGATTTAATGATTGGACATCTTATGCTAGGCTTAAAGAACATGAAACAACTAATGAACACATCATTAACATGAGTACTTAGCTTGATTTACGCATAAGATTAAAGAAAAATAAAACAATCGATAAAAATATTCAAGAGCAAATTAATAAAGAGAAGGAACATTGGAAGAAAGTATTACAAAGAATAATTTAAGAGAAGGAACATTGGAAGAAAGTATTACAAAGAATAATTTCTGTTGTTAAATATCTTGCTAAACATAGCTTGGCATTTCGATGAACAAATGAGAGAATTTATCAAAATAATAATGAAATTTTTTTAGGCCTGATTGAAATGATTGCAGAATGGGATCCGGTAATGCAAGAACATATTCGACGTATTGACCATGATAAAATTTATTATCATTATCTTGGTCATAGCATTCAAAATGAATTGATAAGTATGTTAGCTTTTAAAATCAAATGTGCAATAGTTCAAAAAATTAAAGCTAAATATTTTTTAGTAATACTTGATTGTACTCCGGATACAAGGCACCAAGAACAAATGACTTTAATATTACGATGTGTCGATATTTCTACAAGCCTGATAAAAATAGAAGAATTTTTTGTAGAATTTTTAAAAGTAAATAATACATCTGGACAAGGACTTTTTGAAGAATTGCAAAATATGCTAAAAACTCTTAATCTTGATATTGATAATGTACGAGGTCAAGGGTATGATAATAGGTCTAATATGAAAGGAAGACACTAAGGTGTACAAAGAAAATTACTTGATATAAATCCTAGAGCATTATACACGCCTTGTGGTTGTCATAGTCTTAATTTAACACTTTGTGATATGGTAAATTGTTGTGATAAATCAAAAGACTTTTTTGGAGTGATACAACGCATTTATACATTATTTTCTCACTCAACAAAGCGATGGCAAATTTTGATAAATAATGTAAAAGGTTTAACTATGAAGCCATTGTCGGCTACACGTTGGGAAAGCAATATTGAAAGCGTTAATGCAATTAGATTCCAAACGATTGAAATAAGAGAAGCACTGTTTCAGTTAGCATAAACTGATAATGACTCCAAAATAAGAAGTGAAGCAGATTCTTTAGCAACACATAGAATTGAAAATTTTAAATTTTTATTAAGTATGATTATTTGGTATGATATATTATTTGCTGTTAACTTAATTAGCAAATTTTTATAATCTAAAGACATGCTTATAGATATTGCTATAGACCAAGTAAAAGGATTGATTAGGTTTTTTAAGGATTATAGAGAAGTTGGGCTCACACAAGCTATGACAATTGCTAAAGAAATTGCTACTGAAATAGAATTTGATTCTGTATTTCAAGTAAAACGTCAAATCCGTAGAAAAAGATAATTTGATGAGAATGTTAATGAGGAGACAACACAATCAGCTGAAGAATCTTTTAGAATCAATTATTTTTTGTATATTGTAGATCAAGCTATTGGTTCACTAAAGAAAATGTTTGAGCAATATAAAGCATATGAAGATATTTTTGGATTTTTTGTTTGGTTCAGAAAAGTTAAATTCATTAGATGATAATAATTTGAAAGCATGTTGTGATAATCTTGAAATTCTTCTAAAATATAAAACATTTTCTGATCTTGATGGGAAAGATTTATTTGGAGAACTAAAAATCTTACGAAATATTTTACCAAAAGAAACAAAGATGGCTATTGATATACTGAATTTCTTAAAAATATAAAATTATTTTCCAAATGCATGTATTGCTTATAGAATATTATTGACTATACATGTTACAGTCACATCTACAGAAAGAAGTTTTTCAAAATTAAAATTATTAAAATCTTATCTGAGATCGATCATGTCACAAGAAAGATTGAATGGACTAGCTTTGATATCCATTGAAAATGATTTTATAGATAAAATTGATGTTAAAGACTTAATTAATGATTTTGTAGCTAAAAATGCAAGGAGGACAATTTTTCGATAATAATTTTTTATGCTAAAGGCGTCGATATCTCTTATGAAGGTAAGCACAGATACAAAAGGAACATAATATGCAAGTATTTCTTATTGTGGACTATTTGCTCTATTGGAAACCTATATTAAGATGTGATTACATACATTTATCTAATCAGTAACATTTTATTCAGGTGACCGAAGAGATGAAGAATGAGCAATAACACTTGAAAAGTATGTTAAAGACTATCCAGATGTAAAAAAAATCAGGTAATATTTTAATGTTTGATCAGTAAGATTTTGTTCCCTAGCATTTTAGAGATTCAAATTAGAAATTATTAATATTTTGTATATAGAGAAGGGCTTGTGTTTACTTTTCACACAGGGCCCCTACAATCTCAGAACCGGCCCTGATCATCCTATTCTTGCCCCGTGGACGTAGACATATTACCGAACCACGTATAATTTAGTGTCTTACTTGTGCGGTGATTGTATTTGGTTGTTGATTTGTCTCCTGTCTCGTTCGTTTGTTGTGTTTAGAATTCCGCTGCGCACAACAGAGGCTGTTTCCAATATTTAAACCGGTGATCTCTAAATTTAAAAGACAACAACCTTTCCACCGTGCTAAGACTTTCAACATCATCTTGACGTCTTTCAAACCCATAAATCTTTGAAATTAATGTGCTTAAAATTGGGAGGGATAATTACAGAACAGTTGAGACAGGCGCCCATACTTGCAGGTCAAAAGGCAGCGTCACGAGATCTCACGCCACCAAACCCCCTCTCGTCTTTTACTTTTTCAACTGTACAGTCACCTACAAGTCTAAAGACCTCAGCCTGGTGATATCTGCTGCTGCTGCGTCACTGGCCAGCCTCAGTATCTCAGGGCCTTCACTGTGCCATCATCCCTCCTTGTACTAAAAAGCACGATGCACAGCGCCTAGCTACGGATTTTAATAAAGCTTATAGCTTAACAAAGGAGATGTGTTTGATGAAAGCCTCAACTTGTGCACTGCTTACTCTGTTTTGGTCTCACTGTCTCCAAAGTGAGAGGCTTGGTGCTCCGTGAACGTCACATTTGTGTAAGATAACTGTTCATTTGTTTATGGCTTTCAAGGAAAGGCTGCTTCGGATGGGGTTGACTAGTAATTAGTAAAGATAGCTTTGGACTACTCGGTGTTATTCTTTAATGTTTAAGGGTTTTTTGCATATATAGCGCTCAAGTCTCATATTGGCATTTGTACGGCCTCTAAATCTCATATTGGTTTAAGTATAGGGCAATGTCAAAATTTCGGAATAATTTTCAATAGTTTTGCAATGTTTTCTATTTAAATACTTAAATTGTCAAGTGAGAGGGGGTTACAAAACTCAATGTGACAAAATTAGAGAGTAACTTTGCAAATATCAAGGTTTTAGAGGTAAATTTGCAAATATAAAATATGAGGTGTGCATATGTAAAATCACTATTTTTTATTTCATTTTCATATACATGCCTTGGCTTTCATCATCGTATTCATTGGAGTCTCCTCTGTTTCCAACCACATTGACATTCGGGCGGTAGATCTGAACCCTTGCATGTTAGTTGACCACATTTATATGGGGAAAGATTTGACTAATCATCATGTTCTGCTTGCGCATGGTGTATGCTATTTTCTTTTGTTTAATTTTTAAGGGTTTCTATTTTGCTTATACAACAATACTAGTGTGCACTCCATACAAAACACAATTTTTATTTATTTTTATTTCTGCTACAGTAATTATGTATTTAAATATAGTTTTATAAATGCTGCAATAATATTTTAAGAATATTACGGTGCTCGTCTGAGCTACAGTGATAACGCTACACTAATGCTTTTAAACGTCACATGGCCCTACAACAAATAAATGCTACAATAATATTACTATAGTGATTTATCGTGACATTTTACTGTAGTATAAATAGTGAATTTTAGATCGACTCATTGTTATAGAGGAATAGGTATATGAAAATTTTTGTGGTTAAGTCTGCTATCACATAATATTTTGTTATAGTATGAATTTACTGACTAAATCATTTCTCGTATGATGATGGTCACTAATGAGTTTCACTTTGAGTACATATTTATCAGAACTCCCTTTGTAGGAGCAATACATTCTAAGTCACTCAAGGGAGGACGAAGAAACAATATGGAGATTTCATCCAATCTCCATCTTAACTTGAAAACACGTTGTATATTTTTACCAGATCTTCTAACAAGATCTGTACTCTACAACCGAGTAAACTAATGACTACTTGCAGCTTTATTTAGAAGATTATCATCAAAAGTAATTAATTGTATTTAAGGGAATAACTAATGAAATCTAAACATGTAGGATTATGTTGCGTTATTGGCACAAATTAATTGTATTTTAAAGGGATAACTTATTAAATATTGTTTCTACCACTACGAACTATTTTTATCTAGACGCTGTAGACGATGGAGCCTATAGGAGAGAAGCATCTAACCTAGAAGGGTGTGCACCTGCTCACTTCCTTACAATACTGCATCACATGGGATACAGTTTATCAACTCTCCTGTTGCCAAAGTGTTTCTTGTACTAAAAGCAAGAGGCAGGACTGACAATCTGCAGCTCTACTTAACTATCTCTGGAGCGAATTATCCAATAAACAATCACAACCCTGTTCTTTTACTTATTCACACACCACTCTCGTATGCACATTTTTATATGTTTGTTATACTATAATTATAGAGAACTCGTTTTACTATCTAACTTTATGGGATGAAGCATGAGATAAGTAAGTTGCTTCACATGCTTCTCCTTGATTTCAGATAAAATCCTTAAAAAAAAAAATCAATGAATTAAAATAGCTGTGGAGTTGTCAAATATATCCTTATTGTTCATCTCACGATTGTTCGATCTAAAGAGAAAATACTCTAAATTACAACCTTCAACTCTCATCTTCTTAATTTTGATGTAACATACATAACTGAGATTGTATCTGATGAAACCGGACTCGTATTCTATAGAAAATATATCAATGAGCCAAATAACTAATATTACAATTTAATAAACATTATTTATTTTTTAAAACCATGTCTTTTACTTATTTATAGACCATGCACTATCAAACGCGTGTTGTGTTAGAGTATAAATTGTAACCTTAAAAATCATCATAATTTTAAGATATTGATATAGTAAAAAGAGAAATTTAATATGCTCTCAGAACAATCTCTATATATTGCTCATCCAACACTTGTTTAAAATTAACCATATACATATATCTATCTTAGAGTAAAATAGTTTAGACTTCAGTTCTCTGAAACACCTTTGCTACTATTTATTTTTTGAGTACGTCCTTATAATTTTTTTTTATCTTATTACGTATTCTCAAGACTTCTTATAAATATGTAAACAAGAAGTTATTTGGTAAGCCCCCTAATTTATAAGGGGGTATACGTAGTTACGTGTTTGTTAAACCAATAACTTATAATGTTGCGCTAAATGTCAAATGATCAAAAAAGACATTATTGTAAGTTCATAGTATGACTTGTTAGTTTATTTTATATTAGTTAGATAATTAACAATAAATTTATTAATTATTTAAAATAAATAAATAAATAATAATATTAATCACTTTATAACAGGAAAATATTTAACTAGGTAAAAATAATAGGAGAGCATTTATGTCTTTCTGCCAAATTTAGGAAGTTCCTTATAAGTATCTAAAAAATAAGTTGGGAAATCCCAACTTATTTTTTGTCTACTTATAACTAATAGAAAAGTAACATAAGTGAATTTAAGAAACATAGTGTTGTCAACTAAGAAGCAGAAAGTTATTTATCATACTCCTTTTAAAAATACGAGTTCGGGAAAATTTCTCTATGATCAATATTACCCTTAACTTTTTTTAAATGTTACATTGCTATCCTAATCTATTCTAATTATCTTATATTCTTTGAATTGATAATTAAATGATTTATCTTATTCATAATTAGACTTTGCATGTTATTGGATAAAGGAGATATGTTTAATATAATTCAAATCCTTTGCTTATTTCAGTTCCTAGAGAAATCTAAAAAACATGTGCTATCCAGCGCCGAAAAGTTTTTGGACTTTGTAAAAAATATCCTCTAAATTTTTTAAATTGTAAAAATACCCCTACAAATTCAAAATTTTATTGAAAAATCTTACAAATTATAAATTTTACTTATTTTAATTTAGTAAAAAATATGAAAAACATATGCTCGCTAGAAACTGAAAGTTTTTTAACTTTGGAGAAAATATCTTGTAATTTTTAAAATTTTTGTAAAAAACAACCCTAAAATTTAAAACTTATAGAAAATACCTTAAAAATTTCAAACCTATAAACACACTAAAAACCTACAAATAACACAAATAACTCCCGAAAATTTATGAATTTACAATAAACACTCTGAACTTTTACAAATTGCTAAATAAAACCATCAAAATTATAAAATTTATAAAAATCCTGATAATTTTCAACCTAACAGCACATTAAAAATATATGAATTATAAATATCTCCTACATAATTTATAATTTATAGTAAATAATCCTTAAAGTTTTTATAAATTACATACAAACTCTAAAAATTCAAATTTTATAAAAAACATCCTGAGAATTTTAAACTCATTAGTAAATTGAAAACATAGGAATTATAAATAGTCTATAAACAATTTATAATCAGTAGAAAAGGCGTATAAGTTTAAAAATTGTAAAAAACCCTTAAAATTCATAATTTACAAAGAAACACCATGAGAAGTTCTAACCTATAGACACTAAAATAAATATACAAAACTACTAACAACCCCTAGAAAATTAAAAATTTACAAAAAAAATATCATACTACCTTTAAGAAAAACTTTTCACGATCAATATTACCTATAACTTCTTTGGAAAAGAATATAACTAATTAAAAATCTATTAAATCCAAAATTTACAAGAAATAGCCTTAAAGTTTAGTGCATTAAAAATTACAAAGTTTAGGGTTTTTTTTACAATTTTTAAAACTTTTAAGGGTGTCTCTATTGTAGTTTTCTAAATTTTTATTGTGTTTGTAGATGCAGAGATACATAAATTAATGATGATATTGAAGAGTAAGTCATTTTTAAGATGTATTAGGTTATAGTTAAGTATGCACATCGCTATTCCTAGGCCGTATAGTTTATATATGCATAAAATTTAGACAATCTATATAGTGGTTAAAAAGATTTTGCCTTTAATATACTATTTTTTATAAATTATATTTAATGTGAACACATTATATAATTTTGACTGTGGTCATCATAATTTTAATATGTTTCATTGATTGACTATATAGGTATATAGACCATAGATTATTTTACTTTCTCACAAAAACTAATATTTAGCACTTAATAATTTAAATTATTACTTTTAAATTTAATATAAAGAGAATCTCTAATAATATTTATTTGTTTACCTACAGGATAATACAATCTCAATTCCTATTTTGTAGATTTATTCCATTCGCGTATCAAATTTGTAACTAAATTAATAATTATTTATGCTTAAATTAGGATGATTGGAGTTGGTCACTCACTATAAAATTTTTATAAAGATATATACCTTACTTTCTATAGCTATTTGTACTGTCCATATATATTTTATAAATTAATTATTAATTTAATTTATTAAATTATTTTTTCTTTATAGAAATTTCTTTTTTGACTTTTGGATTGTGTAATCACTATATCACCATTCTAGCGTAGAAAAAACCTCACTCTAAATAGCTTCAAACCAATGTTTGAGTTGAACTAAAAGATATAGTATTGCTACTATATATATACATTTTTTAAGAAAATCATGTAAACACTTTTTAAGTAGAAGAGAACATTCTAACCTTTGATATTATAAAACCTAAATATCGTCAATTGAGTGATTAGCAAAAGAGAACTTACATCAAAAAGTATGAATAATAAGATAAAGATAAAAGGTAATGACATTGCCAACAGTACTACTAATAGAAAAGTATAATGTAAAGTTAACCTATTTTGTGGAGCCCAACTACTGGCTATACGCATCGAAGTTTTCACATATATACTTTATAATTTATTAAAAATGATCATATAATCTTATATTATATCGTTATTAGGGAAAATTCTTCATGAACCAGTATGTTCTTTACGATATATAAGTCATGCACTCCAAATTCTTATGTCTTTTATAGAGTCAAAAAATAAAAATACGAGCCTCTAACATTTTATTCTCACAACAGTAAAATCCACTTAGTATATGTGAATATTCCAAATGAGTTATATGTCCTATATACAATACAATTGCCTAGCCAAGTGAGTTATAATAGCATTTTTAATTCACATCATTTGGGCAAAGATTTGATAAGGACATTACATCAAAGAATTCTTTTTATATTTAGAGCACACGACAAAATATATCATAATCTCCATGTTCTAATTTCGTAGGAAAATAATTCTTCATACTTTTAGTTTTACTTATGATATGGAGAATGAACTATAAAATTAAATAAAAATATTAGATAATATAAATATGAGTGAAATCACAACTAAAAGTTAATATGAATATTAGTCAAACCATAATTAAAAGTTTAATAGACATATTACAAGTAAATTCATATGCAAAATTTCTTCGCAAATTGAATGATCACCCAGCTTTTGAAGACTTCAAGATACTAATAAACATAGATATTATACTAGATCAATGTGTTTATAACTCACAAATAGTAGATCACGTGGCCATACTTTGGGTTGAAGAAAACAATGATAATATTTTATTTGAAAGAGAGATTATTTAGTTAACGATAAACCCCACCAAAAATTTTGTTTTCTTTTTATTTTATTTTTATCAATTTAAATAATCATAATATTCGATCACGTGCATCTCAACTAGTAAATAAAAATAAGTAAGTTGTCAAACATTCGCCTAGTTCAAGTTGTTAGGATATGATTCTACAGTCCAATTCGATTGGTAAGAAAACCCAAGACTCGGTCACACACTTCTTCTTTTCCCATTAAACATCTATGTGTGACACTGTAGTCTAAATCAAATTCCCAACAACAAATTGTTGGAAACATAACATACAACACAACAGAAATTGCATATCATGTAGATTAATCAACATTAATTAAAATCTAGAAGAATACCTGAAATACTTTTCGAATTTCTTCAATAATTTGTCCCAAGATCAATATGAAATAGATTCTTCAAGAGAAAAAGCCTCCAACTGAAATCCACCTGTCACCGAAGAGGAGCAATACTGAGAGATAGATTCTCAAAATCTATTTTCTTTTTCTTTTTCTTGTTGGCCTTCTTGTTTTGATGGTGATTTAGCAAATAATTTACATCTAATATTGTTTGTCTAGTGTTTGTGTATTCCTATGTATTGTAGACAAACAACGTACTTGGAGGATGGATGGAATAAAGCTTTAACGATCATATCAAATGGAGGTTGGCGGAATTGTGGAGTGAAGCAACGTACAATTCAAGTTAAAGATCAAGTTCAAGCTTCATCCGTAAGTGTACCAAGTCAAGCTTAATTGAAGATCAAGATTGCTTGGGTAATGTAGTATTAGATTTTATATTATGTGTGTTAAGTACGTTAAGCTCAATATCTATACACACACATTTATTGGTTTCTTCGTATATATATATAGTTATATATATACACACAAGTTTTGGTTTCTATACATATATATAGTTTTATATATATACATACATAGTTTTGAGTTTTCATGTTTATAAATATGAAATCACATGTTTCATATTTACTATTATGTTTTGGTATTTATGGCATAGAATATGCAATTTTGTGAAAATATTATATTCTTAGTTTTTTGGACTTAACAATAATCATATACATACTTTATTAAGTCTATATAATCATTGTGCAAAGTTTCAAAATATGGTTTAGCCAAAATGTCAAAATTCACATGTTTCCATTTTTGTGTTTTGGACTATTTTGCAAAATGATGATTTTTCATAAATGGGAAATGCAATTTGGAAAATTCTTTTTGTAACATGTTCATTTACATGTTTATATACATTTTCCAAAGTTTCATTATTTTTGGACTTCATTTGTTATTTTCAACATATTTTTCATAGTCTCAAAAATCAGCTCTAAAACCTGTTTTTTTGTCATATCAGTTTTCGGTCGACCGCACCGGTCGACCGCTCAATTGTTCATTTGTTTCTGGGCAGCAGAGAGTTTGTCGGTCGACCGCCCCGGTCGACCGAAAGCTCAAATTTTTCATCGGTCGGCCGGTGCGGTCGACCGACGAAGTTCCCGCATGTTTTCCCAGTCTGGGATCTGCATCGCGGTCGACTTGAGTGGGTATAAATACCCTATTGATGTTCTCTTTCAACCTAACTAAGAGAATTGTTTAAACAAGTTTAAGGGTGTTTTGTGTTTGTTTAAAAGAGTGTTTAAGATTTTGGTTTGTGAAGATAATTTCACAAGGGCTTGAGGAGATAATCTTTGGTGTTTGGGCTTCAAATCATCTCTCTCTCACTCTTGTCATTTATTGGAGAAGTTTTCTAAACTCAATCTAGCTTTACATTTTATTGTTTGATTATCATTTTATTAAGCTAGTATTCATATTGAGTTTAGTTGATTTTATTTTCTCTATGTTTATACACACAACCATTTGAGCTTATTGTATTTACATTCATAGTATAATTGGGTTGTGGGATTGTGTAACTTAGAGAGTGAGCTTATAATTCGTTCTCATTCATTGTAGAGAACAAACACTTTGTATTGAGCCTAATTGTGAGGATTCACTTGTAATACACTTGTACACCGAGAGAAGTGTGTGGTGAGAGACGGGGTCGAATCCAAGAGGAGTGGCGTCGGTTGACGTGCCTAGGGAGAGGTTGTAACCGAGCACTTGAGGAGGAGGACACGGGCTAGGACCAACACTTAGTGTGTGAGGTGTGATTGCATAGTGATTGTATTGTGAGGTGTAAACGTTGTTCGGGTGAACGTAGAAAACCCGGTTGTGTTAGTGGAGATCTCCTCGAGGTGAGGAGCGGAGACGTAGGTCGTGGGGACCGAACTCCGTAATCATATTGTTTGTTTGTGATTGCATTGGCGCACTTCCTTTTATGTTCATATCTTATATCGCCTTTGTATATTGCTTGTTGATTATATTGCCCACTATCTAGTTTAGATTGTTTACCCTTGAGTTTATATATCCTTGCACATACATTGCCTATATCTCTTTGTTAGGATATATCTTGTTGTTCATATTGCTTATCCTAGCTCATATACATTGTTGTATTTCATACTTGCTAGGATAACTTGTTAATATATTTTAATTAGTATTTAATCGGATTAGATTAGCATAAGACCCTAATCCCCCCCCCCCCCCTCTAGGGTCTAACATTTCTTTCTTTTCTTTTTTCTTCATAAGGCTACATATGGGTCCTATATATAGGATTGGACGTGCCTTATAGATTTTAATTTCAAAATAATTCTTAATTGTTTAAAACTCTATCAATAATATTTAAAGATAGAATATTATTTTTATAACAATTAGGATAGAAATAGAATTATATTGCATGTAAATCTCTTCTAATGATATTAGTGAGACCTATTGGGTCCCATATCGAGAACCAATTATTAATCAAATTAAGAATTTTAATTTAACAATCAAATCCCTATCCGACCAACAGTTCATAAAAGCTCTTCCATAATATGTGATTAAATATTCATAAATAATATTATCTTATATTCAGTCCCTTCCAATATCAATTTATTTTAGACAACTTTATCGAGCAGGACAAATCACATATTTGCTTATTCCTAAAATTGTATCTCATGAACATAAATAAAAATCTTTTTAAAATATAAAAATATTTTATTTTATAAGAAAATAAATTTAGAAAAATAATTTCAAAAAATTGCCTGTCGACGGGAATTTAATATCTTCATGGGATATGCATTATAAATTAACTCATAAAAATGAGTATACCGGATCCTATCTAGATATCCATCATTTTTATAAATAAAATTTAGTAACCAAACATTTCAGGTTGTATAACACTTGTAAAATAAGCTTAACCATTATATTAAAGCATACTAAATTATTAAATCGAAAGTGATAATATTATCAAGTCTAAGGGACCATGTAACAATTCAAATTCTCTATTGCTTAGGTGACACGTCCTGGAGAATTCAAATAAGATCTTGTGCTACACATATCAAATATGCGCTTATGACATACACCCAGGGAATCTTCATTCTCGATAGCTAAGATCAATCATCATATCTCACATGTCGTTGTCATGTTGTAAAACCCTGTGAATTTTGGAAAATAGTATAAATTATATTGATAAATAAGCTCTAATTATGATGAATATCATTTATGGATGAATGATTATACTAAAATTTGATTTGAGATCAATTAAGAGTATATATATGAGAGTATACAAAAGTTAAATATGCATAAAGAAGAAATCTAAAACAATGATCATTTAAGAGTATATATGCATTACACACTGATACAGTTCGAAACTGAAAAAACTAAAAAGACAAAAGTTATAGGTATATTTAATAGCTTTCCAACTCATCTTAAATCATCTCATTTTGAGGTCGTACGTGAAAGTTACAGCCAAAATACCGAAGACTATTTTCCCAGTCTGACTAGGTTTCATGTTTTGGGTTTGGGTTGTTTTGATTTGGGTTTACAGTTATATATATATATATATATATATATATATATATATATATAGACACACACACACACACGAAAAATACATCTTTTCATCAGTATTCCAAACCCTAGCAGCCCTTCTTTCTCTCTCTCAAACCCTAATCATAATTTGTGAGATTTGAGAGAGTTCTTAAGATGTTTGTTGAGAGGAAGACGGGATTTTGCGACTTTGGTGAAGAGGGATCTTGCACGCACGTGTTCAGGAGTTCAACATGATGTTTGGAAGAAAATAAATGGTAGAGCATGTGGGGTTATTAGACCGTGTTTAATGCCGGATTTGATTTATGACGTCATGAATGAAACATCGGTGAAACAGTTGTGAAAAACACTCAATGATAAGTATTTGACAAAGATCATTGAGAATGGGCTTCATTTAAAGAAGAAGTTTTACCAACTCAAAATGAAGAGGGGAGTTTTTATTAGAGAACATGTCAATAAATTCACAAAATTACTATCGGATATGGCCAATATGGATATCATGGTAGAGGATGAACATAAGGTGATGTTGTTATTGTGTTCGTTATTAGAGGATGATTATGGTACCTTTGTGCTTGCAATGATTAATGGTAGAACCACTGTTAGTTACAAGAAGGTGACCTCAGCATTGTTGATGGCGAACCCTCCGAGAAGGCATCAGAAGATGCATTGACAGTGAGAGGCCATAGTCCCAAACTTCGTCCATTTTAATCGCTCAAAATAGAAGCCAAGAGGTAGTCATAGAAGTGTGGCTAGGAATCAATGTGTTTTTTACAAAGAGGATGGACATTGGAAAAATGAATGCCCAAAGTTGAAAGATAGAGCTAGTAAGAACAAAGGGAAAGCCGTTTAGACTTCAGATGTGAATGTTGTCAAAGTTAGTGGTAACAATTCAGATTCAGATTCTTCACGTTATTCATGCCCAACATTATCGTTAATTTATTATACAGACTCTACAGAGTAGGTGTTGGATTCAGGTACTACATACCACTGCCCTAGGAGGGATTAATTCTCTAGCTTTGAGGAGTTGAAGAGAGGGGATGTCGTGTTAATGGGAAATGATCACGTATGTCCCATTGATGGTATTGGAACTATTCGAATCAGGATGTTTGACAATGTGACTAGGGAGTTAAAGGAAGTGAGATTCATTCCATAATTGATGAAGAATATCATTTTACTTGGAACTTTGGAGGCATCAGGTTATAAGGTGATCGTGGAGAATGGAACTTTAAAGGTCATCAAGGGGTATATGGTGGTGATGAGATGTGATGCCCCAGGGTTAACACAAGGTTACAGTCCAAGGTGAAACCCGGATTGTCAAACCTGCCATGCACCCACACAGTGCATTAACACGTTTTACCAATCATAGTAATATCCTCTAGTAGAATCAATAATAAGTGAAGGTATAAAACAAGCAAAACGAGGAAGTAAAAATAATAGATATGATATAGAAGGAGAGATATCATAAATAAAAGAAGCATATCACAACTGAAGTACATCTAATATCTGAAAAAATAAAATGTCTCAACATGAATCAACTAAATCTCATACTAAGGCACTCTGCCTTTATAAAACGAATACAACTCTAAAGTCTGAACAATGAATGTAACTATACGGTGGAGCTTCAGGTAGTAAGACTATGCGACGACGACTATGGTAGAACTCTGTCATCCTGCGGCTCTCCGAAACTCTAAACTGTCTGAAAGAGACAATTCAAACAAAAAAATAACAACAAGAGTGTCAGAGCGCTACAACAAGATCATCTCCACCCGCCCCCAGGGAACATATTAAGCATAGTCTACCTAGATTATTTTTCCCATATCTAATAGAATCAATATTTAGACACCTACAAAATAAGATGTAGTACGTCGAGCGAAATAATCCAAACAAGGAAACCCTCATGTATATACCATATGTTTCAAATTGTAGATATCTAAATATTAACACCGAACTAGAGATAAACAATCTAAAGGAAATCAATAATTAGAAACCCACAACACGAGATTGGTACGTCGAGCGAAATAATCCAAACAAGAAAACTCTCATGTATATACTATATGTCTCAAATTGTGAGTTCCTAAATACCAATTCTAACTCTATGAATAAAAACATCACTCAAAAGAAAATACTCCAAACCTTAACTATATAGAACCGATGTCACATCTCGAACTAACCTTGAGTAGTTGACGTAATAATAGAAAAATATCTCATAACTCAAAACACCATAGACCATATCATGTATGCCACATACCAAAGAAAGTACCCTACTCTTGGGTAATCTAACATGAGTGTAAACTACCACTGTAAAATATGTATATATGCATCTCCACGTGCAATAGCGATACTTTTGTAAGGTTCTTACTCAATCGCTCTGCGGCATTAGGTTTTATCTCCCTAATCCATCTACATAAAATAATGATACTTTTGTAAGGTTCTTACTCAATCGTTCTGCGGCATTAGGTTTTATCTCCCTAATCCATCTACATGAAATAATGATACTTTTGTAAGGTTCTCACAATATCATGTGAGTTCAACTTCCTTACTCAATCGTCCTTACGGTAATAAGTTTTATCTCCCCATTTTCGGATATGCTCATTCGTCCTACGATAATAGGTCTTATCTCCCTATTTTCGGATATGCTTATAGATGATCATACAACGGTGAATAGGCACATCAGCCCAATCTGAAAAATACACCGATCACCTTCGAGTATTTGGTACAACCGAGATTTCATTACGGGAAAAACAACCAAATACTCCTAGTATGGTACAACCAAGATCTCATTACAGAATAAACACCCACACAGAGCATCCATAACTGATGAGCAATACTTTATCATATGTTAATTCACTTGCATCAACTCAACGTGTGTCAAATATCTCGAAAGTACATGAAAAACAATATAAACTAAGTGTATGTGCACATATCTCGGTGTACGTATCAAAAACTAGTATTCACCAACATTCCAGGTGTTAAACAACTCCTAAACATCAAAGTATAATAGTACAAAATTTAGAAATTCTCTCAAGAATCGAAACAATATATTACAGACATGCACAGGCCATAACAGGAAGTGGCGGTCGACCACATATTGGCGTCGGTCGATCGCAACAGGTTTCAGGGGTTGCCCAGGCTCCTGCCTGGCACACAGTCGATCGTCGCTTAGGCGCGATCGACCGAACCTAATTTTTCCAGATTTTGTAGGTTTCTGCATAGTTGTGTTCGTGTTATTTTTTTATGATTTAAACCTGTTTAAATCATACTGAAACAAACATAAAATATTGTAAACTTCAAATCATCATCTCTGGGAATTATCAAACACTAATAACATGATTAATTGCAAAAAGAAACATGCTTAAACCCTTAAACATGCATGAAACATCACTATGATGATTAAACTTATAAAATCTCAGTTAAATAATATGAAACATTAAAACATGATAAAATATAAACATAAATAGAAGAAAAATTAATTTAAATATGTTCATCTTACTTAGGCTTCACAAACCTAGGGTTTAAGCATAATTAACTTACATAAATACTCAACTAGTTTATAAATCTAGGGTTTAAACATGAGTAGAGCATGATTAACAAGATTAAAACTAAAATAATTTTAACCCTAGTGATCATGATCATGTTAATAACATAAACAACAAGAAAACAAAATAGATCTAACATTGGTTTAAGATTTAACATAAAAAATCCCATCTTTTTCACATCAGCTTAAGCTTAAACATATAAAACATTGATTTAAACATCTTAAATCATTTATTAACTAAGGGTGCAGGTTTGGGTGAAGATGATCTTGCCTTAATCTCGTGTTCAAGCCTCTGAAACAAACATCAAACAATCCACAAGTGCAAACAACCTGATCTCCTTTGCCACACGTCGATGATCTCGCCCTCATGTCGGTATTTTGCTTCACAAAGCTTTCAAAATTCATAAGGAAAAGATTTAGCATTTTTTAGGGGAGAGGGTGTCTGTTAGAGTTCAGAGATGTGATAAAAGAGAAGAATTTTTATAAAAAACACAGATATTTATAGAGGCAAATCCAAAATAAACCTGTTTGACCCGAATCGGAAAACCTAGTCTGACTGGGAAAACTACCTTCGGTATTTTGGCTGTAACTTTCTCTTCTGACCTCAGAATGAGGTGATTTAAAAAAATTTGGAAAAATGTTGAAGATACCTTTAACTTTGGTCTTTTGAGTTTTTCTAAATTCCAACTGTATTATTATGTAAAATACGTATACTCTTAATTGATCGTTTTTCCAGATTTCAGGCTCGTGTATATAGTGCATGATTTCACTCCTATATTCATATATATATATATATATATATATATATAAAATTGATCTCAAATCAATTTCTAGCATACTCAAACATTAATAAATGTTATTTATCACCATATAACACATTTATTATTATTTATCAACATATTTTTAAATTCACAGGGTTTTATATTCTTCCCCCCTTAATAGAATTTCGTCCCCGAAATTTTGTAATTGTATATTAGAGATTAATAATACTAGAAAAGCATATTGTGGGGATAATCTAGACAAGGAAATCCTTACATATACATCTCGTACCATTAATCTCTAGATATAAAACACAGAAATATCTACACTTAATAATCTAGAATGAAAAATATTCCCACTTAATCCCTAACTAAGCGGAACTAGTATGTCGGGTGAAAAATCTAAATAAGGAACCCCTATACTATGTGTTCCGAATAATTAGGAGCTAAGTATTAATACCCTCATTCGAGCGTTAAATATAAATATGACCATATAGATAATCATGAACACCAAACAAAATTAATCAATTTACCTACTCAAACAGGTACGGATAGTCGTGACGCATATTCTCCTCACGCTCCCAAGAAGCCTCTTCAGCTTCTTTTTGGTTCCATTGAACTTTATTCAAATGTATAATTTTGTTTTTAAGCTTTTTATCCTCATTGCAAGAATACAAATGGGAAACTCTATCATAGACAAATTATCATGAAGCTCGATCTTTGGTGCGTCTGACACTCGCTGTTATTCCTCATCGCATAAATGCTTTTCGAGCATCGAAATATGAAAACATCGTGTATACTCGACATTAATGTTAAAAGATCTAGCCGATACAAAACGGTTCCAATGCGCTCAACAATTTTGAACAAACCAATATACCTCGGGACAAGGTTTTCCCCGTCTACTAAAACACTAAACTCTCTTTGTTGGTGATACTTTCAATAGTACATAGTCTCCGTCTTGGAACTCTAACAGTCATCGCCTTTAATCGGTATAACTCTTCTGTCTACTTTGCGCTGCAAGAATACGCTCCTAAATTTCTACTACCTTCTTCGTAGTCTATCTCACAAGTTCTGATACAAACAATAGGATGTCTCTAGTTCTGCCCAACAAATAGGCAATCTATAAGGTCTCCCGTATCATGCCTCATATGGTGCCGTGCCAATAGTCGCTTGACAACTGTTGTTATAATCAAACTAAATCAAAAGAATGTTATCCTCCCGACTACCCTAAAAGTTAATAACACATGCTCGCAACATGTCCTCTGGTTCACTTTTTCTATTTGTCCATCTATCTACGGTTGGAGAACACTAGAATACCATAACTAGCTACCGAACAAATCCTAGAAGCTCCTCCAAAAATGGCTCTTTAGATCATTGTACATTTTCGTTGCACCTGGATGTACTGTGTATCTGGTACGATGCGCCTCAACTTTCACGAAATATAAGCCAATACTCTCTGGGTCTACATCAAAACACCTCCTAGACCCACTAACTATGCATCTGTGTAGACGACAAATATTTTACCACTGCTTGGAATAACCATTACTGATGTTGTATTCAATTTCGCCTTTAGTGTCTCAAATGCTTCCTGACACTCCATGCCCCCAAACAAACTGTACACCCTTTTGCGTAAGGCGTGTAAGTGGCGTCTCAATCTTTGAAAAGTCTTGAATGAACTTTCTGTAATAGCCGGCCAAACCTAAAAAGATTACAAATCTCTGTAACTGTCTTCGGTGACTCCCAATCAAGTATTGCTTTCACTTTAGCTGGATCCACTACAATGCCCTCCTTGGTGATAACATGGACAAAAATCTAATCTCAGATAGCCAAAAACTCGTATTTGCTAAACTTGATGTATAACTGATACTCCCGCAAAGTCTGTAATGTCAAACAAAGATACTGCTCGTTCTCTGCCTCCGATCTCGAAAAGATAAGGATGTCGTCGATAAAAAGACCACAAACTGGTCCTAACATGGACGAAAAACTCGGTTCATCAAATCCATAAATGTAGGCGTCTAAAAATACATATAGGTATCCACACACAGCTCGAGACAGAGAGAAGGTGATAAACGCCATTATCTAAGTCTAGAGGATTATCCGACGCCGATGAACACATGAAGCGAAACGGCGAACCAAATAACCTGTGCGCTCACCGGCCACCTCCAAGTGGCCCATGTACTCACCAGCCACCAAATGGTCGCACCAAATGGCCCGCACGCTCATCGGCCACCAAAACAGCGTATAGATCAATGAAACGACGAAATACGCGTAACGATAAAACAAGTCAAAACCTGAAAAACCAATAAAAGCCGCTGACGGCCGAGTCACATCAAAACGACTCAGCCAAACCAGTGGTTCGGCCCAAAGCCAGATCACCAGAAGGTGACTCGGCGACCGAGAGCCACCAAATGGTGGCTCGGCCATGGCCGAGCCACCATATGGTGGCCCGGCCAAGGCCGAGCCACCTGGTGACAGTTCGGCCAGAAATGTGATTTTTTGGTTTTGACGGTTTTTCTTACGATTTGTTTGTTCCTGGACGTTCCAACTAGTCTGATACTATGGTTATTCAGTTCTCAACTGAAGGTAGAGAAGAATCCCTTGTTCTTATCCAAATACCCACTCCCGATGCTTATAAATAGGAGCTCGAGTGCTCATTTCAAGGGGGAGGACATCAAGAGGGCGAAGTGCTGCCGAATTGGAGAGTGGAGCCACGAATTTACAGCAAGGGTTAGCAGATCTTGGTGATCTCCTGCGCATAAAGAGTGGAGTTCGAGAGATCTGAGACCCGTCCCCTATTCCTCGGGATTTAAGCTTGGTCTTAAATCCCGAGAAGAGCCGTGATTTTGCTTAGTCAAAATCACCGCTACTGCAATCACTTCCTTCGTGAAGCGAGAGCATTGATCACCAATCTGTCAATCGGATCTGATCCGCGATGGTCCACGGATATTAACGTCCCCGGCACAGGCAAAGATCCCACGCAAGCAGCGGGTGATAAACGTCTGTTGCGCTATTTAACAAGAGTTGTAATCTTTATTTTCATTGTGTAAAGGAGATCTTATAAAAAGATCGACTTTTTTTTTTGAACTTATTGTAATGGATGAAATTGTAATGAGTTCGTCACTAATAAAAATATCAACTTTTGACCCAAACAAGTTGGCGGCCACAGTGGGAGCTAATAGCTTCGCTACCGAAGCTGTCGTGCTGCAACCACGGATCCAGATCCCAGTTTACGAAGAGGTCGAGTATGAGTTCGACCAACTAAAATTCGAGGAGTATCTGTCGTCCTCCTCCTCCAGATCCTCCGCCCTTCGCAAGCGCAGGAAGATCAAGGCCCCCGTTGCCGCTGCAACCCAGCCTTGTAATGCCCCTCTGGCCTCCAATGAGCCCGGATCTACAGATCTGGACCTTTCCTCCACCAAGGAGTTAATTGCAGAAGGCACGCCAACCCTATCAAAGAGGGCACGCCAAAGACAGCGCCAACGACTTGCGCGCCGACTCGGTAAGGCTTTGGAGCAGGTTGACGGGATTCGCTATGAAGCGGATCTGAAGTCCAGAAGGTGCAAACCCCCTTAGCAGCAAATGAATGGCGTATCCTCCAAGCCAACAACGAATGAATGGATCCAAGTCAAACGGACCCGCTCAACCCTCGAGGAGCGCATTCAGAAGCGTCATGCCTTGATTTTGCACGCACGGATCCTCGTGCGAGAAGCGCAGAAGCTGAAGTAGAAAGAAGTGGTCAAGAAGCCACCAAGATCACGTCGATTCTGGAGGCCAAAGTCCAAACCGGCATAAAAAACAACCCAAACGGTACCCGAACGCATCGAAAAAACCAGAAAATCAAATGGTGGCTCAGCCAAATGTTGGCCTTCTTGTTTTGATGATGTTTAACAAATAATTTACTTCTATTAATGTTGTTTGTCTAGTGTTTGTGTTTTTGTTTTTATTCTAGGCAAACAACGTGTTGGAGGATGGATGGATTGCGCTTCAACGATCATATCCAAAGGAGGTTGGCGTTGCTTTGAATTCATTATATTTCACTTATATGATGATATTTATGTGTTTGTGCTAATGGATCATCTATTCGTGCTTTATAATGTATTCTATGAGTGGTTTGATCAAGTCTTACAAAAGAATTTTTTTGGTTGATCAAACATTATTTTTGGTTTAAATGGTTGATTTATGATTTTATTTGGTTGATTTGTTTTCATTCGAAAACTCTTTTTGCATGATTCTCATGTTTTCTCTCTTTTGATTTCATAAATCTATTTTTTATACATGGTTTTAGGCTTGTATTTTTGAGACACCTATTTATCGTAACATATCATTATGTGTTCTCATTATCTCTTGGATGTGAGTGATTTTTGGCATATTATTTATGCTTGCTCACATGTTTGCCATGATCTTTTATTGCTTATATTTCATATGGCTTTTTGATAGGGGGAGCTATTCCCTATATTTGCTTTGTACTCACCTATGCTTATTGATAGGGGGAGCTTTTGCTCTCTTATTCTTTTTGTCCCCTTTTTGATGTTGTCAAAGGGGGAGAAATATTGTGAGTATATTCTTTCTTGTTTATATGCATGATATATTATACTTTGTATATTCATTTCCTTTCATACATATATCCTTTTTGTAAATTGTTTGTCATCATCAAAAAGGGGGAGATTGTTGGCCTTCTTGTTTTGATGATGTTTAACAAATAATTTACTTCTATTAATGTTGTTTGTCTAGTGTTTGTGTTTTTGTTTTTATTCTAGGCAAACAACGTGTTGGAGGATGGATGGATTGCGCTTCAACGATCATATCCAAAGGAGGTTGGCGGAATGTCGGTGAAGCCTATACAATTCAAGTTAAAGATCAAGTTCAAGCTTCATCCGCACGTGTACCAAGTTAAGCTCATTGAAGATCACGATCAAGCTTGGGTAACTTAGTTTAGGATTTATATTATGTGTGTTAAGTACGTTAAGCTCAATATCTATACACACACATTATGTTGGTTTTCATTTATATATATAAGTGAAAATATATATATATATATATATATACATATGTTTTTGGTTTTATAGTTTTCGGGCAAGTTTTGGTTTCTATGCATATATATAGTTTTATATATATATACATACATATGTTTTGGGTTTTCATGTTTATAAATATGAAATCACATATTTCATATTTACTATTGTGTTTTTGAAAACATTGCATAGAATATGCAATTTTGTGAAAATACTGTATTCTTAGTTTGTAGACTTGAATATCAGTTTATACATGTTTTACTAAATCTATAAAAACATTTCACAAAGTTTCAAAAGTTGGTTTATGTCAAAACATCAAATTGAACATATTTGAAAAATGATGATATTTTTTATTGGGGAAGTCCTTTTTCAAAAGTAGTCATTGTAGCATGTTTATTATCATGTCTACAATCATTCCCCAAAGTTTTATATTTTTTGGAATTTATTTGATATTTTTAAACAGCGTTTTAAAATCAGATATACAGTTTTTGATATGTCAGTTTTCGGTCGCCCGAACCGGTCCACCGAACCTGAGCTCATAGGCTTACTGGCCGACAGAGAGTTCGTCGGTCGACCGGTCCGGTCGACCGAGAGCTTTTTCGGTCGACCGGATCGGTCGTAACCGAGCACTTGAGGGAGACACGGCTAGGTCCAACACTTAGTGGGTGTAGAGTGTGATTGCAAGAGTGTGAGTTGTAGAGTTTTCGGTTAGC
The DNA here is from genome assembly GCF_001876935.1 of Asparagus officinalis. NCBI lineage: Eukaryota > Viridiplantae > Streptophyta > Magnoliopsida > Asparagales > Asparagaceae > Asparagus > Asparagus officinalis. The sequence goes on along the minus strand of NC_033799.1, from coordinate 14,440,586 downwards.
TAGAAAACCGAGTGTGTAGAAGAGGGTGAACGTAGAAAACCCGGTTGTGTTAGTGGATTTCTCCCCGGGAGTGGGGAGCGGAGACGTAGGACGGAAGGTCCGAACTCCGTGATCATATTGCTTGTTTGAGTTTGGCTTAGCACACTTATATTTGTTCATCTTTATAGCCTTTCTCTCATTGTTTATTTCATCCACTATATCATTTGTTTATGTTACCCTTGTGTTTGCATATCCTTGCATATATCATATAGTATACCTCTTTGCTAGGATATATCACCTTGTGTATATTGCATATTCTTGCACATAACTCTTTGTATATCTATCTTGCAAGAATATATTTGTTAATTAGTTTTAATTGGCATTTAATCGGATTAGATTAGCATAAGACCCTAATCACCCCCCCTCTAGGGTCTAACAATTGGTATCAGAGCTTGGTGCTCTTTGATTTAAGGTCTAACCACCTTGAGTTAAAGATCCAAGTTATCTTATTTGTGCTAATCTAGTTATGATTGCATTTGTCTTGCTTGCATATGTTCATATATATATCTTGAATATGAATGTATTTTGTTTAGGCTATAAATCCAATGTTGCTCCTAAATTCATTAATTTTCCCTATGCACAATGGGCTTCTAGATTTAAACTATTTGTTGAATCTAGAAATATTGACTTATGGAAAATTATTGATTGTGCTTATATTGTGCCCACATTGGAGAAATCTAAGTGGAGCAATCATGATAATAAAATGTTTAATATGAACAAGCTTTTGTTAGAATATTTGCTTAATGCCTTTGACTCATCATTTTCTAACAAATTTGTTCATTTTGATAGTGCTTACAATTTATGGAAATTCATAGAAGCACATCAAGGCAACTTGGAGGAAATCCGACGTAGTTTGGAGGATTGTTCTTCAAGTGAGTGTGGAGCATCATCATGCACACGGCCACTAGGCGATAGCCCTAGTGTGGTAAGCGATTCGGAATCCGATAGTGATATATCCATCAATGAACTCGCTTGTGCATATGATAGATTATCTCATGCCTATACAAAATTGCAAAACAATTTTATTGATCTTAAAAGCAAGCATATTAGTTTAAAATCCGATCATGAGTCGCTAGCTTCCAAACTTGATATTGTTGTTAAAGAGAATGCTATTTTAAAAGAAAACAATGAGTTATTAAGTTTGGAAAATAATAACATGTCTTCATCTATTGCTAGCTTAACTCATGCTAATAATAATGCCATGATAGAAGTAGAAACTATTAGAAATAAGTTTAATTCTTTTAGAAATGATCATGTTTCATCTACTTCTATTTCCAATGCTTGTATGCATAATGATGAATTGAATCTTGTGAAAAACCGAATATCATCTTTAGATTCAACCCTTAAAACATGCATTGTAGATAATAAGAAACTTATGGACTTGGGTGCAAAGTCTAGTACTACAACTTCTAAACCCGTACACTTTGCACACTTGTATAGTAAAACTTATAAATGCTCCATTTGTGGTCGAAAAGGCCATTTAGCTAAGTTTTGCTATGATGCACAAAAACATAAGAATATTAATTCTTCTTGTGCATCTCATAAGGCTTCTTCTTCATCACATGTACACACACATGCACCCATTGTTCATCATAAGCATGCTAATGTGTATCATTGTGATTTTTGTGGTAGAGTTGGTCACTTAGCTAAGTTTTGTTTTGATTTGCGAAAAGTTTCTAAATCGCAAAATATTTCAAGTAGACCAACATTATTTCAAAATGTTTCTCATTTGCAAAATAATCTTAAAAGACCATCTTTATTTGCAAATGTTCCTCGTGCACATCCACATGGTCAACATAACCAAATGCATCCTCTTCATTGCACTTATTGCAATCGAATGGGTCATTTGCATAATTATTGCTATGACCGGACCCGTGCACTAAATGCGCCCAAATGGGTTCATAACCCTAGGGCTTTGAGCTTGAATGATAGGGGTCATGTCCCTAAATCGTTTGGTACCAAGAGTTCTTGGGTACCAAAACAAATTTAATTTTTAAACCAAGAACTTTAGTGCTCTTAGTTTTCTTTTTTCTTGGTTTTGTAAATTGTTTTAAAATCTTTTTGTTATGAAAACAATTTTTCTTTTATCAAATCTTTTGTTTTCATAATTATTAGTCTTGATTTTGATGAGAGGTTTGTATTTATATAACCCTCCGGGTTTATTGGGTGTTTATTCCCAACTCAAGTTTACCGGATGCTAAAATGATTATATGGGTTGGAACAAGCTCAAGAGCTTGATATAATTGTTGCCTCTCTCAAAAATTGTGTTTTGAATTGTTGCTTTTGAATTCATTATAATTCACTTATATGATGATATTTATGTGTTTGTGCTAATGGATCATCTATTTGTGCCTTATAATGTATTCTATGAGTGGTTTGATCAAGTTATGTAAAGAAAATTTTTCTTTATTGATCAAACATTGTTTTTGAATATAAACTTTGATTTATGAATTCTTTTGGTTGATTTGTTTTCATTTGAAAACTTTTTGCATGACTCTCATGTTCCTCTTCTTGATTTCATAAATCTATTCTTTTATATGGTTTCTACATTTTTTGTGCTAATGAGACACTTCTTTCACATTGATATATTCATATGTGTTCTCATTGTCTTTAAGTATGTGAGTTGTGTTTAGCATATTTTCCATCTATGTTTGCTCACATATGTTTGCCATGATCTTCATTGCATATATTCTATATGGCATTTTGATAGGGGGAGCAATCCCTATATATTTCTATGTGTTATACTCACCCATGCTTATTGATAGGGGGAGCTTTCGCTCTCCCCAAAGTTTTACATTTTTTGGAATTTATTTGATATTTTTAAACAGTGTTTTAAAATCAGCTTTGTTTTTCTGGGATGTCAGTTTTCGGTCGACCGGTACGGTCGACCGGTCAATTGACCATTTCTCAGAAGTTTTCCAGAGAGTCGTCGGTCGACCGGTCCGGTCGACCGAGAGCTCAAATCGGTCGACCGACAGAATTTCCGGTCGACCGACGATGGTCCAGAACGTTTTCTTCGTGTTTTTGCTCTCATCGGTCGACCGACGGGATTTTCGGTCGACCGACAATGTGACCGTTGGACTTCCAACGGCTATTTCTGAGCTGACTTTTCTGGGGCATTTTGGTCTTTCTGTTTTGGGGTTTTGGCTGAGATTTCAAGTGGGTATAAATACCCCATTGCTGTTTTCTTTCAATCTAGCTAAGAGAGTTTTAAAACAAGTTTAAGAAAGTTTTTAATCAAGGGTTTAAGTTTTGTTTAAAAGAGTTTAAGAGTTTGTTTGAGTTTAGTTTGTGAAGCAAATTTCACAAGAGCAAAGAGGAGATCATTCTTTGGTGTTTGGGCATTCAACTCATCTCTCTCTCACTCTTGATCTATAGAGAAGTTTTCCTTAAACTCAATTCTAGCTATTTATTGTTTTGATCTTAATTTCCATAAGCTAGATTTCTATATTGAGTTTAATCGTTTTATTGATACTCTTTGTTCACACACAACCTATTGAGCTTATTGTATTTACATTCATAGTATAATTGGGTTGTGGGATTGTGTAACTTAGAGAGTGAGCTTATAATTCGTTCTCATTCATTGTAGAGAACAAACACTTTGTATTGAGCCTAATTGTGAGGATTCACTTGTAATACACTTGTACACCGAGAGAAGTGTGTGGTGAGAGACGGGGTCGAATCCAAGAGGAGTGGCGTCGGTTGACGTGCCTAGGGAGATGTTGTAACCGAGCACTTGAGGAGGAGGACACGGGCTAGGACCAACACTTAGTGTGTGAGGTGTGATTGCATAGTGATTGTATTGTGAGGTGTAAACGTTGTTCGGGTGAACGTAGAAAACCCGGTTGTGATAGTGGAGATCTCCTCGAGGTGAGGAGCGGGGACGTAGGTCGTGGGGACCGAACCTCGTAAACATATCATTTGTTTGTGATTGCTTTGGCGCACTTGTTTTTATTCATATCTTACATCGCCATTGTGTATTGCTTGTTGATCATTTTGCCCTATCACATTTGTAGTTAATTTGTTTACCCCTCTTGTTAGTTTTATATCCTTGCACATACATTGTCTATATCTCTTTGTTAGGATATATCTTATTGTTTATATATCCTTGCATATACTTCTATCATATAGGATATATCACCTTTTGTATATTGCATATTCTTGCACATAACTCTTTGTATATCTATCTTGCAAGAATATATTTGTTAATTAGTTTTAATTGGCACTTAATCGGATTAGATTAGCATAAGACCCTAATCACCCCCCCCTCTAGGGTCTAACACCAAATTCAAACCACCAAATGGTGGCTCGACCAAAGTCAAACCACCAAATGGTGGCTCGGCCAAAGTCAAATCACCAAATGGTGGTTTGAGCAAAACTCGGACTGGTTCGGTTCGTTTCATTGCTGATTCACTTCCTACAGTCTCGTCTGAGTTTCCGACGGCCCCTATTCCTGTCCTAATAGATTCCACACTTCCGGTGAAGCCTCACGACTATAGAGACTCGTCTCGTTTCAAGATAAGGATGACGGATCGCCTGGGCCCTTTGCATGAGGATCGAGGTAAAGTTCCGATCAAAGAACGCTTGGGTCCGGTGACTGAACCCTGAGCAACCACTCGAGCTGGGGGTCGCACACGCCCTCGCAACAATTCAGGGCCTTTGTATAATGGGAAAACCCCTGCAATTGATCGCCTCGGACGGCGAATTGAAGACCAAGAGCCCGTCAAAAGCTCACGCTCCCAAAAGCGTAACTCCAAGTACGTGACTCTTAAGAACGCCAATAAAGCAGCAAGCTCTCAGAAGGAAATGTGTTCGTCAGACGACGGTGTTATACCAGGGGAGTTATGCCAACACACGATATGTTACTCTGGTCTTCAGACCGATGAGTTGTACTATCGGGCTGGGGGTACGAACAGATCTCGAAAGAGAAGTACCCGAGAAACGAACTCTTATTGTTCGTGCACAAATATTATCAGGGTAATTTTATCTGCATGTAGCTGCCCCAAGGCCGCTCCGCGGAGGGTCTCGGTATTCGAGAGGATCTCTAACGGAATGGCCAAGTCCAGACCAAAGCGTCTCTGTAAAGAGCGATCGGCTGTTCAAGGTGACGAACTCCCGGAAGTCACAATAAATATGGCTGATAAGGGAAAGTCGATTCGACCTTCTAGCTCCGACCCGCTTATATCTCACCGTCTAACCCGGTTGCGATCAGGAACTATTAGGCAAAGAGATTATCAAAGAATGCAGAGGGGATTATCCTCGGATGATGAAGCATCGGATGCTAACTCGGCAATCGCTTCTGATAATACGGTATCCAGTCCGGGACAATCCCGCAAAGTGTTCATGATCAACACCGAGCAAATCGCCAAAATTCTTAAGGATGTCCTAACCAAGCAGAAAGAGGCATTCAGGATTGAAATGGAGATGGCCATGCTACGAATGAGGGAAGAGCATGACCAACAGATCTGAGCCTTGTCGAATCAGCTAGGTGAATCCAGTCGTCGCAATAATGTTAGCCAAGCAGTTAGCGATTCAGACATGGATGAATACATCAATGTTGATGATCCTCCCGTTGACCAGAACACTGGGGGTGGCCCCACTAAAAACAATGACGCTGGGGGTGGTCCTACTAATAATGACAATACTGGGGGTGGCCCCGTTGCTCCTCCTCAGAATCGACCAAGGAAAGATACGGACGAGGATGAAAAGATGAAAGACTTCAAGAGAAAAATCAACGCTCTGATGTTTGATCGAGAGGTAAAGAAGACCGGGATTCCGTATCATTACCCAAGAGAGTGGGATTCGATCCCATATCCGGCGAAGTTCAACCTGATCAATTTCACACCGTTCGATGGGAAGGGTTCGCCCACTCAACATTTGATCTACTTCAAATCCCACTTGGACATGATCTCCGCTAATGAAGCTTTGATGGTTTGATCATTCGTTGGTACCCTTCGCGGGTCGGCCTTCGATTGGTACCGTCGTCTCAAGCCCGGAAGTATTAACAACTGGGACGATATGAAGAGCTCATTCCTCAGCAATTTCTTTGACGACGACAATGAGGTATCCATCAGGACACTTTTCGATGAGAAACAAGAAGATGATGAGACAGTCGACGACTTCGTCAAGCGCTTCCGGAATAAAGCAATGAACTGCCGAGATCCAATCACGGAGGACTTCATCCTCCAGACATGTCATAACAACCTATCTATTGAGATATTGGAAGTTATGAGAATAGCACCGTCCAACACTTGAAAAGAGTTGAAGATGCGCGGAGAGCGGACCGAATGTTTCCTCCGAAGGAAGAAGGCCGAGAGGAGCCAACCGACGGCTAATCCTCTGAACTCGAACTTCGCCTCCCGTGGTAAGGGCAAAGCACCTGCAACTGCTGTTGGTGCTAATCAAACGTCACAACAGCAATCCCGAAGACAGCAAAAGACTTCAGACCCGAGACTCCAAAAAGAGTATTCCTTCAAGGACGAAGACGTTCCAGCCATTTTCGAATCCCTCCTTGAAAACAACAAGATCAAGCTACTACCTATCGCAAATCAGGAGGAAGCTGACAATACTACAGATCCAAAATATTATGCATACCACAGGAGGGTCCTTCATCCTACCAATGATTGTTTTGCTCTCAAGAATAGCATCCAAACCTTGGTTGAAGCCGGCGTTATATCGCTCAATTAAGCCGAATGAACACTCCGACAAGTATAAGAGTATAAACTGCTCATTTCAATACTCCAATAGGTATATGAGTCTAAACTATTTCCCACTCTTGACGGGAAGTTCTTGGAGAATTTTTTACATGTAATATTCTTAAAGATAACTCAGTCATGTAACTCAGTACAATTTTAGATCCGGTTTCGTAAAGGAAGCTGGGGGTGGATGATTTATGTAACAGAAAGTTCCTAGAGAATCATATATTCTTAAGGATAACCTGAACATGCGACTGAGGATAACGTACTCCTCGTTACACCCAGTTTTGTAAAGAAAGCTGGGGATGGATAATTCATGTAACGGGAAGTTCCCGGAAGAATGTTAAATGTAATATTCTTAGGGATAACCTGATCAATATGAACAAAGTGATAAACACTAAACTTCTATTATGATTTCCGAACATTCTTTTACTGAGATGAGATTCGATCACTTCATTGGATTAATTTTTCCTCGCAAAACTCTCATTGGTGTTTGATGACTCACAGTCTCCCACCACAAAATTCCCCACCGATCAGACTAATTAATGGTGGGACCACCAAAATTCTTTCCTGTTTAATCCATTCAAACTTCCGCTATGTTCATGCACTCAACACTTTCATGGTTAGAGTCCGGATATAATTCTTAGAAGTTTGATCTATCAATCCTTGACGAATTGTCAAACCCCTTCGTGTTAAGTCCTTATTACTTAACACCAAGAACCCCTACTGAGTGATTTGTACAAGTCAACACTCCCACTGTGATTTGTACTCCCACTCCTACTGTCCACTTGGTCAAACCTTCCTACAGTTAGGACCACGGTCAAAATCCCCTCTTGATTCCTCTAATCACCAAGAGGCTCGCCAATCGAGCGATCAAACCTTCCTACAGTTAGGATCGCCTCAAACCTCCCACCTGATCAAACCTTTCTACAGTTAGGATCACAGTCAAAATCTCCTCTAGATTCCTTCAATGAACGAGAGGTCCGTTTTCAGATCGAGTGATCAAACCTTCCTACAGTTAGGATCACCTCAAACTCCCGCTTGGTCAAACCTTCCTATAGTTAGGGCTAATACCACAATTCATTCTCGATAAACGAGAAACCCACCTTTAGTTCGATAATCAAACCTTCCGATAGTTAGGGTTATCCGAATCTTTTTGATTCTCGGAGTGGAGATCTCACTCTTAGTTTCGCCTTCCCGGATTCTTGAAGTGGAGATCCCACTTGGAGTTTCCTTTTTCAACTGGTGATAGAATATAAAATTCTTCCTCTTCAGCTTTGGAAAAGAGAATATAAAATTCTTCCTCTCCCACATCGGGTTCGTCTTTGCCCCAAGAGAAGACACCACTTTTTCAACTCCTAAAATCCATGCCTCACAGGCACGAGGAATTTTATCCCGAATCCTAAGTAGGGATAAGTCAACGCCTAACACGCGTTATCGGTTTAGTCTTTCACCGATTGAAAAAGACATCAGAATCCAGTCTGAGGCATTTTATCCCGAAGCCTAAGTAGGGATAAGTCAACGCTTAACCCACGTTACTGGGTGGTTCGTTCCCGTAAAGATGACCGAGTCTACGTATTCAGCATCGTAGCAACAAAAATCCATGCCTTTTATGCACGGGGAATTTTATCCCAAATCCTAAATAGGGATAAGTCAACGTCTAACATGCGTTGCCGGTTAGTTCTTAACCGTATAAAGAACAAAATCCCACGTATTCGATATTGTGACAGGTTGTTATTAATAACACCAAAATCCGTACCTAACACGCACGGGGAATTTTATTCCAAATCCTAAGAAGGGATAAGTCAACGTCTAACACGCATTGTCGGTTTAGTCTTTTACCGTTTGAAGAAGATACCAGAATCCGAGTCTGGGGACTTTTATCCCGAAGCCTAAGTAGGGATAAGTCAGCGCCTAACACGCGTTATCGGGTAGTCTATTCCCGTGAGAAAGACGAAGTCTACGTATTCAATATCGTAGCACTAAAAGAGTTAACTCTTTTAGCATAACGTTACATACGGAACGGACTTAAACAATCCGCATGCAACCCTGATTCAAACGGTAATCGGTAAAGGCACGTCAAATCCGTTGAAGGCTGAAGATTTGCCAAAAATCCTAAGTCAGCGCCTAACACGCGTTGCCGGGTAGTCTATTCCCGTGAGAAAGACGAAGTCTACGTATTCAATATCGTAGCACTAAAAGAGTTAACTCTTTTAGCATAACGTTACATGCGGAACGGACTTAAACAATCTGCATGCAAGCCCGATTCAAACGGTAATCGGTAAAGGCACGTCAAATCCGTTGAAGGCTGAGGATTTGCCAAAAATCCTAAGTCAGCGTCTAACACGCGTTGCCGGGTAGTCTATTCCTGTGAGAAAGACGAAGTCTACGTATTCAATATCGTAGCACTAAAAGAGTTAACTCTTTTAGCACAACGTTACGTGTAGAACGGGTCTAAACAATCTGTATGCCAGCCCGACTCAAACAGTAGTCGGTAAAGACTAATCAAACCCGTTGATGGCTGAGAATTTGCCAAAAAAAAATTCTATAAATGTGAGTCATTAACGTATCAGCTTTATTAGTTGGTCTCGTGACTTGAGCATCCAACGACTTCGGGATAAGATACATATCTGCAGACGAAACAACTTTAATAGTTGGTCCTACAGCCTAAAATTTGGGATCGTCACGCTCTAATGCCATAAGAGCTTAAACTGTGTAGACTCTAGCAAACGTACGAGTATAAACTGTGTTAACGCCGGTCAACGCGTTGCGATGAAGATAATCAGTTCAAAGTTAACTCAATGACACGAGCCAAAACTAACTCACCAAATTCGATTCAAGATTTCGACAACGGTCAGACGATAAACGTAGCGCCGAGAGTATTTCATCTATTTGATAAAACACTAGATAGATTGAAGGCTGAAAAAGTTAAGAATTAAAGCAGTTCACAGGTCCTTTCACACCGACTGAAGGTTGGGCCTATCACATCCAAAGCATTCTAGACTCCCCTATGAAAGAATGAGTCTGAAATACTTTGGAGGGGGTATCTGTAGACGTCTAAAAATGCCTATAGATATCCACACACAGCTCGAGATAGAGAGAAGGTGATGAACGCCATTATCTAAGTCTAGAGGATTATCCGACGCCGATGAACACATGAAGCGAAACGGCGAACCAAATAACCTGTGCGCTCACCGGCCACCTCCAAGTGGCCCATGTACTCACCAGCCACCAAATGGTCGCACCAAATGGCCCGCACGCTCATCGGCCACCAAAACAGTAAAACAACTGGCCCGTACGCTCACCGGCCAACTCCAAATGGCCCGCGCACTCGTCAGCCAGCTCTAAATGGCCCACGTGCTCACCAACCATTGAAACGGCGAACTAAGTGGCCTGCAAGCCCGTCAGCCACCGTCAAATGACCCGCGCGTTACGAAACGCATGAAGCGAATCGGTGAAGCATACAAGTCAACAAAATGACAGAATGCACGTAGAAGGACGAAACAAGTCCAGACCGATGATTTTTCGGTTTTGACGGTTTTTCTTGGGATTTGTTTGTTCCTGGACGTTCCAACTGATCTGATACTATGGTTATTCAGTTCTCAACTGAAGATAGAGAAGAATCCCTTGTTCTTATCCAAATACCCACTCCCGAAGCTTATAAATAGGAGCTCGGGTGCTCATTTCAAGGGGGAGGACATCAAGAGGGCGAAGCGCTGCCGAATTGGAGAGTGGAGCCACGAATTTACAGCAAGGGTTAGCAGATCTTGGCGATCTCCTGCGCATAAAGAGTAGAGTTCGAGAGATCTGATACTCGTCCCCTATTCCTCCGGATTTAAGCTTGGTCTTAAATCCCGAAAAGAGCCGTGATTTTGCTTAGTCAAAATCACCGCTACTGCAATCACTTCCTTCGTGAAGCGAGAGCATTGATCACGAATCTGTCAACCGGATCTGATCCGTGATGGTCCACGGATATTAACGTCCCCGGCACAGGCAAAGATCCCACGCAAGCTGCGGGTGATAAACGTCTGTTGCGCTGTTTGATAAGAGTTGTAATCTTTATTTTCATTATGTAAAGGAGATCTGATAAAAAGATCGAATTTCTTTCTTTTTTGAACTTATTGTAATGGCTGAAATTGTAATGAGTTCGTCACTAATGAAAATATCAACTTTTGATGTCCCCGGCACAGGCAAAGATCCCACGCAAGCTGCGGGTGATAAACGTCTGTTGCGCTGTTTGATAAGAGTTGTAATCTTTATTTTCATTATGTAAAGGAGATCTGATAAAAAGATCGAATTTCTTTCTTTTTTGAACTTATTGTAATGGCTGAAATTGTAATGAGTTCGTCACTAATGAAAATATCAACTTTTGATCCAAACAATAAATACCGCGGGTGCATTGGTCAACCTAAATGGTATGACAAGAAACTCGAAAGACTCATATCGAGTCAAAAAGGTGGTTTTGGGAATATTCATTCCCCGCACTCACAAACTAAAAATAACCAGAATAAAAATCAATCTTCGAGAAATGCTGCCCTCCCCATAGCTAGTCAAATAAGTCATAAATTCTCGATAGTGGATACCTGATCCGGGAAGTGACCTTGTTTAACTTATGATAATCTATACATAATTACATGCTACCGTCCTTCTTCTCCACGAAGAAGACCAGTGCTCCCATAAAAATGACTTCGACAAAGAAAACCCTGAGTTAACAACTCATCTAGCTGAGTCTGTAGGTCTCTCGTCTCAGTGGGTGTCATAGATAGGGTGCTCGGAATATCGATACGGTGCCTGTTGCAACTTGATGCAGGAAAATAACCTCTCTCACTGGAAGAAATCTCGGTATGTCCTGAAAGACATCCTGATACTCTGAGACAACTCTGGTCTCACTCAACACTACACCTCGATTTCATATCATCACCTCCTCGACATATGTCAGAAATGACTTCGCATTCTGGTTACCCTACGAGATTGCTACTATCTATATAAACCCATTGAATACTCACAAGATGACTGTCTTTGCAAAATAATTTATTCTAACATGGTAGGATGATAACTAATCCATACCAGAATAACATCAAACTCAGACATTCGCAGGATGATCGAATTGACCACGGACTCAGACTCGTCTAAACTGACGACACATCTCCTATAGATACTCTCTATGAGAGACACCTCTCCCAAAGGAGTAAAAACTAATAATGGAACGCCTAAAGGTTGCGCTACAAGCTAAAGTCTAATCATGACATCATGATTGTATGTGTAAAAATTTGATCTCCCGTTTGAGGGGTCGTTTGTATTTATAAGAATGACTTATTACAAACTAAGAATCAAACATTTACAAATAGAGGAGAAGAGAATGGCCCTTCTTGTTTAACGTGGGTTTGTTGGCAGCGGTAGGACGCCTCCTTCGGTGCTTGTGCCGAGTTTGCTTTCCTTAGACGATCCGAGTGAAGTTGTGGGCGAGCTTCAGTGCGCAGTAGAAGTTTATTTGGATGAGTTCGACGGCCGAGCAATTGCTTGATTGCTTGGAGCCTAATTACACCGAGATCTCAAAGTTCTGTCCTCTTCAGCTGAGGATTCGAACGAGATCATGAACAAGCTGATTGCCAAGGAGTTTGCAAAGAGCCAGGCTCAATTATCTTAGAGCTTAAGAGAACTGAGTGCCAAGGAGCCAAATAGGTTCGATCTTGATCAAGAGTTCAAAACCTCCCTTTTGATAGCCATCATTGGCTATTTATAGTGGAGGAGAAGCATGGCCACTCCCTCAAATGGTAGGATTGTGGTTGAGGGGGACCTTAACTCCATCTTTAAAATCTTGGTATGTGACCTTTAGAGGTAAGAAGAACCATATATCCCTTAGATCATGGGGAGTGGGTGTACCCACTCCTATGGTTTAAGCCCAAGTGGTTGACTTGGTCCAGCTGTACAGGCGAGCTTGACATTGCAGACGAGCTTGGGCTGTTAGGCGAGCTAGTGAGCTTTCAGGCAAGTAGGTGAGTCTGTAGGCGAGCTTGCTCGTGCAGGCGAGCTTGACGGGCTTTGGCATGCAAGCGAGCCTGGGTGCTATAGGCAAGCTTCATGCTGTCGGGTGAGCTTGCCTTGTGCAGGCGAGATGCAAGCGAGCCTGGGTGCTATAGGCAAGCTTCATGCTGTCGGGTGAGCTTGCCTTGTGCAGGCGAGCTTTCAGTTGTTGAGCGAGCTTACCTTGTGAAGGCGAGCTTCCAACCATCGGGCGAGCTTGCCTTGTATAGGTGAGCTTCTAGCCGTTGGGTAAGCTTGCCTTGTACAGGTGAGCTTCAAGCAAGTAGGCCAGCTTCAAGCGGACAGGCGAGCTTTAAGCGTGCATGTGAGCTTGGGTCATACAGGCGAGCTTCTAACTGTCAGGCGAGCTATCCTTGTGCAGGCGAGCTTCCAGCCGTCGGGGGAGCTTGCCTTATGTAGGCGAATTTGAAGCATGCAGGTGAGGCTATGCAGACGAGCTTCTAACTGTCAGACGAGCTTGGTAGGTGAGGCTGTGTAGGCGAGCCAGCCTCATTCAGGCGAGCTAAACTCCTTTGCAGGCGAGCTCCAAAACATGCTACGAAGAACAAGTCATAACTTTTAAACCGTAAGTCGGAATTAGACGAATTATATATGAAAATCGACTATCTCAACGAGACAGAGGCGACCAAACTGACCCCAAAGGGTTTGGTTTTCTCCTGTCCATTTCACCAAATTCCTTTCTGTTTGAGAGATATCAGTGTTTTCCTCTTTTTTGCTATTTCGGACGAGGTTTTAGTAGTTTTGTTCTGAATTTCTCTGATAGGGATTAAAGGCAACCTTTATTGCCTATAATGATAGAAAAAAGAATGTGAAGCTTCTGAATCAACAAGATTCGAGTTGAAAAAAATCACTAAGAAAGCTCCGCTCGCACCATGATCACTCGATAAGACTGCATAAACCCTGCCAATAGCTGGCGATTGCTACGCTATTAGTGGAGGAACATATGAGACTGTCTGTCCCTCAAGAATCTCCTGGATAGCACGAATGTGGCCTATTGTCCCCTCAATCCTCGAGACGGCTGGAGGTGCCTTAAATCCTCTGTTGCTGGCCCTAACCGTGGCCTTGAGACTGCTGACTCTGACCTCTGTCACGCTGGCCTCATGCTGGTGTACTGCGATAATCCTTCGCTCTATATCCGATCTTGTTACAATTGTAACATGTATGTTGGTGTGCTCTTTTCTTATGTTGTCCTTGTTGCTAGCGGTAAAAATCCTTACCCCGCTGCTGGGGCTCTGTAGATTCCACAATAGGTCTCTTTTCCTTGCTATTGTCATGTTGGTCATGATTCCATAATTAACTGCATGCATATCTCACTGTTTTAATCGGACTAGCTCTATTTCTTATCAAAGAAGCAAATAATTTTTTTCCAAATAAGTGGTATTCACTACTCAGGTGAAAATCTGAAGTCGATGCCATCCTCCGGTGCTATCCTCCGGTGATATCCTCTACGATGAATACATCTAACTTTGCTTTAGTACTGAGTCGATGTTAAGAAATCTTCAAATATTTCTTCCATGTATAAGATGCACATAAATCCGGTGTGCCCTGAAACTATGATATTCTCAGTGTCTCATATCTTTCTTATTCTTACAGTGTCTGATATTCTCAGTGTCTGATATCTATCAACAGCTGGTTGTGATGATAGTGAAATCATTGGTATTACCTTTTCAATAGGCACGACTAGTATAACTGGTGGTGGAACTCTAGAAAATGTAATGTGGCTCATTAACTTCTACGATCGACGTGACGAAGTCAATCAGATACTGTGGAGCCTGCTGTGGCTCGGATTCTGCTTGCCCAGCTCTCCGGGTACGAGTTTTATCTCGACCGCATCCTCGTCCTAACATTTATAATATCAAGAGGAGAGCTTAATGGACACAGTAAATGAGGTCGCACACATATGTACATAACATAACGTATCACATAGTATTCACACAAATACTTTTCAATCAAAGTAAGGTAGTCATAAAGATTTTTTTTTGTAATTTTCAAAGTATACGTATTACGTCCTCACTCACTCATAAAGAATTTTTTTTTGTAATTTTCTAGCGGACTCTATACATGAATCCTAGGAAACTCTATCCTAGCTCCCCCACTTGATACAGGATGATCCTAAGGATGCTGGAACTAGAGCTTTGATACCAACTATGATGTCCCAGGGTTCACACAAGGCTACAGTCCAAGGTAAAACCCGGATTGTTAAACCTACCATGCACCCACACAGTGCATTAACATGTTTCATCAATCACAATAATATCCTCTAGTAGAATTAATAAGAAGTGAAGGTACAAAACAGAAAAAATGAGGAAGTAAAAACAATAGACATGATATAAAAGGAGAGATCTCATAAATAAAAGAATTATGTCTCAACTGAAGTACATCTGATATCTGAAATAATAAAATGTCTCAACATGAATCAACTAAATCTCATACTAAGGCACTCTGCTTTTATAAAATGAATACAACTCTAAAGTCTAATCAATGAGCGTAACTATATGGTGTAGCTTCAGCTATTAAGACTGTACGACGACGACTATGCTAGAACTCCGTTATCATGTGGCTCTCCGAAACTCTTAGCTGCCTGTAAGAGACAATTTAAATAAAAAGAACAACAATAAGAGCGTTAGAACGCTACAGCAAGATCACCTCCATCCGTCCCCAGGGGAAGGACTGCTAGATGAAGTGGAGGCTCTACCTATTAAGCATAGTCTACCTAGATCATTTTTCCCGTATCTAATAGAATCAATATTTAGACACCTACAAAATGAGACGTAGTACGTCGAGCGAAATAATCCAAATAAGAAAACCCTCATGTATATACCATATGTCTCAAATTGTGAATCTCTGAATATCAATTCCAACTTTATGAATGAAAACAACAATCAAAAGAAAATACTCCAAACCTCAACTATATAGAACAAATGTCACATCTCGAACTACCCTCGAGTAGTCGGTGCAATAATAAGAGAATATCATCCAACTCATAATCACCATAGGTCATATCATGTATGCCATATATCAAAGGATGTACCCTACTCATGGGTAATTTAACATGAGAGCAAAAAGTACGTCGAGCGAAATAATCCAAATAAGAAAACCCTCATGTATATACCATATGTCTCAAATTGTAGATATCTAAATATTAACATTAAACTAGAGATAAATAATCTAAAGAAAATCAATAATTAGAAACCCACAATACGAGACTGGTACGTCGAGCGAAATAATCCAAATAAAAAAACCCTCATGTATATACCATATGTCTCAAATTGTGAGTCCCTAAATACCAATTCCAACTCTATGAATGAAAACATCACTCAAAAGAAAATACTTCAAACCTCAACTCTATAGAACCGATTTCACATCTCGAACTACCATCAAGTAGTTGACGCAATAATAGAAGAATATCTCACAACTCAAAACACCATAGTCCATATCATATATGCCACATACCAAAGAAAGTACCCTACTCTTGGGTAATCTAACATGGGTGTAAACTACCACTGTAATTTACTATCATGCGAATGATGAAAAATTGAATCCGAGGGTAAGAAAAGAAGTCTTTGTGGGTTTTAGAGATGGAGTTAAAGGCTTCAAGTTGTGGGATCCAGAAGATAAGAAGATAATCATTAGCAAATATATCACTTTTGATGAGGCTCACGTGATGAGGCCTCAGGTCCCTCAGCAGGTGGAGGAAGACTAGACTAGTGGGGTATTACAGGAGGTAGAGGATGATGTGACTTCTTGGATTTTAGATAGCATTTTATCTATTGAGGTTCCTACAGAAGTGATATTAGGAGGAGATATGACAGATGAGCAGGCAGAGGATACAGTGGATATTGGAACTCAGGAACATGGTCATGTTCAGGATTCCATTACAGCTAATAGACCGAGAAGAATCATTCGTCGGCCAGCTAGATATAATGATGTGATGATTGCATATTCTTTGTCAGTTGAGGTCATTGATGATTTGGTTCCTTTGTACATATAAGAAAGTAGAGTCAAGCTCTGATTCAATCAGGTGGAGGAAAGCTATGGAGGAAGAGACACATTCTCTTTAAAAGAATGATACTTGAGAACTTACAAAATTACCAAAGGGTAAGAAAACAATTGGATGCAAGTGGGTATATGCAAAGAAAGAAGGATCTTCTGACGGGGACATTTGATACAAAGCCAGATTGGTTACTAAATGGTTTGCCTAACTTGAGGGCATTGATTACAACGAGGTATTCTCATTCATCGGTAAGAATATTATTAGCATTAGTGGCACAACTAGATTTAGATTTGGTCTAAATGAATGTGAAAACAGCCTTTTCTATATGGAGATTTAGAAGAGGAGATCTATATAATGTCACAACTGATGGGTTTTACAGCTGCAGGCAAGGAAGATTTAGTATGTAAACTAAAAAAATCTCTTTATGGAATTAAGCAATCACCGTGATAACGGTACAAGAGATTTGACAGTTTCATGATTGGTCAACAGTATACGAGGAGACCATATGACTCGTGTGTGTACATGCACAAGCTACAGAATGGTGAGTATATTTATTTATTATTATATGTTGACGATATGCTCATTGCTTCCAAGAATACTTCAGCTATTAGGAAGTTGAAAAAGAAGTTGTCATCCGAATTTGGGATGAAGGACATTGGAGAAGCAAAGAAGATATTGGGTATGAAAATTAAGAGGGACAGGGTGAAGAGAAGGTTGAAGTTGACTCAAAGGAGTTACAAAAGATGCTAGAGAAATTTAGTTTTGATGGCAATGCTAAGATGGTGAGTACTCCATTAGCTCTTCACTTTAAGCTATCAGCTAAGATATCACCTATTTCAGTTGAGGACCATGAATATATGTCTAAAGTTTCATATGACAGTGTTGTGGGTAGCTTGATGTATGCTATAGTATGTACAATGCTAGATTTGTCTCAGGCCGTGAGCATGATATCTAGGTACATGCATGACCCCAGGAAGGATCATTGGGAGGCCGTGAAGTGGATCTTACGGTATATCAAAGGTACCGCGGATGTTGGTTTGGTATTTGAGAAGAATAAAAAAATGGGCAGGATTGTGTTGGATATGTGGATTCGGATTATGCTGGGGATCTTGACAAGCTCCGGTCTACTACTAGATATGTGTTTATACTAACAGGAGCACCGGTGTATTGTAGATGTATACTTTACTCTACAGTGGCTCTTTCCACTACGGAGGCATAGTATATGGCGTTGACTGAAGCTGTTAAGGAAGCTTTGTGGTTGCAGGGGTTATTGGATGACTTGGGAATTATACAAGATACCATTAGGGTAAAATGTGATAGTATATCAGCTTTCTGTTTGGCAAAGAACTAGGTGTATCATGTCCGAATAAAGTACATTGATGTCAGGTTCCATTTTGTACGAGATGTCTTGGATGATGAAGACATTATATTAGAGAAGATCCACACAAAGAACAATCCGACGGATATGTTGACCAAAGTTGTCACTAGGGTAAAATTTGGTCATTATTTGGAGTTGTTGAACATTCTTCGTTATTGAGGGCCTTTGGATGCCATTTTGGTGAACTACGTGAGGCATGATTCCTTGGGCAATAGGATACGTAAGCAGTCAGTTTGATGCAGCCAGTTTGATGAGTTGATACCGATACTATGGAGATTGATATCATTGTTAGAATTCTCATTTGGGTTCCCGACTTGTTGTGGATTGAGTCTGTTGTTGTTGATTACACTTCATACTGGACGCAACAAGTGGGATGATTGGTATTGAGGTTAGCTCAGTTTTTGGGAAAAACTTCGCCGAGGTGGAGATTTGTAGAAATGGCGAAAAAGATCAGGAAATTTAGAGTGCACAGGACTAGTCACGGGTCGGTCGACAGAAGTGCATAAGCCGTTGATCGGCTGACTGTAAAATTACAGGGTGAGAAACCCTGTCGCTGGCCGGTCAACCGAACATACATGTCTGGTCGACCGAAAAGGTGCACGATTACAGTGTTTAGATTCCTGCGTCTGGCCGGTCGACCGATCATGTACGTTCGGTCGACCGAATGTATGCTAAGTTACATGGTGAGAGTTTGGGCTTCTGTCCGGTCGACCGGATGCTCATGCCTGGTCGACCGCGTAGCTATTTTGGGCCCTGTTCGTTTCCTGACATGTTTTGAATTCCTATTTGATATAAATAGGAACATGACGTTTTCTAGAGTTAGGAGAGAGTAAGAGCTGAGATTTGAGCATTGTTTGAGCACTTAGAAATGAAGAATTTGTGAGGGATTTAAGAGTTTTGTTCGAGGGTTATTTTGTGAGATTATTGAGTAATTATTAACCCATTATTGAGTAATTATTAACCCTATTTGTACTCTCTCTCTCTCTCTCTCTCTCTCTCTTAGTGAAATCTTCTCCCTTCTTGCCCCGTAGACGTAGTCACACTGTCGAACCACGTAAAACTTGGTGTCTTGCTGTGTGGTGTTTGTGTTTGGTTATTGATTTGTTCTCCTATCTTGTTCATGTCCTTCGATTACAAGAGCATCCAACTCCTTCGATTACAAGAGCATCCAACTCCGCAAAGCAAGGGTCGCCACCTATCATCATTTACTTGATCTCATAGCAGTAAAGTGCATGGTCTTGATCAGCACCAACCTCAGACTCCTTAACGCTCAAAATGAGTAGGAGGATACATCCAGTCATATCACCGGAGTTTGTGAACCGAAGTTCACATTGTATCATTACTTACGAGTTCTGCTGTTGAATCTTACTACTGCATAAGTTTTGTTGTTGAATCTTACCACCGGTTGGATCTTACCACCAAGTAACAAGTAAGCAACATCCAGCAACCTTCTTTATTCTTGAACCAAGTAAGTGAATTAAAGAACATCAATTAAACAAACTTCAAAAACCCCATCAACAAGAAAACTTGCACTTGTTCATTACAAAACATAATAATTAACAAATTAAAAAAGAACACAATCTTAGCCTACCAAATACAACCTCCTCACATTTTCTTACATGATACCACAACTATTGGCATTCTCATCACTGAAAATATGAGAGATGTCACTGCTACTCTCTGATGGTTGATTACTATAGTAAGGAGCTTGATTATAATACTGATTATTATAATAAACACTGTAGGGAGATATCGGAGGAGATCTATGGTACATCATCTGAGGCTGCATAGCCTGCATATACCTCTGATCATTCACCATCATCATCGTGTTATGGTTATTGTTCATGTTGTTCGTGGGCCCACCTCTCATGTTCATCATCATGGATGGTGGCGGATGATGATGAGCCCCCAAGCCCATCATGGCTTGATGCCCTCCATTTAGCGGTGGCATGCCATTCATGCCAGGACCCATCATCCCATGAATCCCACTATGGGCCTTGGGCTGATTTGGGCCCGGGCCGACTTTCTTCTGGCCTGCAATGTTGCTAGCATTCTTCTTAGCATTGGCTACTGCTTGTGCAGCTGCATTGTTGGCTTGCCTCATCATATTGATCTGCTTCATCTTCTCATTAATCAATCTCATCTCTTCATCATCATCATCTTCATCGTCGTAATCATCCTCGTCCAACAAATCCTCTTCGTCTGAGCTGAAGGAGGGGAGATTATTGGGCTGGGCTTTGAATGCACTGAGGCCTGATAGGCTCCCTTGCTTGCCCTGTTGCTGGCCTTTGTTATTGTTGTTTTTGTTGTTGGTTGTGTTCTTGTTACTGTTATTGTTGGTGTTTTTGAGTGCATTGGGGTGAGGAGCTTTCTGTTGATTCTGGGCCTGGTTGGGCTTCTGTTGGGCCGGGTTGTTGGATTTCTGAGAGGAGAGGAGCACCGCATGCTTGCCTGATTTTGTTAGCTTCTTGATGAGGGTGGAGGAGTCCACAGTGCCAGAGACTGTCACTTTCTGGTTCTCTAAATCTATGCTCACTGAGTAAACTCCTGTAATGAAAATTTACAATATTTTTCAGTTTGTTTTATACATAATAAGTTGAAAACAGAGGGAAAAAGGGTTCCCATGGCTGCCCAAAATTTTTGTAACAATTTTGAACCAAAATGCTCAGGATAAATTACAGAATCTTTTCAAAAGTTCGCAGAAATCACATGTTATGCCTCAAAAAGTTTCAAAGGGAGTGCTTTGACCCATCTGTTTCAATTTCTATGGAATTACTTTACATGCTAAAAATTGTGGTTAAAGGCTAGGAAAATCATACGTGCTCTCTAAATAAATTAATTATTAAATGTAAAAGAATTAATGATTTTAATGGATGATTATGACTATAAATTGGATCCAAGAGTTATAAGTATATATTTTTTAAATTTATCTAACATTAACTAGGCTGATAGGCACCAAAAAGGTAAAATGCTTGAACAGTGAGAGAGAGAGAGAGAGCGAGAGGACAAGTTATGGCTTCTTATTTTTAGATAACGAAGGAAATTTGTTTATTTACCTTCAATTTTTTGGAGGAGTTTCTTGACTTTAAGCTTACACCCATCACAGTGTATGTTAACCCTGAGCGTGACAGTCTGCATCAATAAACAAAACAAATCAGTATTTATCTTCCCCTTGAAAACTTGAGAGAGAGAGAGAGAGAGATGAAAGAGAAAGAGCTACCTGAACCTTGAGGAGCTTGAACTCATCATTATCTTTAGTCATTTTCAGCTAAAAGAGAAGAACAAGAAGAGGATGAAGAAGAATAAGCTATGGAAGTTTCTTCTACAGTTTTTGCTTCAACCTCTCTCTCTCTCTCTCTCTCCCCCTCTCCCTCTTCATCACTCGTCTTCACTCTACTGGTATATATTTCTCACCAAGCCTGACACTTGGTGCTTGTTTTTTCCCTTGCGTCCACTTTATTATTAGAAAATTTACTATTAAAAGTAGTGGGGGAGTGTGCATAAAGTTTTTCACTATTTACAATTCATTATTATATGTTTGTATACAGACATACAGGGGGTAGAAATACAAGTAACAATTATTGAATGTGAGAGAAGTTGTATTTTTACCTTTCACCCTGAATTTTGGGAGTATTGTTACTGTTTTAAGTTGTTGCTTTTACTTTCGTGTTGGGAAAAGAAGGAAACGCTTTGCTTTCCTGGAACTTGCCTCAGATATGTTACTTTTTAATGCATGCGGAATTACTGAGGATTTGAAACTTAGGGCCTGTTCGCTTCAAAAGCTCAGAAATGAGAATAATGGAAATGTACGGTGTAGATATTTATTTCTAATCTTGTTTGTTTCGCATGGAAAAAGTAGAGAATATTGTGTGGAAATATATTTCCATTAATTGTTTGGTTCAAAAGAAAACACCAAGAAATGAATTCACGTCTCCATGTGTAATGCATTCCCAACTAACCAAGTACAACTTCAACATTATTTAGTCCACTTAATCTAATATTTAATTCACTTTGGTGAAATTTCCACCCAACTTCGGAGTTTTTAGCTGGGATGTTAGTTTTTCATGTTTTCTGATGTGCCACTGTATTTAGCTCCTCTTTTGCACGTTGAGTTTTTCGACCCACACCTGCAAAGGAAAACTATATAAAACTTAAAATTTCCAACTTAAGGTGTCAGTGCATGGAAATTATATTCCCATGGTTTTATGTGAACCAAACAACCCTAGATGTTGGGGATTCGAAACAATCAATCGAACCATTGCCCTTCCAAACCTTGTGTTGAAAGTAGGAAAGTAGGAAAAATCACCACAAATAAAGATCTGATCTTGCAAAATAGTAAAGGAGACGAACACACAGATTTCACTACAACAGAAAAGCTAATCCGTGAGAAACAAGTTTGTCGTTGAAAGTCGAGATTTCCTCGCCGTAGTGTGTTGGCGAGGAAAAAACTTTGGTCACCATTTCCTCGCGGTAGGATGGTCAAGAAAAGTTTCTGCGATGAATATTATAATTTCTCGCGAAATCCTTTTTGCGATGAATATATTCTTTTCTCGTTGTTACTCTTTAGCCTCGATATTTTTTCTCACCTAATCTCATACCTTTTTCATCGCTAAATTATAGTTTCCTCGCCAATGATACATGAATTATATTTAATTTATATATAATAAAAGTTAAAAAAAAACTATTTTCATCGTTGTATCTTTCAGCGAGGAAACTATTCCTCGCCAAAGGTAAATCTTTAACGAGGAAATTAATTTTCTTCATTATATGTATCTTTTTCTCGTGGAAACAATTCCTCAGTAAAGGGACTCAAAGACAAGGAAATTTAAATTTGTCGTTGTAGGTTATACCCCATATTCCTCGCCAAAGAAATTCAATTACGAGGAAATTTACATTTGTCGATATAAGTTATATGGTCTATAGCGAGGAAAATTACTTTTGCCGTTATAGTATTGTATCACTATAGCGAGGAAATATATTTTTGTCGATGTAAGCAGTATACTCTATAATGAGAAAATATTCTTTTAACGACGTAAGCAGTATACTTATAATGAGGAAATTTTATTTCATCAATAATAATGTTATTACAAGAAAAACGCTCAAAATATAAATAATTGTCATCAATTGTCACCATATTACATCAAAACAATTAAAATAAATAAAACAAGCAAGTTTCTACCATAAGTAACAATGCTAGTTTAAAGCAATAACAAATGCAACACGATCAAAGAAACATCTCCAAATTTAAGTTCACTAAGAATACTAAGTTGATGGATGTTGCCTGAAAAAATTAGTCATAAACTCAAAACTTTTTGGCTTGCTCCTCCAATCTTTGGATTACCTCATTTTGCGCATCGATCTTTTGTTGTTGAGTTCCTACAAATTGTTGGGTCTCTTAAAGTTGTTCTTGCAACTCTTTATTCTTTTCAGACATTCCACTCATCGAAAAACGAGAAAACCTTAATGGTGATGGTCTAGGGCCAAAACCACAGCCCTTAATGTAGCCTGATTTGACTTTGAGAACTTTTGTACAAATTTTCTCATCCGTCATTGTTCGAGTTCCATCAGGTTGAGTAGTATCTGCTCGCATCTTTATCGTTTGATCCTATAAGTAAAAAAATATATCCATATCAATCATAATGCAACTTCTCAATTACAACATAATCAATATAATCCTCTTTAGAACAGTAATATCAGTTTCACATATATTCTTAAAATATTATAAAAGCATGCATCATTGACACGTTACTTACCCATTTTTCCTTTGCTCCCAAGTCTCATCCTTTTTTTGTGCTTCTATACTATGTTTCAAAATGATCAATTGCACCTTGCATCTGTCCAGCCTGTGTTGCCTATTGCATTCAGACATATTTTATTTTTCAGCATATATATATGTACACAATTAAGTTACAAATTTATAAGCAAAACTAAAAAGTGCCTTATAATTTGCTCTTTGTGTGACATAAATGATTTTGACCCAGCTTTGTGGTGATATATCAACTTTGACCTAAAGAACATTCTTCTCTGAGTGAATCTAAAATTATTAAGACATACAGTTAGAAAGAAGTAAATGAAAAAAGAAAAAATGAAATGCGTGGAGAAAAAAAAAAGATATTGTACCTTAAACTTTTCACTAGAAAAATGAGTGCAAAGAAACTCTCATTCTTCCTGAGTCTTGACAGCTTCATGTTTGTTTTCAATTGCCTCCTCAATTGTTGAAAACTGCTCAAAATGTTTTTTCAACTAATAGCGAAAATTACAATATACGGTCTGACATGTTGTAATTACATATCCCTGGACCCAAGAGAGCGACATGTCAAATTCAAACTTATTCTGCACAGGCATAATTTCATGTCAAACTAAATATAACAAATCAAAGCAACCAATATAATGCCTTTAGCAAAACAAATCATCACTAACATGCATTCTTTTTATCAAGTTCTCCACATTTGCTTTTTCAATCTTCTTCCATTTTCCACATGCTTTTCAACTTCCGAGGAGCACTGCATCTTAATGGAGGACGGTGGTCCTATCATGGCTGCATGATAAGGGTAATAAGTTCGGGAGAAATAGAAAACTGAAAAAATAAAAGCCTAATAAAAGGAATTTGGTGGAAGACATAACTAATGGTCAAACTGGTTTACTGATTTATATAGAGAACATTCAAATGTTAAAAGTTGGAGCAACCTCTACATGGAACTTCAACGATGAGTACATCCTCCAGTGAACAAACACCTGATAGTTCAAGTTTTAACTATTATCCAACCACTCATGCAATGGGAACAAATAATCTGATCCAACTTCAACTTCATACTCATATCTTGACAAATATGGATTTACATCCTCTCTGCTGAAAGCATGTGTACAGGTATAGATAGCGCTAAACTATGTGATATGTTGCAACCGATACCCAAATATGCCAATGCATACCCGTATAAATGTATGTATTGCTACATATAAATTAGGTATCCATTATTTAGCTTGCATTGCACTAAGAGCTTTCTGATTGTATCACACTTCAACATGAAGATTGACCCCATTTTACCTTCAAAATATCATCATCATAAATAATATCTTCCGATTAGTATCTGAATTTGATCCTACCTCGGATTTGTTTTATCAAATATGGATATTTAGCTTTTTATCCAGACAACATTTGCAAATTCTTCATCGCTTGCCAAATTTGGGTGTGCAACTTTAGTTCCATTAGGCAAATTTGGGGATGCACCATGGTTCTGAGTATGAGCAGAAGCAGAGGTTTCTTCATTGCTGGCCAAAAAAAACATATGAGCACCTATATTAAGGGATATTATTTACATAAGAGAAGTTGGAACCCCAGGACAAACTTGTCCTCGTTGAAGTAATCTTCTTCCTATTTCTCAAGGGCCCGCTCATCAGTTCTTTTTCTGCAGTCCACTATGTTAACGGCATTCTTTGTCTCACAAGGCTCAAGTGACTGTAAGAGGGATTAACGAGAAATTAGTTCCCCAAATAATTCATTGCATGAGCAACAAAGCAAGTTTTAATGTTCAATCATTAGTCTTGATTCTATATTTTTGTCTTCAAACTCTAATAATAATCAAAAGTTCAATCTAGTGTCGAATGAGGAGAAATAAAAAACAAGGTTCTAATTAGAAACGCATTTAAAAAAAATCGACCCACTTTCTGGCCAGGGTGCTGACGTGGCTAGAAAGTGGGTCGATTTATGTAATAAAAACCAAAATGGGTCGATTTTTTTTAAAAAGATTGGTTTGGGGCTATTTTGAAAATTTCTTCATAGAGATTATGCATATAACAATTCTATAATTTCAAATTTGTTTTTTTTTTTTTTTTGCGTATAGTCATCTTCAACTAGATATAGACGAAGAGAACATTGACAATAGTGAAAGAGCAAGAAACTTGAACGGGTATCCCTCAAATTGTGAAGGTATTCCTTGTATGCCTTTGTTTAGACTCTATGGCTAATCAATATGTCCCTGTTTTTGTCTTTTCGATAAAATAAAAAAGTAATATATATTATGAGTGATATATGTTATGACTTTTACAGTCTCATTATTTGACGGCGTAGGCCCATTATTTGAGATAAGAATTCATCACAAAAATAATGTAATTTTTTTGTGATGAATTCTTGTGTCCTCAACTAAAAGAGGCACTAACAGAGGCAAGTTTCATCACATAACTTTCCCCCCTTCCATAACACCATAATTTTCTTTCATTTTGTCTACTTTCATGAACACATTTATCTTTCGTATTTTTTTAATTTAGGGAGAACAAGTAATGAGAAAGTTGATGATTAGTACAAGGCTTATATGCAAAACATTCACAAACACTTGGTAGGTATCCTATTAAAATTACAATTCCTTTTACTTTGATTTATCAAAACATAGCATTATGATTTTGCTAATAAGCAAAATCGATGTTTTCACGAAGGAGGAGGTTCTGAGCCTATAGCTGAAATTGAATGTGAGATAGAGGAAAACTACTCTAACTAACATCATCAAAAAGATTCAACAAGCTCCAGTATTCTTAATAGTGCAAGAAATTTTGTTGACAATCATGATTTTTAGCCTTTGGTACTTCCAGAGCCAATATTATGTAGCAATTGTGGAGCTAAATTGTTTCCTCTTGAATCAAATAATTTTTGTTCCAAACAAGGGAGGATAGTTGTACCTCAAATAATTCCTCCAAAAGAGTTGTTCGACATGTTCACCGATCTAACAGAAGGAGGCGAGCATTTCCATATAAGATCATATAACCATGTCTACTCATTTACATCAATGGAAGTGAAATTGGATGAAAACTTAGAAAATGCTAAGAGTGGGGTGTATACTTTTCGTGCTCGAGGTGCTGTTTGCCACAAGATTGGTAGCTTGCTGCCCATTCAAGGGATTAAGCCTAATTTCTACAAATATATGTATATGATACTGATCATGAGACTGATAATCTAATGGCTGAAAATGATATTCTTAATAGGAATATTATGGAGAAGTTGAAGGCAATATTGAATAAATACAACCCTTTTGTTCATGTTCTTTGGCATTTGGCCCAACAGTCAAGACTTATTATCCAAGAAAGAAGACCTTCATGACATGAATATAACCTACCTATGGCATCTCAGGTTGCAGCCATAATTGGCGATAACGATCCAGATCTATTACCCTAAAGGGATATAATTGTGCAAACAAGATCGGGTCAACTATATAATGTACCGGACACTACAGGTTACTATGATCCTCTTCAATATCCATTATTTCATCCTCAAGGAAATATGGATGTGACTGCACCTATTCTTGGGATATTAGTTGTCGAGTATATTATTCATATCTTTTGTAGGTATTTAGTGCCTTCATCACTATTCTATACTTGCATGTATACATAGTTTCAAAGTATACACTATCTCACAAGCTTGAAATACAGATATGAGACCATAAACCACCTTTATTGTTGTGCGGTGCTCGCCTTTTACAACAATATGTTGTGGATATGGTGAAGCTCGAGAGTCAGAGGCTTAGGTTCTTATGCAACAATCAAGATACTATTAGAGCAAAAATGTATCAAGGATACTATTAGAGCATAAATGTATCAAGGACTACAAGATTATCTGAATGCTGGTGAAACAAGTGCAGGTATCAAAAAATCTTTAAGAAGTATAATTCAAAACTAGAAATTAAATGTTTTGTGCTAAAAAATTCACTTGCTTATGCTGGAAATGTGGGTCGAAGAGTTTTATTGTCATCTACCTTTATTGGAAGTCCACGTGATAAATACAATTGGTATCAAGATGCCATATAGAATTAGTGCAGAGGTATGGGAAGCCTGAGTTTTTCATAACAATGACATGCAATCCAACATGGATGGAGATCACAAGGGAACTTCTTCCTGGACAACAAGCAAAAGATCAACCTGATCTAACAGTTCGAATATTATGATCTAAGTATGAAGAGCTAAAAAAGGATATATTTAAAAAAGGTGTTCTAGGAAGTGTTGTTTCCCATATACATGTTATTGAGTTTCAAAAAAGAGGCCTACCACACTGCCATATGCTGGTCATATTAGATGAAGAGTATAAAATGAATAGTACAGATGATTATAATAAAGTTGTTAGGGCTGAAAGCCCTGACCGCATTTCAGAGCCATGATTATATGATGCGGTACTGAAATACATGATCCATGGACCATGTGGACCTCTCAATCCAAATGCATGATGTATGAAGAATGGCCTTAACCTAGAAACTTGGGGAAAGGAGGAATTTTTACCACAGAGATCAGAAAAAAAAAAAAAACAAAAGATGGAGGGAAAGGGAGAATCACCAGCATAAGAGGCGACATCAATTTCGTTGAGCTGGTGTTTCTTGATCTTTCACTCCAAGTGACCAACGATCCATACGGTCCCCAGGGGGCTCTTTTTTGCGAGAATGGTGTGAGAATAGAGCATTCCCTTCGCTCGACATCTTCTTCGATTCCTAGGGTTTTGAGCTGTGGGCTGAGGCGGTTAACAAATTAGGGTTTTTGAGAGAGAGAGAGAGAGAGAGAGAGAGAGAGATTAGGGGAGAAAGGAGGTCGGGTGGGGGGAGGGGGAATTTGGGAAGAGGCGGTGATGTTTTTGGAGGGGAGGGGGAATTTGGGAAGAGGGGGAATTTTCCGCGGGGTGGAAAATTTGGGAACGAGAGAACTGAGTTGGAGGCGGCGGGGAAGGGAATAAGGTTAGGGCTTTTTATTTTTTAAAAATTAAAAAGCAATCTAGACGGAAATTCTGTCTGGGTTACCAACTTAGACGGAATTTCCGTCTAGTTTGATTTTTAATTTTTTAAAAATAAAAAAATTCTGTCTAGTTTGGTTTTTTAATTTTTAAAAAATAAAAAAATTCCGTTTAGTTTGGCATTCTAGACAGAAATTTCTGTCTAGAATGCCTCAAATTAGACGGAATAACCTTACGTCTAGGTTGCCTCAAACTAGACGGAACTCAATTCTGTGTAGTTTGGTCATTTTTCTACTAATGGGTACATCTTCTCTCTGTTTATTATCAAACAATTAGAATGGTCAAATGCAAAAGAATGTAACATTCATCTATTTGAATCTCAAGATGAATAAACAATACAATAAGTGATTCTATGCAATACATGCAATACACAGATTCTAATCATTATCAAATAGTGGTAGTATTACTTATACAACTAAAAACAAAACTATAACGTTCTAATAGAGGAAACAAGACCTAGAAATCATACTAAAGTAATTAATAAGATGACTGATTTATAATGACAAGATTTTCTATCATATGTCAAACTAAAACATCCCTCACAAATAAAAAAAATAACAGTAAAATTATGATATAAACTAATCACTATCCTCATCATCACTTGAAATGATTGGTTCTTCATCACCATCTTCCGGATCATCTTCTTCTTCAGTATCATCGACCTCCGGAACATCCCACATGTTTCTCAATTGCACCTTTTGTACAACTTTCCGGGTTGAACCCAACTTACAGTCATCAAGATAAAACACTTGTTGGGCTTCCATAGCAAGTATGAATGGTTCATCAGTCATCAAGATAAAACACTTGTTGGGCTTCCATAGCAAGTATGAATGGTTCATCATCATACCACGTAGATCTTGTATTAATGCTAGTAAGATTGGGCTTCCATAGCAAGTATGAATGGTTCATCATCATACCACGTAGATCTTGTATTAATGCTAGTAAGATTATAATCATACCGTATCATTCTTCTCCTTTCGTCCCTACTTGATTTGTCGGTGTTGAACCATTATAATGCTAGTAAGATTGTACACACACACACACACACACACACATAGGATTCTCCATTGATATCGAAGCATGGTCACCATATACCTTAAACATTATGCCAAATAGGAATAAGAGATTTCATTGAACGTTTGGTTTAATCTATTTTCAGAAGTCAATATTATCTATTAACATAATCTAATTTCAGTCTGAAATAAATGTATATTCAAAAATCACAAATTGTTTAAATCTTATTGTTAGGCCATTGATATTAGAGACTTGCTCTTTTCTTTGAGTACCCGCCTACTTTTTACTCAAATTCCAACCAAAATTTTCGCTAACGAATAATGAGGATATTATTATTTCCTCGCTAATTAGTTTTTTAACAAGGAAATGATTTCTCGCAAAACAAAATCTTTTAGCGATGAAGCCTTAAATTTGTTGCCATTGAATTTGGCGCGTTTTGCACATTTTTCCGCCAAACTAATAATGAGGAAACTATTATTTCCTCGCTAATTGATTCTTTTAACGAGGAAAGGGTTCCTCGTAAAACAAAAAAATTTAGTGAGGAAACCTTCAATTTATCGTCAATGAATTATGCGGGTGTTGCACATTTTTCCGCCAAATTAATAATGAGGAAACTATAATTTCCTCGCTAATAGGTTCTTTTTGACGACAAAATGGTTCCCCGTAAAACAAAAACTTTTTGCGAGGAAGCCTTAAATTTGTTGCTATTGAAATTGGTGGGTTTTGCACATTTTTCTGCCAAACTAATAATGATGAAACTATTATTTCCTCGCTAATTAGTTTTTTTTAACGAGGAAATAGTTCCTCGTAAAACAAAAAAATTAGTGAGGAAACCTTTAATTTGTCGTCAATAAATTTTGCAGGTGTTGCAAATTTTTCTGCCAAATTAATAGTGAGGAAACTATAATTTCCTCGCTAATAGGTTCTTTTAACGAGGAAACGGTTCCTCGTAAAAACAAAAACTTTTAGTGAGGAAGACTTAAATTTGTCACCATTAAAATTGGCGGGTTTTTTTTCCCGCCAAACAAATAATGAGAAAACTATTATTTCCTCGCTAATTGATTCTTTTGATGAAGAAACGGTTCCTCGCATATTATGGATCTTCAGCGAGGAAATCATACTTTGTCGCTGTTACATTTGGTGGGTTTTCCTCTATTTTCCGCCAAAAGAACAGTAATGAAATGATTATTTCCTCGTTAAATGTGCATTTCGCTATGAAAAATTTCATCACCAAAATCTTATATTTCCTCGCTAATAAAATAACTAGTTAGGAGACCAAATCATGACCATCTTTAGTGAGGAACTAAAATTTTCATCGTAGCAGGTGGTCTACTGTGAGGAAAATATATTCCTCGTAGAAGACCTACTGATATTTACCGAGGAAACAATATTTTCCTCGTCGAAAGTGATATTTGTTGAGAAAAATAATTTTCTCGCAAAAAAGTTGGTCGCTAAAAGACATGTCTGTTGTAGTGTTTAATGAGGTTCGGCAACGTACCTACGTCCTCGGGAGCCACACCACACAATTCTTTTATTAATTAAAGAAGAAATACAAGCTCTCAAACAAGGGTTTAATCTCTCTGAGATTCTCTCTCTTTCTGCAGTCAAAAACTCTCTTTTTCGTGTTCTTACAAACCCTAAATATCGTTTTAACCCTAAAAATCGTTTAAGGTATGTATAGAGTCCTGGTAGAAACAGAATCCAAATCAGTTTAGGAAACTAGCTGACTGCATCGCGGTCGACCGTGACGGTCGACCGCATAGGTCTCGTGGTCGACTGAACCAAAACCCGAGACCAAAACCAATTACAGATATTTGTGCGGTCGACCGCCTTCGGATCCAGCTCCTCCTGAGCCCCTGTGCCTGTTCGCGGTCGGCCGCAGAAGACTCACGGTCGACCGTGGATCTGTCTGCCTGTTTTCTTCGTCGTTTTGATTCCAGCTCTTGTCTCGACTTTGGGTCTATACTTTAGACTAACAATCTCTCACTTGGAGACCAAAGTGTCTGTAGTGAGTTCACCCGAACTCTCCCCTTCTTCCTATGTATCTTCTCCTCCCCAAAAAATTATTTCTTCAATCAACAATATCCTGGCGATCTCGCCGATCCACGTAGTATGGCTCTGCTTTCGTCTTCTACTCGTGAAGACCAACTAAATTTGCGTACAACTCCAGTTTCTTAATGGTGACTGCATTCATCAATATGTCCGCCGAATTTTGACTCCCCAAAATCTTTATCAAATGTAACTTTCCGTCTTCAACTAGCGAGCATATAAAATAGTATTTTACGTCGATATGCTTCGTTCTGACATGATATACTGGATTCTTGGTAAGATGTATAGCACTCTGGCTATCACAATAAAGAACTCCTCTCCCTTGCTTCAGATCTAACTCTTCCAAACACTCGTTCAACCAGATCATCTCTCCTTGCTTGCTTCAGTCACCGTGACATACTCAGCCTCGGTTATAGACAAAGTCACAATCTTCTGCAGACGTGAGACCCAGTTCACTGCTATCGATGCTAAGGTATAAACATACCCCGTGGTGCTTCGCCTCGTATCATGATCACCAGCAAAGTTTGCATCCACGTATCCCTGCAGCACAAACTCCTTCCTCCTGAAACATAGTGGCTTGTTCGTTATTCCCCTCAAGTACCACATTATTCACTTCACGGCCTCCCAATGCTGCTTCCCAGGATTGCTTGCAAACCTGCTCACAACTCCCACTGTTTGGGCGATATCTGGCCTCGTGCAAACCATCGCGTACATGAGACTCTCAATGGCCGAAGAATATGACACCCTGCTCATATGCTCTCTATCTGCATCTGTCTTAGGCGATTGCTCCTCAGATAGCTTAAACTGACTTCCAAGGGGTGTGCTAACAATTTTAGCATTCTATATGTTGAACCTCTGAAGTACATTCTCAATGTATTCAGCTTAGCTCAATCTTAATGTCCCTTCAGCTTTATCCCTACTGATTCGCATCCCTAAAATCTGCTTCGCTACACTCAGATCATTCATTGCAAATTCCTTTGCTAGCTGTTTCTTTAAACTGTTTATCTCCTCTAAACACAGTCATGCTACCAACATGTCATCAACATATAATAACAAAATAATAAAGATGGACTCGAACCTTTTAAAATAACAGTAATGATCCGAATTGCATTTTCTGTAGCCATTGTTCTGCATGAAGTTATCAAATTTCTTATACCACTATCTCGGAGCCTGTTTCAAACCATATAAGCTCTTCTTGAGCTTGCACACCATCTATTCCTTTCCTTCTTCAATGAAACCAACATGCTGCTTCATGTAGATTTCTTCATTCAAGTCACCATAAAGAAAAACAGTCTTCACATCTAACTGCTCAAGAAAGAGGTCTTTTGCAGCTACCAAACTCAACACCACTCTGATGGTTGTGAGCTTCACAACATGGAAAAATATCTCCGTGTAGTCCACTCCTTCCCGCTGTTGAAACCCCTTCACTACTAATTTGGCCTTGAATCTCTTGCTTCCATCACTCTCTTGCTTGACCCGGTAGACACATTTGTTATATAAGCCCTTCTTCTATGCAGGTAGCTAGGCTAACTCCCATATCTCATTAATGAGTAGAGAATCCATCTCCTCTTGCATCGCATGCTCCCACTGCTGAGATTCACTCACTTGCATTGCCTCTTCATAGCACTCCGGCTCGCCGCTATCTGTCAATAATAAGTAGTCAAGAGATAAAAGATATCTGGGATTTAGTTTGGGGTACCCTAGATGACCTCCTAAGCTCCATTCCCTGGGTAGTTTCTTCTGCACCTGGAGCCTCCTCCGTTCTATGGTCAGAACAAACATCATCACCCCTATCTGAAAGTTCCTCTATATCCATGTACTCAGATCCATCTGCATCCGAAGTGATGCTCCCACTGCTTTGGCTATCATTGGTATTTTTTCTGTTCTTGTACATCACCTCCTCATTGAATATCATGTCACTGCTTCTGATAATCTTTATGTTCTTCTCATCCCAAAGACGATACACGAATTCATCAATGCCGTATCCAATGAATGTGTACTTTTGTGACTTAGCCTCTATCTTGTCCCTGACATGGTCACTGATCTGAACATAAGCCACACAACCAAATACCCGTAAGTGTGAGAGATTTATCTTCTTTTCACTCCAAACATCCTCTGGAATCCCAAAATCTAATGAAACTGATGGACCGTAATTAATAAGGTAAGATGTCGTATGCACCGTATCCGCCCAAAATATCTTAGGCAGACCTATATGTAATCCCATGCTCCTGACATGCTCTATCAAGGTTTTGTTCATCCTCTCTGCAATGCCGTTCTGCTGTGGTGTCCTTGGAGTAGTCCTCTCTAAGCGAATATCATTCGTAGCACAGACCCTCTTGAACTCCTCTAGCTCGTATTCTCCACCATTGTCTGATCTCAGACATTTCACCTTCATATCTGTCTCGTTCTCCATCATGGCCTTCCACTTCTTGAAGATTCCAAACACCTCTAACTTGTGCTTCATGAAGTAGATGCACACCTTCCTCGAGTGATAATTGATGAATGTGACATAGTATCTCGAACCGCCAAAAGAAGACACACTAGCTGGACCCTATACATCTGTATGAATTAACTCTAGCTTCTGAGCCTTAGGTGGCCTTCCACCCTTCTGGAAACTAACTCTCTTCTGCTTTCCAAAGATGCAGTCTTTACAAACCCCGACTTCCACGGAGTTGATCCCGGTCAGTTTTCCCTGTGAATGTAAGATCTTCATCCCCTTCTCGCTCATGTGTCCTAGCCTGTTGTGCCACAGATCTGTACTCTCTTTACCAGCTATAATTACGAGGGTGTCACTCGCATGTAAGGTGAGGTAGAGAGTCCCGAGTTTGTTGCCTCGAGCAACTATCATAGTACCGTTAGAGATTTTTCACGAATCCCCCTGTGAATGTAGAAACATAGCCTTCTGCTCCAAGTTGTCCCATAGAAACAAGATTCCTCTTCAGCTTCGACACGTGTCTCACATTCTTCAAGGTCTACCTAGAGCCCTTCATCTGAATCTACACTTCATCCTTTCCAACAACATTACAGGGCTCGTTATTCCCCAAATATACTTTTCCAAAACCCCCTGCTACATAGTTTTGGAGAAGCTTCTTGTTAGCAGTGGCATGGAAAGAGGCTCCTAAATTAATGACCCAAGAATCTGAGTCGCTATCCATAGCAAGGATCAAGGCTTCTGCCTCTCTGCTCGAAACTTAGAGCTAAACATGAACCTTCTGATTCAGACGATTTCCTTCTAACCTCCTCGGATAGAATCATGCTAACTACCTCACTCAGCTTCAACTTTTTCTTCCCCACCGAATTGCTGATTGCCGTCACACAACCTACCCAACTATCCGGCAACCGCGATAGTAACAATAGGGCCTGCACTTCGTCATCAAACGTGATGTCTACGGAGATAAGCTGATCAACAATCGTGTTGAACTCGCTGGGGTGCATCGTGAATTACCGTCTTTCTACCATCTTGAGGTTGAAAAGAGTTTTGACGAGATGTACCTTATTTGTTGCCGACGGTTGCTTATACATCTTCACAAATGCTTCCATAAACCCCACTGCCGTCTTCTCCTTTAATATGTTGTGGGCTACTGATTTGGCGAGCGACAACCGGATTTGCCCTAGAGCCTTCCTATCCAGTATCTCCCAATCACCATCTGACTCCTCTTTCTTCTGTCCCTTCTCCTTGCCCATCAACGAACGATACAAGTCCTTCTGGTACAGATAGTCCTCCTTCTGCGACTTCCAGTAGGCGAAGTCTGAACCGTCAAACTTCTCGATCTTTGCTTTGTTTTTCTCTGCCATAGCTTTCACATAAATTGCTGAATGAAGCTCTGATACCAGTTGTTAGGGATTCGAAACAATCAATCGAACCCTTGCCATTCCGGACCTTGTGTTGAAAGTAGGAAAGTAGAAAAAATCACCACAAATAAAGATCTGACCTTGTAAAATAGTAAAGGAGACAAACACACAAATTTAACGAGGTTTGGCAACGTGCCTACGTCCTCGGGAGCCGCACCACACAATTCTTTTATTAATTAAAGAAGAAATACAAGCTCTCAAATTAGGGTTTAATCTCTCTGAAATTCTCTCTCTTTCTGCAGTCAAAAACTCTCTTTTTCGTATTCTTACAAACCCTAAAAATCGTTTAAGGTATATATAGAGTCCTGGTAGAAACAGAATCCAAAACAGTTTAGGAAACTGGATGACTGCGTCGCGGTCGACCGTGACGGTCGACCGCACAGGTCTCGCGGTCGACTGAACCAAAACCCGAGATCAAAACCAATTATAGAGATTTGTACAGTCGACCGCCTTCGGATCCAGCTCCTGCTGGGCCCTATGCCTGTTCGCGGTCGACCGTGGATCTGTCTGCCTGTTTTCTTCGTCGTTTTGATTCCAGCTCTTGTCTTGACTTTGGGTCTACACTTTAGACTAACACTAGGAGCATGAGTGCAATGTAACAAGAAGCTGTTATAATTAACACTGTGGATTTTTTTTTCATTACAGTGTGATTGTTAATCATAATCAAATATAATTAAAAAACATTTCTTATTATTTTCTATTTTTTAATGATAAAAATTAACCAAAAATAATGAGTATCCTTGATCAGGGGATTTTCTCAACGAAGTGAATAAAGTGGTGAGAAAAACTCTCATAACAATACTTGATTGAGATCGAGTTACGTTGTAGATTTGAGTCAATTTTCTCATATAACATATCATACATATTAATATCATATGAAAATATGATGGTTGAGAAAACAACTTGTGCAAGATCTAATCTTTTAATATTATGTCTGGTAGGCATGCAATGGAAAATGAACACTGAATAGTTGTTTGCAAGACGCCATGTACATCTACATGCACTACAATCTCTGAATCAATAGATGTATTCATGACATATCTTTATAGTGAATTCAGATCCTCGCTAATAAGGTGATAATTAAAGACAATCTAATGACCATTAATCCTTACCGTATACTTTTATTCAAGGGATAAAATCATGCAACGTAAGATTGTCATTATCAAAAAAGTAATTTTTATTATAGTAGATTTTAAAACGGTTGTGGTTTTCAAGACTATAACAGAATCCTACATGGGGTAATCTTAGCGTAAAGCTTTTTGGCTCGCGGGTGAACCGCGAGCCCCTAACTCGCAGAGGGGGGTACAGGGGCAGTGGGCCCCACAGCTGGGGCCCACTGCCCCTGTACCCCCCTCTGCGAGTTGGGTGGCTCGCGGTTCACCCGCGAGCCAAAAAGCAGGATTCGTAATCTTATGTATTCAAATTGAATACATGATAATAATAGTGACTAGCATATTCACATGCGCAATGTATGTGCAAAAATATGAAATTATTATCCAATTAATTTTCCATCATAAATATTAGTAAATTGACGGTGATTTGAGTTACTCATTTTTATTATAGAGATACTAAACTATTATTTAGTAATTTAAAATAAAAAACATTCTTAACACAATTTATTGAGGAGCTTATTGAGAATAATGAGATTGGAGTAAGCGATTTAAATTTAAAAAAAAATAGAAAAATGAAGAATTTTACTACTGAATTATGAGAGTCCAAATCTTCTTCTAATACTATGATTTAGAATGTTCTAGAAATATAATGAAAAAGAAGAGAAGAGGGGGGAAAATAAATTACAATTTCAATTAGGCGATTCAAATTCTAGTCGAAAGTCATAATTTAGAATATTCCAAAAATAAGCAATGAAAACGAAAGAGAGTGTTTCCTCACTTTTACATGGAAAATTACCAATATATCCCTCGATTTTCTATTGCAATGCAAAATATCCTTCAAGCATTTCAATACCTCCACTAGAATTATATTATAGTAGTATAGATAAGCGGATACTCTCAAGTTATCATCCAACCGAAAGACAATCTAAATCCCTTGGAAGTCGGTTTAGAGCATCTCCAAGAGTGATTTTAGGTTTTTCCTGTATTTGAGGAACAAATCTCTCATCTTAGAAAATAGGAAGCCAAATGAGGAGTAAGTGGTCCAATAATGCTCTCCAAATAACTCTCTATCTCATGTCCTAGACTAAATATATGTAGTAGGAGGGGGGAGGGGAAGTTGGTCCAACAATGCTCCCCATGTTAAGACTAAATATAGGGAGTCACTTTGTTATCATTGATTTGGAATATCAAATCATATTCTCTATATTTAGTCTTCAACATAGAGAGCCTGTTGGAGCAACTTTTCTCCCTCCTACTCCCTATATTTTGTCTAAAACATGAGAAACAGAGACTGTTGGAGATGCCCTTAGGTTCTGCTTGGTTGGAGGGTCTTTTAGGTTATAAAAGTGTAGGTGTTAGCCGCTGCAGTATTCACAAATATTTATTTGGTTAAATTGGGCTGACGTGACAGCTACTGTATCTAAGGGGGCAGCCCGAAATTAATTCCCAGCACCCTGCAAAAAGCTTTTCGTTTTAAGGTGGAGTTACTGTAGCTATTAAGTACGGTTAGAGCACACTACCCCGCGCGTTACTGTAGTTACCGGGTGCAATTGGTCCACCTTACTTCGCACTAGTGTAGCTGCCAAGCCCAAAATCTTCTGACCCAAAAAAAAAAAAAAAAATTTTAAAAAAGTGAAAAGATCTGTAATGATGATGCGACTCTCTTCATCTGCACACACTTTTTTAATCGATACATGTCCCTTCGTACAGACGTTGTCACGTTGACATGGTGCCCATCCAAATGGGTAGCTGTACTGCTATAGTTTGAGTTATGTCGATAACCCGGAATGAAGGGAGCAGTGGATGTACACCAGGTGATACAAACACACCCAACGAGATTGTGGAAGGACACACCATCCCTCCTATCTACTCTCTAGTTCAATCAGTCTTTCTATGAGTCTGTCTGTTTTTATGAAACTCACACATATTTTTTTTTTAATTTTAAGTACATCTACCTTTCTGTGGACTGCATTTCCGTTAATTGCATATTGGTCCCTTACATCATCTTCAATTGATAAATATATAGTCCCTCAAACCTCATTATTTGTTTATTAGTCCCTTGAATCTTCAGTTTTCTTATCGATCCGCCCCTCATGTTAGGTGGTGTTATTAATAACCGTTCAACGTGACGGAATTAGGTAAAGTACCTATTATAACGCCACCTATATCAACTTAAATCTATCTTCTTTTTTCATTAATGGTCTCATGCTTCCCCTAAACTCATAATCAAAGTTATTTCCATGGCTAGCTTCCCTCTAAACGCAAAACTCGCACGGGCAATGTATACCCCGTGGGCAATAAGGTAACTTGAGTTGTTAGGTTAAGCATTAATTCAAGTACAGTTAGAGAAGTTAACAGTTTCTCTAACAGAAGGACAATGCTACTAAAGATTTAAGGGACTAACAACCAAATAATGAGATTTAAATAATGAGATTTGAGAGACTATCTAGCAATTAGACATGATATAAGGGACTAATAGGCAATTAACCCTTCAATATATCTATCACTTTGTGAATCTATCTGCCTTGTTTCTTTTAACTTTCTTTGACTAGGCCTGCCTTCAAAATATTGACCATCCAAGTTAGTAGACATAATTAAAAGGTCCATAGAAGGATATTGATGGTAATCTGTGTTGTTAATATAGGATTCCTGTGCATACATACAGTTGTATGAAGAGTATAATATGGTTTGAGTCAGATGTAAGGATATCATTATTGAAACAATCACATGTCACATGTTTGTTATGAATTTCTCATTTTAATGATTTAAGATTTGCAGGCTTGATGTAGTCGCATAACACACTTATGCACAAAATGAATACATAACTTATGCATACATATTTGAAAGTGAAAACTATATTTGATTGTGCTGGTAATATGACATACAACGAGACAAAATATGCATATCATGACTATTAATTAAAATTAATCAAAAATAGAAGAATACCTGAAACACTTTTTGAATTTCTTCAATAATATGTTCCAAGATCAATTCGAAATTGTTTCCTTATGAGAAAAATACTCCAATTCAAATCCACCTATTGCCAAAAAGCAGCAATACTGAGAGATAGGTTCTCAAATTTCTATTATTTTATTTTATTCCTCATCTTATGTCCATAAGATTTTTCTGTATTTTTATAAAGATACACAAGAACCCTATATATAGGACTAGACTAGCCTTATAGATTTTAATTTCAAACAATTCATAATTGTTTAAAATTCTATCCATAACAATTAAAGATAGAATATAATTGTTCAAAAAATCTATCCATAACAATTAAGGATATAATAGAATTTGTATTGCATGAAAAACTTTTCTAATGACACCAGTGAGACTAATTGAGTCCCCATATGAAGAACTAATTAGTAATCAAATTAATAATTTTAATTAAACAATCAAATCCCTATCCGACCAACTGCTCATAAAAATATTTTCATAATATGGGATTAATTATTTATAAATAATATCTTATATTTAGCCTTCTCCAGTATCATTTATTTTTGGTAACTCTTTTGAGCAGGACAAATCACTTATTTGCTTATGCTTAAATTGTAATTCCCATGAACATAAATAAAAACAATTTGAAACATCAAAATATTTTTTTATAAGAAAATAAATATTTAATTTTTTTTAAACCATCTGCTGACAGAAATTTAATAACTTCATAGGAATGCATGATAAATAAGCATATTATAATGAGTACAATAATGAGTACACTGGATCCTATCTAGATATACATCATTTTCCTAAATAAAATTTAGCACAAATATTTCAGATTGTGTAGCGTTTGCTAAACAAGCTTAACTATCACATCAAATCATACTAAATTATCAAATCAGATATGACAATATCATCAAGTCGAATAGACCATGTAATAATTTGAATTCTCTATCTCTTAGGTGACTCATTATAGAGAATTCAAATACGGTCTAGTACTACCAAATCACAATATGTGCTTATGAAATACACTCAAGGAATCCTCATTCCTAGTAGTTGAGACCCACCATCGCATCTCAGTGTCATGCATAATAACCTATTATAACAAAGATATCGTTTACTGGTTATATGTTAAGCACGAGTTTAAGAAATCTCTAAGTTAGATCACATCTCAAGTAAGTGATCATCATAGTGCATAATCTAACAAATTAATTTCTATGGATACTATAATAATTATATAAATGACACCCAAATTATATGTGCAACAATTAAATCTATTAATATCTCACAAATATTACATAATTTGTATTCGATGTTCAAGGGTATATGATTACTCTTTCAACAATCTCACACTTACCCTGACATCCAATAAGATATAATCTTAACTTTCATTTGTCAAAAACATTATATGACAATGGTCTTTTTATAAAATGTTATCAAATGTCATAAGCTTAAACATCTTTTAAACCATCATATGTTTCTTCTTGTTAACCTTTAACAAGATAATATTTCTTTCTAAGCTATTCATAATAGCTACACTATTATCAAATAAAAGTGGAAAAGAAATACTTCATAAGGTACAATATTAAACTTATGGAGAAGATTCATTTATCCACATTCCTTCTTTAGTGATTTTACATGACTACATATTCTGCTATTATTTTTATGATATAAATATAACCCAAAATAGACTTTCTATCATTAGGATTGGACTGGAAATTTACTCATAAGACTAACTATTTCTAAACGGCTCAATCTCCTTTCACATTTAAGGATACATTTCCTTAGAAAGAGAGATTCCATGCCGTATAGGACCTGGTCTTTTCTTAAAAAACTTGTAAGTTGAACCTTTTATAGATCATATCTATATAAGTAGATTGTGATGATCATATCATCTCTTTCTCTATCTATATACAGTTTGAGTTGTAAGATATAGAATGTGAGAGAGTCATACTTTAATTAATGACATTAGAATATCATTCTCAATGAATATTATGCCATCAATACGTAATGTTAGGAATATAATAGAATTATTTTATTATTTATTATTTTATACACACAAGCTTCATTCTTAAGGATTTGAAGAAAAACATTTTCCTTAATAATTTCATCAAAATGAATGTTTCAACTATTTGAAGCTTATTTAAGTTCATAATTTGATTAATTCAATTAATTAGTCTTATCTTTTTAAATTTTACATACTGGATTATCTATCTCTATATGTAAATATCTTCTTTAAGATATTGATCCAAGAAGGTTATTTTAAAATCCATTTATCAGTACGTGTATTCATAATAAACTAAAAAAGCTAAATGGATCCTTTTAAACTTTAGTATTACAATGGAAGTCACATAATTAATAATCATTTACCATCAGCTATAATATTAGCTCACTTATAAGAAATCATGTCCAACATAACCTTTATAGAAGTCTCAGGATGTTTATTCTCCTTGTTATTTTTCATCAACTATGTTTTAGCAAGGTTAATGTACTATACAAGTGGATAAAATTCCTATTTGATCTCCTAATAGTAATCCGTGCATTTAACAATAAATTTAATAGGTAAAATTTTATTTAATTTATTACTTAAAGCTCCCACTAAATTCATAGAATCTCCAACTCATTTAAAGTTTCTACCACTAGATTAAATAACTCTTCCACTAAAGCAAATATTTTTTCTTCTAGAGTTATGTCGATCATTGATTAATAAATTAATCTCACGAAAGAACATATTTCTAATAACAATTACTGTTTGAAAAATCACTCTAGAATTATCAATATAATACCTAGTACTTTCTTTGTGTAACTTACTAATAGGCTGTTATAGATTTTAGATTCCAATTTGTTTATATTTTATTCTCTAACAAGAATGTGACAACTTCAAATATCTAAGTGTCATACACTTCATTTTTCTTCATATCCACATCTAATATAGAGAGGAAGAAAAAGATTTGGTAGGAACCTACGTAACAAAAATTTGCAGTCTCTAATGCATAACCCATAAGAAAGTAGGAATGAGTAAATGTTCAAGCATAAATTTAACTATATCGAATAAGTTTAACTTTATCTTTCAAACAAATTGTTAAGTGTGGTAAATTGGGAGGTATCAAGTAGTGATAATTCCATTTCTTTTATAAATCTCTTAAACTCCTTAGAATAGGAACTTGTCACCTCGATCAAATCAAATAACTTTGATACTTTTTATTAAGTTTCTTTTTGATTTCGAGCTATATTCTATGAACTATTCAAGCATATTCTAATTTACGATACAAATGAATAAATATATCAACATAAAAATGCATCATATATAAATGCTATAAAATAAGAATATTCAACTATTACTTTAATATTTAAAGGATCATATACATCTGAATGTATGAAGTCAATAGCGCTTAGAGCTTTAGCACTTTTCTGAAAAGAATAGTTTGGTCATCTTGCAAACAATGTTAACAAGTTAAGAATATTCTATTTTTAGAAAATTCAAAGGAGTATTGTTTATCAATTTATTGATCTTATTAACATTAACATGACCTAACACTGGGTGTCAAAGATAAGTTGGATCACCTTGATCCAATCTATGTTTAAAAGATTTATCAATTCTAATAATATTACATAAGAGTTAAGGGTGATAATTATGAAATATAAACAGTTTTAATTTCATAATTGTCAACAAAGTAATTCCTAAATCTTTAATAGAATTTCTATT
Organism: Asparagus officinalis; assembly: GCF_001876935.1. Taxonomy (NCBI): domain Eukaryota; kingdom Viridiplantae; phylum Streptophyta; class Magnoliopsida; order Asparagales; family Asparagaceae; genus Asparagus; species Asparagus officinalis. The sequence goes on along the minus strand of NC_033799.1, from coordinate 14,397,006 downwards.
TTACAATAAAATAGAATATCACTTCTATAAAGTTTAGAAAATAGAAATCAATTTTTTTTCTAATTTTATGAAACATTTAGACGATCTTCAAGTTTCATTTCATTTCATTTCATATATAAGAAAACACTCATATTATTAGTCTCTACTAAATAATGAGGTGATCTATCTTCAAAAGATATATTTTTCTTGAATGATATAATGTAACCTTTGTAACTCTTTTTTCTAATGACTTTTATTATATAAATTCCTGCTTTATATTCAGAAACTTATTTTCCTCTTTCAAAATTCTCTCTTAAAAAACATATTTTTCTTAAAATAAAACAAGACAATTCAGCTCGATATCCATTATTATGGTTTTCTCTGCTTCATAATAATTTTTTCCCTCTTTCAACAAATTGTTCAGTTCTAATAAAATCTTAGTTGAATCTTAAAATTTAAAATATTCACTTTGAATTGAACAAGAACTAGAGATCGGGATGAAAAAATTATATCAACATTTGATTTTTGATCTCAACTTCTAACAAATCTAAATTGTCAAACTATATACATCAAATCATTTTATGAAGAAATATATATGTGTTCATATTACAAATACTCCTTTAATTTTAATATTATTATCTTTGAGCAGAGTCATGACTGATTTTCTTTATAATCAATTGCATCTGATTTAGCAGGTATGCCACATTTGACAATTATAGATTATTTTCAGCTATAAGGATATTAAATAAATTTCCTTTCCAATCCAATAGTTCGGGCTATTCAATTTACAATCATTGAATAACATATTAAAAGGACAAAATTTAGTCATTACATATAAGTAGAATATAATAACACAAATATCTCAAATTGTTATTTTATTGTTGCACAATCATTACAGTGATATTTTAAGTAATGACTTTATATTTAATATTTTTCTCATTTGTTTAAATGTGAATAGGAAATCCAAGCCTATTTTATACCCTTATAGATTATCAATAAAGAATATAAATAAACAAGGTAGAATCATCATTCAATCATTACTAATTAATGATTTTCCTTTAATTTTGGTCTTTAATGTAAGAGTTTTTATTGTAATGAGCACCTAAGATATTAATAAAGTGTGCACCCACTCATTCAATCATTTTATGTAAAATTGGATGCACCTCCTATTGTAGCCAAGTGGTCCCATTATACATAAAATACTTTGTTAGACCCTAGAGAGGAGGGGGGGGGGGGGGG
>NC_033799.1:14394484-14394788 GCF_001876935.1 Asparagus officinalis | reverse complement strand
GATTATGCGGCGGTCGACCGCGACTGATTCCTGAGCTTACCCGGGTCTCGGTCCTACAAGCGGTCGACCGCCGCTAGGGCGCGATCGACTGTGGGTTGATTTTCCAGATTCTTAATCTGGTTTTGTGTGTGTGTTCATATCATGTTTAGATGATTCAAACATGATTAAAAAAACATGAAACTTGTACACAAACATGTCTACAGCAGGTAAAAACTTTTGGAAACAAATCCTACACATATAGCATATTATTTGTATAAAATCCACGTCATAAACTTCAATTCATGCACATGAGCTTGAAATAAAC
>NC_033799.1:14392991-14393484 GCF_001876935.1 Asparagus officinalis | reverse complement strand
TCCTCAACTTGTTTATTCTCGTATTTCATATGTAGTTAATAGTAAATGTTTATTTTGTTTGTTATTAATTGTAATGTTGCACAACTGGATCATAAATAATTTTCAGCTTCCATTTTTTCATTCTATGTGCATCATCTTGTATAATATGATTTAGTGATAGTGGATTTCACTAATCAATTTATCTTGATTCTCTCAATAAAATGTACTATATTCCATTGCAAACATGAATTGACTCTCTTTGTACTTCAGATGGATTTGCTTATAGTCATGTTTGAGAATTTGTTTTTACCTCACTAATTTGGTGTTAAAATTAATTGATTTTTTTATTTTGAAAGTTAATGTATCAAAAGTTATAAATTAGAAAGTTGACGTATCATAAGTTATACTTAGCAATAGGAGTTTCCTTTGACAAATCAATTAGCATTTTTTAACTGATGTACTATGTAATCTAGTATATTTGTTTTGTATTTAGTTATCATATTTATTCAGTTTT
>NC_033799.1:14389919-14391991 GCF_001876935.1 Asparagus officinalis | reverse complement strand
TTAATAAACTGGAAGTGTATTCAATTATAATTTCTCAGGAACCCACGCTCACAAATTTAAAATAGCAAATCTAGAAGGCTCCACAAAAATAAGAAGAAAAATAAGCTACTCACACACTTTCATATTAATTTTTGCCTCAGCAAAACATACAAAATATCAAAACTTCCTCATCCCTTCGAACGTAACTTATCTTTCAAACGTAACCTGCACCAAAAATTATCTTATGACAGTAATCTAAACAAACATACAAACTCTATGCCAAATAACAAACATTTAATAACATCATTCTCAAGAACAATTTTTTTTCACAAGAAGCCCTGCGGAATATAAATTTGCCGTATATGTCATATCACAAGCTAATAACAGCCGGACCACATTAATTAGTAACAAAAAAGCACTTTGAACAAAATCTCAAACAAAAGATGCACTAGTGAAGGTCTCGCTTACATGCAAAATGACAATTCATGGGTCTTAGACTCGATACCTGATTAACTAAAAAAATTAGAGAATTTTTAAGAAAGGACAATTCAAAACTTTTTATACAAAGCATATACACAAAAAATAAGAGCATATTCAGAAATTAGAAACCATTAAAATGATTATGAACCGATAGCACTCAAAGATGCAAGAAAATAAGTGGTAAATGAGTGATATATTACTGATTTTACGCAATTGGAAGTATACTTGATTACAACTTTACTCTCCATTATGCACGTTCACAATTCTAATCTGAAAAATAGGAAATTTATAAGATTCCTATAAATCAGAACAAAAAAAGAACTTAAAATCAAAGCTCAATGTGAAGTTTGATTCAGAAAAGTTCCACTAAATGCTTTCATATAATTTTTGCCTTCCCAAAATCTAAAAATTATTAAAACAACGTCATCCATTCGAACAAAACTTACTCCAAATATTACCTTCCTACAGTAATCGGACATACATAGAAAATCTATGACAAATAACACATACTTCATTCTTTTCTATATCAAATAACATCATTCTCAAATATCACATTTTTTTTTAATTTGCAGTCCCGCAGACTGTATATTTGCTTGATAACATCGCAAGCAAATAACTGTCAAACCACATTAATTAGCAAAAAAATAGCAGTAAAACAAAACATCAAAAAAAAAAGCACAAGTAGACATTTCGCATACATGCCACATGACAACTCATGGATATTGATGATGATTCAAAATTATGCAAAAACAAAAAAAAACTAAAACACCATAATCTACGGTACTCTAGCAAGATATATACTACTCATACAATACAAGAAGAAATTTTCTAAACAAACTCATTCATAAAAAAAAATTCTAAAAAATAAACCCCCTTGAATTTTATTTACAAAAATAAAATAGGTCTATTTTTGTAAATAAAACTCAAAAGAGGTCTATTTTTAGAGAAAAAAAAATATGAATAGGTTTATTTAGAAAATTTCTTCTACAATACAATATATGGAAAATAACAAGATAAAAAAACACATAAGCAACAAACAAATCAGCAAGGAGATCATCCGTGTAAAAAGATAATAACGTCACTCTTAAAAAATAAAAATAGAAAGTGCATCATTACATCACAAGATTTCAAGATCTATAGCAGATCTAACAAAACACCACAGAAATAAAGTAGTTGGCCAGATATAGACCGCAGAGGTGTGAGCAGACTGGAATAAAGCAATACCATTGCCAGCAGTAGCAAGTAATAACAACAATGAAAGCAACAGCACAACCACTAGCTACTACCTCATCTTAAAATTTAAGAAATGACAACTGTAAAAAAAAATTAAAGAAAAAATTAGAAAGATTAACGTGTAGAGCTCCCTTCAATCCAAAGAAGGGTAAGAAGAGGTTAATGAAGCTCCTGAGTCATGCAAGCCACAAACCTATCCCATGAACATGATCTTTTTCTTTCTCCCCCCCTCCTTTTTTTTTCTCTCAAGATGAAAATAACATATAGGAATAGGGCAGTGGAATCCATGACAAAGCAGCTCGATCCACCCCTCCAATACCCATATTTGGACTTCAAGGAGCTCCACTCTTAAAACCTACAATTTTATGAAGAAAAAAACT
>NC_033799.1:14386502-14388919 GCF_001876935.1 Asparagus officinalis | reverse complement strand
AATGGCGTATTAGATTCAAACTTTTCGTTCAATCTAATCAATTTGATTTATGGGAAATTATTGAGGATGGCTATGTTTTTCCCATTTTGGAAAAATCAAAATGGTGTGAGAATGATAAAAGATTGTTTAACATGAATAAGCTTTTGTTAGAATATTTGATTAGTGCCTTTCACTCATCGTTTTCTAACAAATTTGCTAATTTTGATAGTGCTCACGCTTTATGGAAATTTATTGAAGCACATGAAGGGAAATTGGAGGCTATTCAACAAGCGTTGGAAAATCTCGCTTTGAGTTCTAAGGAAGCCTCATCTCCATGTACAATACCACTAGGTGATAACCCTAGTGAGGTATGCGATAACGATGATATTATTACTTTTGATGAACTTGCTCTTGAGTTTGAAAAATTACACAATTGCTATATTGATGTAAAGAGCAAGTATGTTAATTTGAAATCCATTCATGAAACACTAGCTACTAAGTTTAATTTTATTGCAAATGAAAATATAATTCTTAAAGAATGCAATGAAAATTTGAAAATTGAAAATGCTAGTTTGCTTCATGAAAAACGTGATGCTATGTTAGAAGTAGATAAGTTGAAATCTATGATGAGTAATCTTGTTTATCCTACTTCTAGTAGCAATGCTTGTATGCACAATGATGAGTTGAATCAAATGAGAAAAAGAATATCTACCTTAGATTCAACACTAAATACTTGAATTGCTAATAATAAAAAGCTTATGGACTTATGTGCAAAGTTAAATGATAATTCTTCTAAGAAACCTATTCACTATGCACATATGTATGACAAAATTCATGAATGTTCTATTTGCGGTCTTAAAGGCCATTTAGCTCAATTTTGTCATAATGCACCAAAAATTGACAAGCCTACACATGATTGTGCATCCCAACAAGCCTCCTCATCACATACACATGTACACACACATAGTGTAAATCATAAATATGCTCATGTGTATAGATGTGATTATTGTGGTCATTTTGGTCATTTGGCCATGTTTTGTTTCGATTTAAAAAGAAATTCTCGTTTGCAAAATAATTACAAAGGAAAATCTATTTTTGTAAATGAACCACGTGCATTCTATTTCGATCAACGTAAATCATTTAAACCTCTACATTGCACAAATTGCAATCGTATGGGTCACGTTTACAATTTTTGCTTTGATCGTATCGGCCTTAAATTTAAATGATAGGGGTCATGTCCCAAGTTCTAGTAGTACCAAAATGATTTGGGTACCAAAAAGACTTTTATAGTATTTCTTTTGTTTTTTGATGGTTTGATTTGTTCTATTTTTTTTAATAATTGATTTTTAAGCGTTTAATGACAAATTATACTCTTTATATTTATATTTTTTTTATATAATTAAAAACACTTATATATATCTTATAAAACTTTTTGTATGTTATAAAACAAATTTCATATAATTAAAAACACTTATATATATCTTATAAAACTTTTTGTATGTTATAAAACAAATTTCCAAAAAAAGTTTACATTAAAAATTTCTCAAAAACCATTTTTCCCTTTACCTGCTCTTTCACTTTCTCGCGATCGACCGACCCGGTCGACCGACGAACTCTCTGAAATCGTTCCGGTCGACCGCGTCGGTCGACCGAAATAAAATTTCTGCAGTACTTAAAACTTTTCATCGGGTTTCGGTTTTATTATTGGATATTTGTCTTAGACCCGAACTCTACATCACCTTTGATCTATCATCTACTCAATCCCAGCCGTTGTTTCCTCTCTCAAAACACCTGACCCTTCCTCTTCCTCCCATTTTGAAATCGCAGACCTAGGGTTTCAGAATTTTTCGGTCGCCCGTTTTGTTCAACCGCTGTTCCTCATTGTCGATTTTCATCAAAATTTGTGGGTAAATTCTTCCCCTATCTCTTGATTTCTGCATTCTTAAGTTTATATTCTCTATCTAGGGTTTCATTTTAGGGTAGCTGTTTAAAATTGCTCTAAATTTCTTTTTACAGGGATTTTTTTTTCATATAATATCTCATATCTAATCATATTCCTAATCTATCATGCCACCCAAACCCTCCAAAAAGATATCTAAACCTAAAACCAGTTCCTCCTCTATAAAAGCTTCACATTATGAGGATTATCTGCTTTTTAAACCTCTTGTTAGGAAATATAGGGAACTATGTAAATTGAAAATCATTCCAACTAGATATATCAAATATCTTGAGTTAATCTTGTATGATACTCAGACTATTCTTCGAAATGTTGGATTAGATAGATTGCTAGATGAAGCACATAAAGTTCCCTATTATCCCTTTTTAGTTTATCTGTTTTTTGCCAACTTGTCCACATCATCTTCTGCTGTTGGTAGCTTGACCATTACCTCATCTGTTAAAAATATTGCAATATCCTTTTCTGCCAACGAACTTGCGGG
>NC_033799.1:14379580-14385502 GCF_001876935.1 Asparagus officinalis | reverse complement strand
GCTTCTGGCTTGGGTGGCGTGCAGAGCGGAAGGGAAAACCGCAGGTGTAAAGTCAGCTGAAGAAGAAAATTGCAGAGGCTTTTCGACGGGTTTTGGTTGCATCCTTTTGGGGAAGACATTTGTGAGAGATTTGAGAGGTTGTGCGAGGGTTTAATTTGTGTGATTGTAAACTCTATTTGTATTCTCTCTCTAATAGTAGATCTCCCACCTCCTTGCCCCGTGGATGTAGGCTATTTACCGAACCACGTAAAATCAGTTTGTCTCGCTGTTTGTGTGATTTGTAATAGCTTATTTAGGTTCCCTCGATAGATCAGTCCTACTGATGAGAGGAAGAGTTGATATCCCACTTTGTTGAGATATTTTACTTTTTGTTCTTGTTTCCTTGGTACGGTAATTCCTATTGTGATCTTACTCTCTTGTTATGCTACTGAGGTGCCGTCGAAAGTTTCGCTGTGCACAACAAGTGGTATCAAAGCCCAGATTTCAGATCTAGGGTTATTGGAATTAGGTGGAGGAAGATTCTTGTGTGAAACTTGGTTTTTAGAGTTCTAGGCTTCGGTGGAGATAGCATTGGGAGTTACCGTTGGAGATTTCGCAGGAGATCTATTTGGAATCTGATCTAGGATTTAGTTGGGTAATTTTTAATTTCTATCAAAGTTTGATTCTTTCTCTATAACTTGGAGTTAGTTTGCAATGAGAGAAGAAGGTAAAAACAGCAAGTTGATGGCGAGTACAGTTTAAGTTGGTTTTCAGAACACCAAAATTAGTGTGGTGAAATATGACGGTAAAATCAACTTTGATTTGTGGATGAGCGATGTATAGGATGCGCTCAATGCTCAGAACTTGGAGGAGACCGTCATTGTCCATGAGAGACCATCAAAATATAAAGAGGCGATATGAGAAAAGATGAATAGGAACGCTTATGGGGTGATCAGGTCCTATTTGGAACAGGAGCTGAAGTATGATGTGATTGTGGTGACATCTGCAATGAAGCTGTGGGAAATTCTCAACAATAAGTACCTTACGAAGAATGTTGAGAACCGGTTGTATTTGCTGTGTAGGTTATTCAGATTCCAGATGTCCAGAGGCACCTCGCTTGCGGCTCATGTGAATAACTATATGAAGTTATTGTCGGACTTGGCAAATGTTGATGAGAAGATTTCGGATGAGTATAAGGCTATTATCTTATTGGGCTCCTTACCGGATGAGGAGTATTATACATTTGTGCTTACTTTTTGAACGGGAGATCTTCTCTCAGCTATAGTGAAGTAACTAATGCTTTGACAAACTATGATTTGAGGAGGAAGGACAAGGAGACTTTCCATGCTAGTACTCCAGGCGAGGCCTTGTCGACGAGAGGTAGAAGCCCATATCTGAAAGGTGGTAATAGAGAGAGGTCAAAGTCAAGAAGCCACCACCAATTAGTAAAGAACCAATGTGCATTCTGTAAAGAACTGAGATATTAGAAGAGGGACTGCCCAAAGCTCAAGGAGAAGGAGAATGACAAGAAAAAGAGCCCGAAGGCCAATGAGGTGAATATTATGAAAGGCGATGATTCCAATGATTCAAGCTTTTCTCTACTGATTACTCTGGAGGTGAACTACTTGGATGCATCAGATTGAATGCTTGATTCCAATACTACCTATCATGTGACCCCTAGACGAGATTGGTTTGCATCTTTTGAGAAGCTCGTTGTGGGAGTTGTAGTCATGGGAAATGATCAATCCTATGGCATTTTTGGAATAAGTACTGTGAGGATTCGGATGCACGATGGAGTAGTCCGTGAATTAAAAGAGGTGAGATTTGTTCCTCAGCTGAAGAAAAATCTTATCTCAGTTGGAGCTTTGGAGGTAAAAGGATTCAAGGTGACATTTAAAGACTCTGTAGCAAAGATTACTAAGGGATCTTTGGTGGTGATGAAGAGAGTCCGCAGTCGAAACCTGTATTATCTAAAGGGGAGCACCGAGATTGGCCAGGTTGCTTCAGCTATTTCAGAGATGGACATGAGCAGGCTTTGGCATTACAGGTTAGGACACACAGGTGAGAAGTCACTACAGGCACTGTGCAAGTAGGGACTATTGAAGGGAGCCAAGAGTGAGAAGATTGAGTTCTGTGAGCACTGTATTCTTAGCAAAAAGATGAAGGTGAAGTTCGGGAGAGCCATTCATCAGACGATGGTTATTCTGGACTATGTGCACACAGACGTTTAGGGTCCCATCAAGACTGCATCACTTGGTGGTCGATATTGGTTCGTCACGTTCATAGATGACTATTCTAAGCGTTATTGGGTGTACACCGTGAAGCATAAGAATAAAGTCCTAAATTTATTTGTAGAGTAAAAGAAGAGATTGGAACTACAGATTGGGAGAAAGATCAAGACGTTATGATCCGATAACGGTGGTGAGTACACATCAGATCCCTTTCAGCAGCTATGTTGAGACGAGTGCATAGAGAGACACTTCACGGTTAGTCATACACCACAGCAGAATGGGGTTGCAGAGAGGTTAAATCGGTCTTTGTTAGAGAAGGTTTGATATTTATTATCACAGAGTGATTTGGAGAAGATCTTTTGGGCTGAGACACTTACATATGCGAGCCACCTCATTAATAGGCTATCTTCATCTGCAATTGAGAGGACTACCCCTATGAAGATATGGTCGGGAGAGCCAGTACATGATTATGACCAGCTCAAGGTATTTGGGCCCTGCATATTATCATGTTAGAATCGATAAGTTAGAACCTAGAGCTAGGAATACCATATTTGTAGAATTCAAGTATGGTGTCAAGGGATACAAGTTATGAAATCCAGTTGATAGAAAGATTATGCTGAGTAGGGACATCACATTCGATGAGGCTTCTATCTTAGAGCTTTTCAGCTCTCATTAAGTGGAGAGTGACCCGACAGAGGAGATATCGTAGGTGGTGGAGATCGATATGGCTCCATAGTGTTCAGATGGTGCAGTATTCATTAGAGTGCCGACTGAGATGACGCCAGGCGAGCAGGACAGTGACACGGAAGATACAGGTACTGATGTGTAGGATCAGAGACCGACAGCTCAGGTTCAGGATTCTATTGCGGTTTGGAGATAGAGGAGAGACATACGGATGGCAGCACGGTATACCGATACAGTAGTTACATATGCACTTCCGATGGAGAGTATCGATGATTTAGTGCCTACTACATTCAGAGAGGCCGAGCAGACTCCGGAGGCTGATTCATGGCAGGTAGCTATACAGAAAGAGATGTAGTCTCTTCACAAGAATGATACATGGGAGCTTGTTGAGCTTCTAAAGGGGCGAAAGGCAATTGATTACAAGTGGGTATATACGAAAAAGGAGGGCATTGAAGGCACTCCATTGAGGTTCAAAGCTAGGTTGGTTGCAAAGGGCTATGCACAGGAGGAAAGAATATATTATAATGAGGTTTTCTCTCTGATGGTAAAGCATTCTTCGATTCGGATTTTGCTAGCTTTTGGTGGCATAATATGGTTTGGAGTTAGATCAGTTGGATGTGAGACAACATTTCTTCATGGTGATCTTGATGAAGAAATATATATGACTCAGTCATTAGAATTCCAAGTTGTAGGGAAGGAAAAGTTGGTTTGCAGATTGAAAAAATCGCTATACGGTTTGAAGCAGTCTCCTCGATAGTGGTATAGACGATCCGATGATTTTATGATTGGTCATTCATACACTCGGAGCCAGTTTGATCATTGCGTATATTTTCGCAAGTTGAAAGGAGGTGCGTACATCTATTTGTTACTTTATGTCGATGATATGTTAGTTGTCTCTATTTTCAGATATGCTATAGATGAGTTGAAGACACAACTTTCAAATAAGTTTGAGATGAAGGATTTGGGTGAGGCGAAGAGCATTTTAGGGATGGAGATCGACAGAGACAAGAAGAAGGACGGAATTTATTTGACACAGGTAGCTTATTTGAAGAAGGTTATACAACGATTTCATGTTAGCATGGATACAAAGCCAGTTAGTATACCATTGGGAGACCATGTGAAGCTTTCAGCTGATCTTTCACCGAAGACAGTTAAAGATCGAGAGTTGATGTTGAAGACTCCATATGCGAGCGCGGTTGGCAGTTTGATGTACGCGATTGTATGTACGAGGTCAGATTTGTCACAGTAGGTGAGTATGGTTTCGAGATACATGCATGATCCAGGAGTGAGTCATTGAGACCCCGTGAGATGGATTTTGAGGTACATTAGAGGTACTGTCAATGTTGGTTTAGTTTATGAGCGGGAAACTACAAGTGGGTAGCTATGCATTGGCTATGTTGATTTGGATTATGCCAGTGATTTGGATAAGCACCGGTATACTACGTGGTATGTGGTGGGCAGCTATGCATTGGCTATGTTGATTTGAATTATGTTAGGAATTTGGATAAGCGCCGGTCTACTACGGGGTATGTGTTTATTTTGAACCGTACGCCGGTGTATTGTAGATGCACCTTATAGTCTACGGTGGCTTTGTCTATGACGGAGGTAAAATATATGGCGATTACGGAGGCTGTGAAAGAGGCTATTTGGCTTGGAGGACTTTTAGAGGAACTTGGTATATCGCAGTGGTCCGTCACTATTTATTGTGATAGCATGAGTGCTATCTATTTGGCGAAGAATCAGAGTTTTCATGCGAGGTCGAAGCACATTGATGTTCGCTATCACTTCGTTCAGAATGTTCTTGAAGATGGTAATGTGGAGATTGTGAAAGTTCACACGAAGGATAATCCGACGGATATGCTCACTAAGGTGGTTCTGAGCAATAAGTTTGATCATTGTCGAAACTTGTTGTATATTCGTGATTGTTGAGGCCATTGGCTACCATTTGGGTGAACTACACGAGGCTTGATTTCTTGGGCAAGAGGATACGTAGGTAGTATTTATGATGCAGCCAATTTGGTGAGTAGATACTGACGTTTGGAGAGTGATCTCATTCTCATTTGGGTCTCGACTTGTTGTGAATTGAGTCTGTTGTCGTGAATTAACTTCATAGCGTACTGAATACAACAAGTGAGATATTTGGATGCTTTGGTGTCGGCTCTGTTTTGAAAAAAACTTTGTCGAGGTGAAGAATTATGGTATGGGGGCCACCAGCCACCACGTTCTCAATTAGGAGAAAAGCGTGTGAAGAGATTTCATAGGGCCACAACGTTCTCATTGTTCAGCAGCATAAGGAGATCGTGGGCCACACCCATGTTTCTAGCTATAGAAGGACCCTTTTATTTCTCCTAGGTTTTTGGGCGTGCGCAAAGAGGGGCTTCTGGCTTGGGCGGGGTGCAGAGTAGAAGGGAAAACCGCGTGTAAAGTCGGCTGAAGAAGAAAATTGCAGAGGCTTTTCGGCGGGTTTTGGCGGCATCCTTTTGAGGGAGACATTTGTGAGAGATTTGAGAGGTTGTGTGAGGGTTTAATTTGTGTGATTGTAAATCCTATTTGTATTCTCTCTCTCTAATAGTAGAATCCCCCCTCCTTGCCCCGTGGACGTAGGCTATTTGTCGAACCACGTAAAATTAGTTTGTCTCGCTGTTTGTGTGATTTGTAATAGCTTATTTAGGTTCCCTCGACAGGTTAGTCTTAGAACTGATGAGAGGAAGAGCTGATATCCTACTTAGTTGAGATATTTTAATTTTGGTTCTTGTTTCCTTGGTGAAACGGGAATTCCTATTGTGATCTTACTCTCTTGTTATGCTGCCGAGGTGCTGCTGAAATTTCCACTACGCACAACACTAATAAAGCCTGGGTCAAATTATAGCATTGCTTTGGAGAATTCTACGATGCAAAACAACCTGATTGAACAATAAAATAGACCATCAAAAAATAAATTCAGTTAAAGCTAATTCGACATGTCTATGTTTTGTTCGTCAGCAAATTCATAAAAAATGTTAGCATAACTAAACATAATTAGCCATAT
>NC_033799.1:14369387-14378580 GCF_001876935.1 Asparagus officinalis | reverse complement strand
AATATAACTATTTCAGGATCTAATGCAAAATTCAAAACCACCTATTTAACACACAAAAATGATGATTCCCAATTTTATATATACAAAACAAGTCTAGGAACCCCAGTGACTGCTGATCATGCCTGAAATTAATGGTTAAGGATGATCTCTAGGAGTATAAATCAAAGAGTACAAGCTGACATCTTGGAGAAGTTCCAAAGGGAGAACAACAGGCGACGGAAATCAAGTAGCATAAGAAATTGACCCTGGCTAGTCAAAACAGGAATAAATTACACTATCATGATTGAAATTATGCTAGTTTTTCCCCCTTGCATCATTACTCATTCATGCATGAAACCTCAAGACAGGAATAAATTACACTTTTTAGTGTGAATTTTTTATCTCATATACAGGCATCCAACTCAAGATGTACTTAAAGAATAGGTAACACATGAGATTAGATCTTATATATAGAAGATTAAAAGACTTTATACCGTTGTCCTACAAAATTGATCCTCAATCTGGGCAAATGAAGTAGTCCCCGTATGATGATCATAATCTTTTTTCCATCGATTAAGTTTATTTCTCCTACATTTTTCCTTCAACATGAACAAAGAGAATTTTAGTGCATGGTATAATATACAATGAAATATATCACTAGTTTCAGATAAATAACTTGATGATAATTAACTACTATACATATTTACCTGGTGCTCCTCTTGGCCCCACAATATTATAAGTGCAGCTAAGTGCTCAGGCTCAACCCTCTTATCTCGCTTGTATATCCTCTCCCAGTTGTGAGTGAAACAATCAAAGCATTTCTTCTTTATCTCATGTCTCCACTCCCGAAGAGAATGCTTGAACTTTCCCTGGTATCCAAATAAAAATTCTCATCCTACGGGATTGTCTTCGATGTTGAAATATCTCTAAAAAATAAAATTATAGTTAAGCATGGACAATTGACAGAATTAAAAAATAATTAAGATAAATATAAGAATTTACCCAACAATCTCGATATATACTCTCCAAGACATGAAATGGCTGCTCCCAAGCCTCGTAATAAGGATTCACATGATCACTCCTCCGTATCAAGCATCCAAGGTATGAGCTGAAGTTATTAGCCCATTGTCCGGTTGGAATCCCATTGTGTCCCCATCTCACAATTGCTCGAAAACCATCCGGTGGTAACTTTTTTTTAAAAGTCACTTCCTTGGCGTCCTTTTTTCTGGTAAAGTTTTTCTCCTACAACAAAGAAAAAATAATAGATATATCAACACTTTTATTTAATCAATCTTAAGCTCTTAGAATTTACTAAATCTTTGTCTGATTTCATAGATGCAAACTCACCAAATCTTTGTCTGATTTTATTTTTTGCATCAGATAAAATCTCATCAATCGCTGGGCCCCATTCATCCAATCGTTTTTTTGCAAGCATGTATTTTTCTGTCTGCTTGAGTCTGTACCCCTCTGCACATGTTGGTAAGGGTCCGCGCTCAATCCCGGGAATATATTCTCGAAGTATAACTGGAGGATCTGCATATAATGGTATGTGAGTCGGCTCATCCTCACCCTCACCTATAAAAATAAAAGAAATAAATTATCAGTGTGCATATATCATGAATAAAAATACTTAAGTTAAACTAAGTTATACCTGACATCTCCCCTGAACTCGGTGGCTCTTCCTCAGTGGATTGGTCAACACTGGGGTTAGCTTCGAATAACCTCCTGTTAATATTTTTAGACATCTGCAAGTTGAATAAATATACAAATTAATATAATATAGATGCAATTTGGCTTGGCGAAAAAAAAACAATATGTATTGTTGCGTTACTAAATTTTTCATTTCACATCAAGTTTGTAGGCATCTGCAAGCTGAATATACAAAATAAGCTATTACATATTTATATCGTCCAAAAGTTAATTGAGATACATTGTAGTGATATTAAAGTTTTTATTATACAAGTTGCAAACTAAAAAAAGTTACATGAAGACCCGATTACAAATAATTGCTGTTTAGCTACTATTAATGTCTGTGATAATATTTGGAATATCTGTCCGAGTTGTTGGAGCATCCGTTTCAAACACTACGTTTTGAGGGTAAGAGAATTCATCGATCGCTGCATTTGGCTCATTGAAGTTGTTTATATAGCTCTCGTCATCATCTTCATTAGTAGAAGGTTGAATATAAGCCCTAGAATCCTTGTACAGGACAACCCATTCGTCTTTAACTGCAGGATCTTTCACATAGAAACATTGTCCCACCTGAGATGCAAACATGAATTTTTCATCACTATCAATTTCTTTATCGAGATTGACAATTGTAAATCCAAAGGGATCCTTTTGAGTCTTTGTAAAACACCAACGAATCATGAACATCGTGTATTTATGTTCATTTGGACCACCATAGCCGTAGAATCTCTCCACCACATCTTCCAACCTTCCATAATATGTCATATTATTTTCAACTGGATTCTGATCTCTTCTGTTTGAGAAACATTCCCGTGAGAAGGTAGCCATGACACCACTATTCTGGGTGACCTTCATATCATCAACCTCCATTGTGTGAAAGTTATAACCGTTAACACGATACCCACCATATTGAATTAAACATAGACCTTGCTGTCCCATGTGTTGAATACTTTTTACGTTGTACCCATCGTGATACTCCACAAATTGGACACTCCTGAAGATCTTTTTTATCTTTATAGTAGAGGATACAATCATTAGGGCATGCGTCGATTTTATTGTAATCAAGTCCTATAACGGAAACAATCTTCTTTGCGTTATCATAATTTTCTGGTATGCTCTCTTTTCCATTTGGAATGACTTTTCTCAGCAACACAAGCAACATATTAAAATATTTATCTGCCATTCCACTAAGAGACTTTATACACAAAAGACGCAGCATAAATGATAACTTGGTGAACTCGGTGCAACCCTCGTACAGATCATTTTCATTGTCGTCTATTAATTTTATTATATGTGCCAGCTCCTCATGATCAGTCACGCCTCCAGCATTTCCTGACTCGTCAGCATCCTCGGCATAATCAAATTGATCTATATTAGGAACTGTTAACATATCCGCGAGCATCGTATGTGTATCATCTATTCTCGTATCATCTATTCTCCCACCGGACGTACCGGTATCCGCCATCAGTTCCATTTCTTCAAGACATCCTTCCCCATGAAACGTCCAATATTTGTACTCCTCATGAAATCCTGATATTAAGTGTTTCTGTAAATCACTTTTATCCACCAACGCCCTATTTTTACACCAATAGCAGGGACAATACACGACATCACTATTTAACTTCCGTGGGTCTGCCAAGGCGTACTGTATGAATTGATTTATTCCATCTTTATATCGACTATCCCTCCATCTATCAATACGAGGAATATTGATCCATGATTTGTCGGGAACTATCCTCATAGATCTGTATGATATTAAGCATAATTAGGTAATATGAATTTTTATTAGTAACGCATCAAATTAAAGGTTGCGTGATATTAACTTTCTTCACGACATCAAGGAAATTTTAATTATAATAATCTCGGAGGGAAAATTACTAGAACATAAATTATGTGGGAGTAAAATATAATGCTCATATTTGAAATAAGACAATTTAACGGCTGTCATAGGAAATAGACCTATCCCATTAGGAATATAGTAGTGTCTACAACTACCTTTATATACTTAAAGCGTTTTTATTTCTTAAAAATTTCGGCAGCACCTACCCGCAGTTCTCCGAGTACACTGTGCGAATGTTATAATGCGTATCAATCATCGATAATAGATCGATTATAGATCGATACGCAAAACAACATACGCTTATTATACACGAAGAACAATGCGGTACGTGTTATCGAAATTTTTAAGGAATAAAAATGTATAAAGTATACAAAGATAGATGATACACTACTGTATTCCTAACCTGTACGAGAAGGGGACTCCTCCCCGGACAGATCTAATAATTATTGCATGTATATCATGCTCCTAACATAAATCACGTTATTCTCTTTAGGTGTAAAAAGTATTTTCACATCCAACTAGAATTACGTGAGTTTATATCAGAAGAGATTCACATCCAACATTATTAGACGGGAAACTAGGGGTAACGACTTTCGATTCATAAATCATGATATATAACACAATAAAACTGTAATTACCCATAAGAGAATAAATTAACCAAAAGAGAATAAAGACCTAGAGAGTAAATTAGCAGCTGGTCAACTGTATCATATCAAACACCAGCAAGTTATAAGAGGTTGGTTATCTGATAATTGTTCAAACTTAAGGTGGTAACTTTCTGATATTTAGCATGTTTTATAATGCGTAAAATTTGATAGTTGAACTTAAAACTGTCATGCTATATAACCACTTTATTACAGCATATGCTTAATTTTGTTTAAGTCTGTATGTTAAAATTTACAAATAAAATGCGACTCAACTAGATTACAGCTATTTGTAAATATCAGCCAGCTTAATTGGTCATTTTACAACTAATTATGTATAATTTCTATACACCAAAATGCGACAATGACCAAAAATTACCGCTTGGATCTCTTGCAATGCAATCCGACAAAAAGTAAGATTCACTTGGACCTCCTGCACTGCAATCAAACAAATCAAATCTCAAATTAGTAAAAACAACAAAACCTAAAATCAGAAAATAAATTAAAATAAATTTGAAAAAAAATCAAAGGAATCTTACGCTGCAGGTGAGGAGATGAGAGAGCTCCAAGGTTGACGGTGCGACGGCGAGCTCAACGGTCGACGCGGGGGCGGTGCGACGGCGAGATCGAGGGTCGACTGTGAGCTCGATCGGGGGCGGTGAAATCGAAGAGGGGGAGGGGAAGGTGATGGCGCGGGCTAGGACGGCCGCGAGAGTGCGGTGTTCGCCGGCGGCGAGTGGCTGAGCTGAGAGAGGGGAACGAGGGCGCGCGGCGGCGAAGAAATTAGGGTTTCGATCTGTGGAAAAATATTTCGTCAGCGAGATTTATAAAGCAGACATCGCTGACGGGGTTCCCGTCAGCGATGTTTACAGCCCGTCAGCGATATTTTCATCGCTGACGGGAATGAAGACACGCTGACGGGAACATCGCCGACGGGATTTCCCGTCAGCGATAAAAACAACGCTGACGGGAATACCCCGTCAGCGATGTTGCCGTCAAGGAAACCCCAATTTCCACTAGTGATGGCTTGGAACCACGAACAAACACGTTAGACGGGTTGAGTCCGGCTCCAAAGGAAACCCGTCCGATGTTAGTATTTGTTTGTAAAAAACAAGATAGTCCCACATTAGAATTTTGAACATTCTTTTAGAGGTTTAAAAGCATTGAATGCTTATTGGACTTTGAATAATGGATCAAAGTGTAGGCTTCTAAACCCGCGTGCGGGTAGCGCGAATAATGCGCGATTTTGACGCGATTATTAGACGCACTTAGCACGCTTGCCGCTGCCGCTTAAATGTTCTATTTTATATATATATATATATATTGAATATTTTTTAATGTTATTTTTGAATTTTAAAATTGATGGTCCTTGTGCTACGGAGACTAATAGACATGTGTGGTGCCGAATTTGTGATGAGTTGTTAGGACTATCTCCGGAGTCCTTGCCCGAGGGATATATTGGATTGAAGTGGCTAAAAGAAAATTTCGCAAACCCCTTGCCAAAAGATGCATCCAGGTCATGATCCAACAACATACTCGTGCATATATTTTGCATATGATCAGGGTGCTTCTTTTCCCCGATTCAAGTAAACATAAAATACATTTGAGGTAAGACAACTTGTTATTCATATAATCTATTTTCATTGTCTTTTTTGCTAGAAATTTACTCATTATTCATAAAATACGACTAAATGTATTTGCCATGTGATAGGTGGTTAACGCTTCTTCGGGACTTCGACAGGTGCAGGACATTATCATGGGGTAGTGCTGTTTTAACATACCTATATTGGGAAATGTCTAAGGTCGCTTTTATGCAAAATAAAGAGCTCAATGAGTGCTTGACATTGTTACAAGTTTGGGCATGAGAGAGATTGGTTTTGAGACCAAGATTGTGCAAGACGCGAGTTTTAGATCGACAGATTCCACTAGGTAGCAGAATTTTGAATCTAATTAAAGAAAATTTAAATTTAAATTTTAAATTTAGAATTAGAATCTAACCTTCTATCATACACGCAGATGGAACATTACTAAAGCATATGATGAGATCCCGACAAGACAGTTAGATTTTTACGAGAGCTTGACTAGATAAAATTTTATCAGACATCAAAATTTTTGAATTTAAGTCAATTTAAGCTAGTTACTAATGATAATTTATATTTTGTAGTTTGATTGGCAGCCATACGGAACTTTTTTACATCGTCTACCACTGATTTGTATGGAGGGACGTGGTATATGGAGAGCTGGAGTTCATCTCATTTGCTTTAAAATTATGGAGATGCATGTGTCGGATCGTGTGCTTAGGCAGTTTTGTTTCACACAGCACGCTCCACAATTTGTAGAAAGAATAGAAAGAAAGACGTCCAAGGGTGGGCATCAGATTGACTGGCCACTTGTGCATAATTAGTACATTGCTAGATGAAATGAGCGACATTTGAGCATTATCGAGCATATTTATCCTCCGATGGAGGAAATCGATTATATAAGATGGTATTTGGGGATTACTAGAAGATGGTAATCACTCAAACCATGCCTCCAGTCGACGAAATTGAGATACGTTCCTAACAAGCAAGATATGTACCAAGGGGTGTAGATGAAAGAGAATGTGTAAGTAAAATGCGTAAATTTAAATAGTTTTTTTAATCCATTAGCTTTCTATATCCAAATATATAATTATATCTTTTTATGTGATTGCAGATAGACGCTATGGATGAGATAGAGGGGATTGTAAATTACGGCATAAATACCACCAGAGGAGATTCGGTCCATGTATCAGTATTGCGGCGGATAGTGGGGAGGATTCATAAAGTTGTTCAACGAACTCATGATGATCGAAATGATGGTCGCGAGCAGATGGCACATGAGGAGAGGGTATATTTGCATCGACGAAGGCGAGGTGAATCTTTCTCACACGACAATGACGCTAGTTCATCACAGCAAGCTGGTCCATCACAGCCCCACACACAACCGAAGAGTGAGCACGTACAAAGCTCAAATCAAAGGAGGATGCCGACGATTGAAGCGGGTATGAAAAAGGGAGACCACGGGGGAGGGGCGGACTTTTAGGTTGCATGCGATAGATTATTAGTTTTTTTGCTTAGACTAAATTTTTCGTATGTGTAGACTTGATATATTTGAATTTGTTTGGAATATTTTGTCGTATGGATATGTATTTGAGTAGCTATTGTGTTGTGATGTTGTGGATTCCTTAAATTTTTTATCCAGTGTTTATTTCTTAAATATTATAAGTGTATAAATATTATATTGTATAACAATTATATGAAGTTGATGTTATATTTTTTGTAGCCAAAACAGGTCCGCCAAACAATATATATGAAGCGATATGGCCCTATGCATTGAGTTTGTTGTTATTTATAGGGGATTAAGGGGTGTAACCACCTCCTTAATTCGCTCCTGAGTGGGGCTAATGGGATGTAACCGCCCCTTAAATCACTCCTGAGTAGAGTTGTGATCCCCTCAAATCGTGGGAGACGGTTGTGAAACCGTTCAGCTTGTGTTTGAACGAGTCAAACACATAATCCGCATTCTGGCATGAATTCTGCATTCAAACGCAGTGTCTGGAAGCTCAGACGCAGCAATTTGGAAGCTGTGTTTGCAGCGTTGGAAGCTGTTCATGAGCTGCATTTGCAGCAATTTGGAAGCTGTTGGCCTTCGTGTTTTGATGATGTTTAACAAAAAATTTACCACTAATGTTGTTTGTCTAGTATTTGTGTTTTCCTATGTATTGTAGACAAACAACTTGTTGGAGTATGGATGGATTGCGCCATTGTTGGAGGATGGATGGATTGCGCCATAACGATCATATCCAATGGAGGTTGGAGGAATTGTGGAGTGAAGCAACGTGCAATTCAAGTTAAAGATCAAGTTCAAGCTTCATCCGTATGTGTACCAAGTCGAGCTTATTGAAGATCAAGATCTAGCTTGGGTAACTTAGTATAGGTTTTATATTATGTGTGTTAAGTACCTTAAGCTCAATATCATATACACACACGTATTTGGTTTCTATGTATATATATAGTTATATATATACATGCATGGCATGGTTTTGGGTTTTTATGGTTATATATATGAAATTATATATTTCATATTTTCTATTGTGTTTTTTGATAACATTGCATAGAATATGCAATTTTGTGAAAATATTGTCTTATTAGTTTATAGACTTCAATATCAGTTTATACAAATTTTACTAAGTCTATAAAAACATTTCACAAGTTTCAAAAGTTGGTTTATGTCAAAACATCAAAATTTAAGTATCTTACATTTTCATGTTTTGGACTATTTTGTAAAATGATGATATTTTTTATTTGGGAAGTCCTTTTTGGAAACCAGTTATTGTAGCATGTTTATTATCATGTTTACAATCATTCTCCAAAGTTTTATATTTTTTTTTGGAAACCAGTTATTGTAGCATGTTTATTATCATGTTTACAATCATTCTCCAAAGTTTTATATTTTTTAGAATTTGTTTGATATTTTTAAACAGTGTTTTAAATTAAGAAAAACAGTTTTCAATATCAGATTTTCATGTATCAGATTTCGGTCGACCGATCCGGTCGACCGCTCATATGTTCAGCCGTCAGTGGTCAGCTGTCAGTTCTCGGTCGACCGCACCGGTCGACCGATCATTTGTTCTTTCATCACCATGCAGCAGAGAGTTTGTCGGTCGACCGGTCCGGTCGACCGAGAGCTCCATCGGTCGACCGTAGGAATTTCCGGTCGACCGACAATAGATCCGTTGCTTTCCCAACGGCTATTTCCTGAGCTGATTTGCTGGGGCTGTTTCTGTCTTTTGCTTGGGGTTTAAGCTTGTTTAGTTTGGTTTAAGTTTGTTTTGGGTTTGCTGTTACAAAGAGGAGTTTACATCAACTATTGAAGAGTTCATCTTCAATATTTCATCATCCTCTCTTTGTGTTTTTAGAGAAGTTTCCTTAACTCTATTTTCTAGCATTTTTACTATTGTATTTCATATCAATTTTATTGCTAGTTCTTATTGAGTTAAGTTTTCATTTTTATCTCATTG
>NC_033799.1:14359765-14368387 GCF_001876935.1 Asparagus officinalis | reverse complement strand
AACTCTATCTAGAAGAGGATTTGGATGATCTATTTAAAATAGGAATAGGTTTGGAGAACTCTATATATGAAAAACCAGTCTTTTATTTTTTGTATGAACAGTAACCCAACGCTACAATAATCGGAGAAGAGAGAGAGAGAGAAAGAGAAAGAGAGAGAAAGAAAAGTTTAGATTATGGGTCGCTCGGTTGTTCGATTGCAGTGATTCAAAATCCGTTGTCTTCAGAATGGTGACGTTGTCGAGGGTACAGTGTTGGTTTCTCCATGAAAGTTAGAGATTTTTGGTGAGACGGTTTTTAGATTTTTGGTGCCCTAGAGGTAACAATGTGTTTTCTTTTGTGATTTAATCCTCAAGTTCAGATGTAACTTGAAGGGATTGTATTCTTGATTCATAGTGCAATATTTCTCTCTAGATTGCCCATGGATGTAGGCATGATTTGCCGAACCATGTTAAATCTTATGTTTGCTTGCTTGTGGTATTTTTATTGGTGTCGTTATTCATTTAGTGTTTAATTTCGTAGATTAATCTTCATAAAATTCCCAACATTTTGCTCCACCACCTCCACTTAACTTGAAGAGTTTCTTGATCCAGTGACCAATCACTGTACACAAAGTGAGGTGCTCCCTCTCATTAACTGATATGATTTATTATTTAAGATATATACTTATGAGAGTTTTTTCTGAAAATATAAATCTTCTGTATTTTTTAGATTTCTAAGAAACCAAAAAAGATGCCCTAAGCATAAGGGTTTCTTACTAATTATTCATAATAATGAAAGAATTCATCACTTCGTTTATTTCATTAAACAACATCAAATTGCATCATAGATGTCATTTTTTTCGAACTCCAACGCTACTGGAGCAAAGTTAACATTTTCTAAAGGGAGAAAAAATATAAAGAACTTTTAAAGAAAATAATTGCAATTACCACAAAATTTTGAAAGAAGTAAATGAAATTTTATTAGGGGAGAAATCGGGTCCAATCTAGTGTTAGTGGGTTTTAAACAAAAGTTAAGATTTAATTTTCGCTTAAAAAGCAATAGCTACGTATCAGTCTGAGATTTACTAAATTTTTTAGCATCATTTTACTTGTGGGCTAACCAATTCACTAATTCTTGTAACATTTCACTCATGGGCCAACCAATCATCCTCCAGACATATTCGAAGTTTACATTAATTGCCCTTTTAGGTTATTTGGACTTTAACCTTAACTCTTATACTATTTGTTGGGGGAGAAATGTTGGCGAATTTCAGTCTCACCGCCTACTACGATCTGCACAACTCGGAAGCCAACCATAATCAACAAGATATAAAACAACCGCAATCAAGAACAAAAAACATCGAGATTTACGTGGTTCAGACGACTAACTTCGACCTACGTTCACGGGTAACAATACAAAAAATCTACTATGTATCAGGGAAAACTACAAGAGGAACCACTCAACTCTCATCTCTCAATCTCTCAACCTTACATGCATAATCAACTCTTATATTATCTCCAAAGCCCTCTCCTTATAATTTTTTGTACGGATAAAGACTGCGAAACCCTCTCGCAATGATGTAATCTTTTGAACGGCCAAAGATTATGAAACCCTCATCTCTCGCACAATATTCTTGAATCAGGTTACACCTTCTGCTAACCCTAGATTATAATAATATTGGCTCTCTCTCATCTGCTTAGTTTTTCCTCCAACAATAGAAGAAAATATATAGGAAAATCAAAACGCTATCTTTACCTTAACTATCTAATTAGAATATGATTCAAACTCCTAATCATGATGAGACCCAATCTCCTAATCATGATTAGTCATAACTACTAACTTTAACTCTGTCTAATTTTTATAAAGTTATACAAAGAATCAAAGATACAATCCCAACAAGAAATTGAGCGTGATCTAGAGTTAATTATCTTTAAACATAAGTTAAGATCAAATTTTAACCTAAAATTTATAGCTACATATTAGTCATAATATTCCTAAAATTTATAGCTTCATATTAGGGGCTATTTGTTTGCCCAAAAAAAGGAGGAAAAGGAGGAAATAAAAATTGAATTGAGCGCCACCTAGGATTTAGGTTTCGGAACTTCTCCATTTCATATGTTAGGTTCGTTAAACGATTTATAGAAAAGGTGGTGTGAAATGGGGATCCACGTTACAATTTGAAGAAATGTGTTTTCAGAGCTTTGAGACGTGAAAACGAGTGGAAATGTCACGTCGCTGATTAAAAAATTTGAAGGCTTCGCTGATCGAGGCGGTAGGCGTGAAAAGGGTTTCCATCTTTAGGGTTCCATTCACAACCACTTCATCCTTCCCCCTTCCACCTCTTTCCTTTATTTCGCTATTGCTCTGATCCTTTGTTTCACCATTTTTTTTACCTAACAAAACTTACGATTGATGATGGCCTGCGCATAGAACTCCTCAACAAACTTTAGGCATTTTTGTCGGGTTGTTGCTCCAGTTCTAGCAGAAAGTCCTGGTTTTTATGGGGATCTGTAATTTTTCTCCTCTTCTGCTTGTTGTGGTGTAGGCAGATCTGTACCCGCTCAAGCCTAATTTTTGACTGTTATCGTGGTTTCCCTCACCGCAATCTGCTAGAGGTTCGATCTTAATTTTGCTTAGTTATCCCTTGTTGAAAAAGCAATTTAGTTATAAATTTTTAGCATGTATCTGATTTTGAGTATCTAACCTCGACTATTAATCTGAGATTTAGGGTTTTATGCGTTCTTAGTAACTGCAGCAGGCAATAAATTGACTAGATCATTATAAATGTCCCCATTTCTAAATCGCGATTGATCTGAGTTTTGAAGTTTTTAACGACATATATCAACAAGAGATTTGTGATTTTTATGCATTTATAAGCACTGCTTCATGCATTTGTGATCTATTTATTTCATTTTTAAAAACTTTTATCTGAAATTTGGGGGTTCAAAGCTAGGAGAATAGATTTGTATTTTTCTAAATGTCGTGCTTTATGATGTTTTTGGAGTCCTTTTTGAGAACATGCACCTTGTCTTTTTGTGCTCTTATTTTCCAACCCCAACATGCGCGCATATGTATCCCATATTAGCAAGTTATTTTCCATCTCTGCTGTGTAATCAAAGTTGTTTGAGAGCAGATTTCCATTCTTTAGTTAAGTTGTTGTCATTTTTTACGGCTTAGAATTTAATATGTTATATAAATAAATTTATATGATGGCTAGTTCCAGCCGAGTTAAAGGGGTTGCAAAGAAAAATTATCTATTGCCTAACACCAAAACAGTTTCCTAAATTTCATTGGCATTTTAAAATATATACTTTGTGCCATGTAAAAATATGTGAAGCACATTATTTACTCACTGCTCAGCTGCTAATTTTGTTTATGTAATACATATCAGCTGCTTATTATGTAGTTAGGTACAATGGCAGTTGCCAATCCTGGATTGCTTATTTTGTTAAATTTAATGGGTATTAACAAGTCCACAGCCCTACAATAAGTATTTCTTGTATGGGTTTAATATGTATCTGTTTTGTTTTTTAATGTATAATTTTAACTGATAAGTAAAAATTATAGATGGATGGTGATTATGATGATGAAGAGATCGTTATAAGAATATGTGCTGGGGCTGTATTTTCTGTCATGGTTCTAGTAATCATATTTTTGAGGAGAATGAAGTGTCACTGTAGATCAATACGATCTGGATGAAGAAAGACTAAGGCATGAAAAAACTAGGGCAGAGTTGATGAGTCGTATATATCCTGGTTATAGTGATAGCTGTCAAAACTTTGTTAGAATGCGCTCAGGTGTTTTTATTAAACTAGCAAAGATAATGAGGAAAAAACATCTCTTAAAGGACTCATGACATATAACAGTAAAGGAGCAGCTTGCTATAACGTTGAATATATTAGGCTATAAATCCAAAAACTGTATGATGAGAACACAATTTATAAGATCAGGAAAGACAGTTAGTAGATACTTTAATAGAGTATTGCAAGCAATTTCATGCATACAAGGCCGATATATGAAACAAGCACCGAATGAAGTGCCTTAAGAGATCCTAAGCAATCCATCAGTTTACCCATTTTTCAAGGTATATCAACCACTCTACCAACTAGCGCAATTAATTCTCTTAACAAATCTATCATTACATTAACATAGTAAATTGTACTCTATAGGATTACATAGGTATGATAGATAGGACACATGTGGATGTTATGCTACCTGCTACACTTGTTACGTGTTTCAGAGGGCGCAAAGGTGTCACACAAAATATTCTTACGGCTTGCACACTAAACAAACTGTTTACCTACGTATTAGCTGGGTGGGAGGATCGACTAACGACTATAGAATCCTCCAAGATGCTCTATCTAGACCACATCGATATGGCTTACGGGTGTATACTGGTAACAATCTCGTAAACTCAAAAGTAATTACTTATTTATCTAATGTTCCACACTAATAATTACACGGTCATATCTCATTAAAATATTTTGCATTATATAGGTAAATATTACTTGTGCGGTGCGGGATACACAACCCAGCCAAGTTTTATATCCCCATATCGTGGTGTTCATTATCATCTAAAGGAATTCACGGGGAGAACACCTCAAAATAGGAGGGAGTTATTCAATCTTAGACATTTCTCTTTGAGGTCAAGGATTGTAGCTACCTTTGGTATATTGAAGAATTGTTTTAAGATTCTTACAGCAAAACCCCACTATCCCTTCCCCACCCAAATTAACATTGTGTACGGTTCTCCATAACTACATTGCAACAGTGGACTCAGATGATGACTTGCTCAATAAGACTATCGACATTGAAGAGGATGATACTGAAGAGTTAATTAATAAAAAAACCAACATTATGGATTTCATGTTGTCCCAAACAGTAAGAGAACAAGATGCCTCAAATGATGAGTGGAGATCTCGCAGAGATCAAATCACGTTGGACATGTGGATTGACTATTGTAGTAAATTTCGGCATGGTGACACGACTGAGTCTGCCTTATGATTTGATACTATTGCCTTTATTTTTTAGTAGTTTGTTATGTTTGTGGTTATTGTAACTTAATACATTGATGTTGTTCACTATGAAGTGCATGTGTGACTTTTCCTACTTATTTGGCACTTAGTTCTTGTTGCTACATTAACATGTGTTGGTTATATCATTTGTGTGAGATTTTTCTTTTTTGGGGCATTAATCTCCACTATTGCATATACTTGCTACATTTTGTTTGTCAAAAATTTCTGATTTCATAGTGTTCTTGATATTACATTGCTTTTTAATAATGAAAAGGGTATTAAATCAACCACTTGAGGGTATGGTCTGTGATAGCTATCTTGCAAAACGCTTTAATGTCATCTATTACATTTGTTTTCAGCCATTGTATGAAGTTTTACTATCATGTACAACATTTGTTAATCTATTCCATTGCTATCATTTTATAGTACCCACTTTGTCCTATTTTTTTGACTTACATATGACTTGTTGGAATATAGGAAATGACTAATAATGCATCCTCCGAAGGGAATGATTTGGCCAACGTGAGGACTACTACTCACTCCCCAACATCTAGGGGCTGACCACCCTCTCCTGTGTTTTCGGCAAGTAGTGGGTTCAATCACACTTTCAACCCTATATTCCAGCCATCCTCACCCTTCGTGCAATCACCCTCAGTTTTTTCAAATGTCCTACATACCAATGGTAACTTTTCCTTATACCTTACCCCATTTCATCTTACATGCACATGCCCAATAGTTCACCATCTTTGCCACAACCTTTTCAAGGCTCCAATTCCACCGAGTACTTTTATTCTCCAACTAGTATTACAGGGTCTACTTCTGATTCAGGTAGCAATAAACGATTGGCAATGGATAAAGTAGTAGCCACTTCAGTTAGTACACCAAGAAAAGGCAAAGCTCTTGTCCATAAGAAAAGAAAAATATCACTAGAGCCTAAAGCCGCAGATGTGGCCTCAACCAGATGGTGGACCTCTGCTCATGATGATGTGCTCATATCGTTTCTTACAAATTTGGCCAAGTCTAGTCTTAAGTTAGACAAAAACTTTAAGCAACATGCATTTGTAATGGCAGCCGCTGAAGTGAACAAGCAATTTGGTACTTCATTTGTTACGAAAAAGTGTTGTTAACCATATAAAAACATTACGTTATTAGTTCAAGACATGCAGGCTGCTCGTAATATCAGTGGTGCAGGTTGGGATGATGAAACACAGACTAACATGTTGGATCCCGAGAGTTTTGATACGTGGAATGAGGTAAATGAAGCTTGCATCTCTTCAAATTGTTGATTGTTTGAATGACTTATTATCCTATACATTATACTAATGATGTTATTGATGCATGCAGTATAAAAATAAGAACAGGCTTAAATATTATATCAATAAGGCTCTGAAACATTATAAGAACCTAACTATCATTTATGGGGATGATCAAGCAAGAGGTAACTTTGCCAAGGCCTCTATAGAGAAATTTGGTGGTTAGGAGCCTATCAACCTTGGAGATGATGACAATGAGGATGTTATGCCTTTGAATCAAAAGTTCCATCCCACGGTTAACTTATTAGATGAAGATAATCAATCTCAAACCAACAACGATAAAGCATCCAGCCACTTGTTTGTTTAACCAGTTTTATATCAATGTGCTTTCTCACACTTGTTTAGCATGTTGTGCTTGATGTATTTTTGGTGTGCTTACTGGTTTCTTTGCCCAATCTAAACCAAGTACTACTTGTTTGTTTTCTACACCTTTTTATAGATTCATGATTTGGCTCACCTTTCTCTAAAACAGATTTATATCATTGTGTTCTCTCCCACTTGGGTAGCATGCTCTGCAAGCTGAATTCTTGACCTGCTTACTAGTTTGTTTGCCTACTCTAAACTAATAAATACTTCTTGGTTATATCTTACATATTTCTTGAATGCTGATTTGCCTCTCTTAGCTCTCTTTGTCTTTTATATCATTGTGTTGCCGCACACTTGGGTGACATGTTTTGTTTGCTTAATTCTTGGTTTGCTTAATGTATTGTTTGCCCACTGTGTTCTAACCTTCCAGTATCTCTTTGTTTTATTTTTGGCTTGTTTTATGTGTTTTCATTTGGCTCACTTTGTTCAAAAAAGCTTGTACCCCTTGGTATTATCTCATTTCATTTACCATGCTGGGTCAATTCAATTCAAGATATGCCTACTGGTTTGTTTGCCCAAAATAATGAGGCAAAGGAGGCTTTGAAAACTGTTTTGAGTGGTACATAGGATATATGTTTCAGAACACTTACGTTTCACATGATTGGTTATGTTTATTTCTGGTTTGACCAGCCCCATTATTCTACATTTCTGATTTGTTTGGGCCCAAAACCAAAAGCGAGCCATGCTAAACCATTAAATACCTCTGTGATATGCTTAACCAGTATAAGCTGCTGCTATTGGGTTTGTGGCAAAAAAGCCAACCCTACTTGTGCAGTGATGAATGTCTTTTTCTGATATTCTAAACCAGTAAATATTACATGTAATGATTTGGCAAGGCAGTCCGAACTGGTAATTGTCGAGCTGAGAATTATTAATATGTGGAATGCAGCCAACATTGTCAGACAATCGTTTACTGGTGATGAATATATGATGAAGCAGATGTATACCTGAGCACAATTGCTTATCCTTCTTGCAACTGCATTATCATGCTTGCACTACTAACTTTCTAATAAAATATTTTCATGCATCAACAAACATGGACAATATTTTTTGGCTTCCATGTGTTTTCAGATACTTGGCTATTGTTTCTTTGGTACTTCACAAGACATTGAGTTTTTCGCTTTTACGTCTCAATGACTGGGGGTATGTGCTATATGGGTTTGCTTGGATGTACTGACATTTACTTGGTTGTGAAGTATTGGAGTAGCAATGTTTACAAAAACCAGACTTGTTGAATTGCATTATATTTTCAAACCAGACTTTTGAAGAATTATGCATTATATTTTCAAAGTGTAGATTATAATGTTTACAAGAATAAGGAAAATACTAAATACCCCTAAGACAACAACATATTTCTTCAAGTAATCAACTTGTTGAATTGCATGCTTCAATTCTCTTCGCAAATGCTTTGTTTCCAGCTCTTTTTATTCTAAAACTGATTGAAGAGAGGCTTCATCTTTTTTGGCTTCACCCTTTTTGATTTTCATGCTCATGTTCGGCGCACCTAAAAAATTTGCATGATCTATGTGGGTATTTGGCACAACCCTAAAAGTATTTTCCCTTGTTCGAACCAATTTTGCACAGCTTCAACGGTGTTGGTATATTACAAAAGCAAGTTACCTCAGGAGATTTATTCTGAGATCTTTGGGATGCAGCCATGGCTTAGCTTAGCAAGCGAATGAGGCCATTTGGGAATTTTAATGAGGACAAGAAATGACAATATTTGATTAGTTGATATATTTTTAAATTTTGAATTTTGAAATCTAAAATTTGAAATTTAAAATTTAAAATTTAAAATTTAAAATTTGAAATTTGAAATTTAAATTTTGAAATTTGAAATTTGAAATTTGAAATTTGAAATTTAAAATTTGAAATTTAGTTTAATTTTAGTTGAGTGATTTGAGGGATTGTTGTTTGTTTCTATTTTTATTGCACGTTGTGTGCACGT
>NC_033799.1:14356637-14358909 GCF_001876935.1 Asparagus officinalis | reverse complement strand
GCACAACCCCAAAAGTATTTGCCCTTGTTCGAACCAATTTTGCACAGCTTCAATGGTGTTGGTATATTACAAAAGCAAGTTACCTCAGGAGATTTATTCTGAGATCTTTGGGATGCAGCCATGGCTCGGCTTAGCAAGCGAAGAAGGCCCTTTGGGAATTTATTTGTAAAAGATGCAGCAATTTGAGGAGGCTTAGGTTGGAGTAGCAAATGACTTTGTTGCAATGAAGCATTCATTAGGCATCACTACTATATAGGAGCACCCATGGTTACTGTGACTGATTAATAACTATTTTTTACTGTGTCGTTCTTTGAATTTCTTCCCGTTGGTAATATATTACCGTTGGGAGATTGGTGGCCCTTTGGGAGCGGTAAGCTCACCACGGTGTTGTTATACAAGGTTTCTCAGTCTCTCTTTTGTGCATACCATTATTCTCAGTTTATTTCCTTTTATCTATTTTTATATTAATTAAGAGGTAAAAATAAATATTTAAATTTTTTTTAAAAAAATAAACAGTAACGAGACGGATGAACAGTACAACACCATATTTGGTGTAGCACTGTTCAACTACATCAAAATGACGCAGAAAATAGGGCTGGGTTGGAAAATGAACAGTGCAACAAAAAGCACTGTTTGCACTATTTTGGTGCTGGGTTGGAGATGCCCTCAGGAGCTTCATTAACCTTTTTTTACCCTTCTTTGGATTGAAGGGAGCTCTACCCATTAATCTTTCTAATTTTTTCTTCAATTTTTTTTACAGTTGTCATTTCTTAAATTTTAAGATGAGGTAGTAGCTAGTGGTTGTGCTGTTGCTTTCATTGTTGTTATTACTTGCTACTGCTGGCAATGGTATTGCTTTATTCCAGTCTGCTCACACCTCTGTGGTCTATATCTGGCCAACTACTTTATTTCTGTGGTGTTTTGTTAGATCTGCTATAGATCTTGAAATCTTGTGATGTAATGATGTATTTTCTATTTTTATTTTTCAAGAGTGACATTATTATCTTTTTACACGGATGATCTACTTACTGATTTGTTTGTTGCTTATGTGTTTTTTTATCTTGTTATTTTCCATATACTGTATTGTAGAAGAAATTTTCTAAATAAACCAATTCATATTTTTTTTTCTAAAAATAGACCCCCTTGAGTTTTATTTACAAAAATAGGCTTATTTTATTTTAACCTGGTTTTTAAATAATCGGGGCTGTCAACTCTGACTATTTAGAAAGTTGTAAACCTCTAGTTATAATCCTAAACCTTATTATTCTATGCACTAAATAGTCGGGGTTAGTAATCCGACGTCAACCCCGACTATTTAGAAACTGAATGACGACAAAATAAGTCTATTTTTGTAAATAAAACTTAAGGGGGTTTATTTTTTAGAATTTTTTTTATGAATGAGTTTGTTTAGAAAATTTCTTTTTGTATTGTATGAGTAGTATATATCTTGCTAGAGTACCATAAATTATGGTGTTTTAGTTTTTTTGTTTTTGAATAATTTTGAATCATCATCAATATCCATGAATTGTCATGTGTCATGTATGTGAAATGTCTACTTGTGCTTTTTTTGACGTTTTGTTTTACTGCTATTTTTGGGAGCCTTCTAGTTTTGCTATTTTAAATTTGTGAGCGTGGGTTCCTGAGAAATTATAATTGAATACACTTCCAGTTTATTAAAATGAATAATGTAGTATCTAGTAATAGTATCTGGGCTGTTATATTGTTCTTGCAATATTTTTTATTTGAATAGTAATATGTATGTATATAGTTAAATAGCCCATGTAATATCTTTTATTTGAATAAAAAATATATATTTATTCAAGTCTGATTTATGTTTGAGACATTCTAATACAAGAATGTAGAAATATAGAATGAGAAAAAAAGGAAAAAAAGGGGGGAGGAGAAAGAAAAAGATCATGTTCATGGGATAGGTTTGTGGCTTGCATGACTCAGGAGCTTCATTAACCTTTTCTTACCTTTCTTTGGATTGAAGGGAGCTCTACACATTAATCTTTCTAATTTTTTCTTCAATTTTTTTTACAGTTGTCATTTCTTAAATTTTAAGATGAGGCAGTAGCTAGTGGTTGTGCTGTTGCTTTCATTGTTGTTATTACTTGCTACTGCTGGCAATGGTATTGCTTTATTCCAGTCTGCTCACACCTCTGTGGTCTATATCTGGCCAACTACTTTATTTCTGTGGTGTTTTGTTAGATCTGCTATAGATCTTGAAATCTTGTGATGTAATGATGTATTTTCTATTTTTATTTTTCAA
>NC_033799.1:14348179-14355637 GCF_001876935.1 Asparagus officinalis | reverse complement strand
CTTTAATGTTTGACATATTGGGGATTCTTTTGAGTAATCTAGACATATTAGAAATTAGAGGTTAAAAAACCCATCTAGATCCATACTTTTATATCAAGTATGGATTCATCATGTTTAGGGGTAATTTACTTCTACTAGCTTTGAATGTCAATCATAAATCTTAAGTTACTGGTTTACTAAGCAGAAACTGGGATTTTATTTTGTGATGCAGCCGCACATGAAGTTGGACGATGCAGTTCTATGCATGGTTTACAGGAACCTGAATGAAAATGCAGGAAGAAAAAGGCAAAATCCGTCAGTTCATCCACAGCAATCGATCCAATCCCCAGAACAGATTGGTCTTCTGTTTCTTGACGCTAAGTTGATCGCAGAAATTTAGAGCACCATTTCTCTTGTGCTTGTGTAGACCGGAATTATTCTGCGTTCAGTTGTGGGGAGAGAGCAAGTGATTTCTGCAGGGTTGAAGAAGGTACCCAACTCCACTGCAAGAGCTCCTAGATGGGTATGGTACCAATACGCTGTAGTGCTCTTGTTGTGGGATTCAAATTTCGCTTAGATAAGCATCATACATAGCTGTTGGTATTTTGTATCTCACCTTTGGAACAAAGTTGTATGTACCGTATGCCTGCTAGAGTGAAGATCTGAGGATCGCCATTTGACGTAACTTCCATGGCTTGCCCCGTGGGATGCGACGTTCTATAGCACTGCCGTAACAGCTCCACTTGCTTGAGGTATCGGGTTTGGTACGCAGGACGCTGATACATCAGATTCAAATGCTGAGAGTACGGGAACTCGCTTATGTGGGCTCACGGTCTTTGCCGCTTGGTCTTCGGTGACTGTTTGGTTGTAGAAAGGTTGATGCATGAAACACTTAAGGTGTACCCAGCTGGTTTGTGCATGTTGCATTTGACAGACTGGAGGAGGGTCGTTTGTTTATACTCGGCGCTGTGGGATACATGAAAAATCAGGATGTTGTGTTCTCTCATTGGTCTCATTCGCAGAATCTGCTTTGCAGCCCAAGATCTTTCATGCGGCGAATGTTTTGACAATTTTTCTGCCTTAAATTATATTCTTGCAGATGCTGGTCCGTGCCAAGGAGCATTGTCCAATAACCGGTATACATAAAGATAATGAAGCTATTGTCAAACCTCTGGTTGATGATAGAACGGGATGATTGCATTGGCATTTAGTGAAACGTTGCTGCCCAATGAAGGTTCTGTCAGAACTTCTTGTACACGTGCCTGGGGTTGTTTCAATTCGATACAAAGTCGTTTCTTCAAGCACGGCATAATTTAGTTTTTCTGGGCTTGCTGCTTTATGAAGGCCTTTGTTGGGCTTCATATAAATCTTCTTCCTCAAATCACCCATGAAGGAAAGCTGTTTCATTACATCTAAGGTTGCTCAAGAATGTAAATTTCCTCAGCGGTACAAGTGTTTTCAACACTAATCTGGTATTGTAGTTATTTTGCACAACCGGGATGAAAAAATTTTCATTGTAGTCGATTACCTTCCTTTTGCTGAAGCTTTGCAACCACCTTGCCTGTAGGCTTTGTTCGCGTCATGTTTCTCGTTTGTCGCGCTAAATCCATTGTTATGAAGGAGTTTTCTGTACGCTTGTAGGGTCGAATTCAGCTAGGTCCCATGTCTTGATCTTGGACAGCGGATGGCGAGTCCTATCTCAGTCTTCGATAGGCAGACCTTCCCACCTTTGAGCGTGAATCCTTCAACCTTTATTGCTTCGGTCAGTTAACAGCTCGTTCTCACTGTGGAGTCGAGCAACCAGGTAGTGCAGCAGAGAAGGCGGAATGGAGGCGTGGGTTGGCCTTAGGAATTCTGGAGGAACGTCTAACTGGTGCTGGCGTGCTTGGTTTCTTGAAATGCTTCAGGGTTGAGTTGAACATTCTTCTAGAGATTCCTCAAGAAGTTCAGCAAGAGTTCGCTTTGTTGCAGCTATGTTGTACTGGAGCTATTGATTCTGCAGTTGATTCTGTCTTTGTAATCACATTCTTATTGAATATGACATCTGGTAGCCTCTCTGATGATCTCGATTGTTCATAATCCTAAATTCGGATAAGCCAAAATGCATCGAGGGCGACCATAACAACAAAAGCACATTTGTTAGATCTTTGGGCATCACGGAATTTTACTATCTTCCAGCAGAATGCTATGTGCGTACATAGGAATACAACAAAAGATTCGTAAATGTGAAAGGGTTTACTGCTTTTTGTCAAGCTTCTCTGTCCGGATTCCCCATCAGAAGGGAACCTGAGGTCGCCGATGGTGATGTGATAGGCTGCGATTGGTATGGGTGATGTTCAGCCAATTAGGACTTGGGCGGCCGGCATGGTAACCTCTTATGTGTCTGGTGACGTTCATGGTCAAAGTTGGGCTGTTCATGCCCGCTCTGGTACGCATTCTGCTTTCGGGTGTCATCGGAAGCTGTTTTCTTTCCATCTTGATTCCCGCGCACGGTGTCTTGTCGCAAAACTCTGCTGTAATGCTACTGTTTGGTGTTACTTTTTCTCCTCCAGTTGTCTGAGCCTCAATCATTCTTTATCTTCAGACGTTTCGAAGTTTATCCACCATGGGCCTTCATTATTGTGTAGGTATCAAGAGTTACTGATTTCTTCTTGGGGAAATAAACCCACACATTCTTTGTAGAATCAATCAGGATGAAGGTGGGACGGCTTAGCCAGGGTCGAGTGGAGCTGCAAGGAGATGAAACCTGGAGGATGGTCCCCATACGTCGGTTAGAATGAATCATTATAACTTTCTGTATTCGCGGTGTCTTGCCAATCTTGCAAAACTGACTTTCTTCTGTTTGCGCAAGATACAATCTGCAGTAGGGCGACATTCGATTCTTCAGCATTCCGGGTAGCTTCCTTGTTTGACAGAAGCTGTCTTCAGTCAGATTTCTCGATTCAGTATGGCGCAAGCCTTTTCGGCTTTCGCATATGGTTTGATTTTTCATATGCACTGTAGTTGATGCCAATGACGTATTCTCTAGTTAGGAGGTTAATATATGAGGCATACACTGTTTCTTACTCGCAATGACGGGAGTGTGGATCCTTGTGGTAATCTTCCATTCAAGACCCGAGGCAAGGTGTGTACAATAAGCGCGCCCTCTTATCAAGGTTGTCGTCTCCCACATGGAGTCAATTGCGGGCTTCTAAGACCATGAATATGTCGTTATCCTGTGAGTTCGCAGTGTGTCTGATTTGTGCAATTTTTAAGTCATCGAATGTCTTCCTTGGCAAGGCAATCTTCGAAGTTTTCAGTCATCTGCGTAGAGAGTGTACTTTCCGGAAATCATCCAGCTGAGGTGTATTCTGCATGATTTCGTCGGCAATTTGGGTTGAAGTGATCATTGAGGCCCTCCTGATATTCGATAAGACATCATTGCTTGAACCTCGACTGTTTGACCGCTATAAGCGCCCACCAATACTGCAGTCCGTCCCTGTTCCTCGGTTACCCCCAGTTGGGCAGACTCATGTCGCGCCGCGGGTCATTTCTTCTTCGGTGCGTGACACTCCCTCGTTAAAGATGACCCTTCTTGCCCACATTGCTAGCTTGACAGCCTTTTCTTCTCCTTTGAGTTAGGATGTTGCGTTCCTTCGTAGATTTTGTATGCCGGATTATGAACTTACTTTTAGAAGTTCTTCCGTCCTAGGATGTGTTAAGAGCTGAGGAGGTTGAAGCTCGTCATGATTTCTCCGTGCGGATATCTATCATAAGAACCAGATCACGGAAATCATGAATTCAATTGGTGTTCCGATTGGCTACTCAGAAGCCCGTGACTTAGGTTCAAGCTCTTACTGGTAGGAGAAAGAAGTATCAATGTGTATCTTCTCAAATTCAATCCAACTGAATCAAGCTGGGTTGGTGACTATGTTGAGTTAGTTGAGATGTTGAGCTGTCGAGTGGCCTTCAGTATTCGCAAATTGAAAAGCCGCCTCGATAAGTGGAACTTTGTTTGAGAAGAGGGACTTTCGTAATGCTGCAGAGAGCCGGCATGAAGACGCCCGCCGTGGTCTTTTCTTTGCGTATGTGGAAGGGCAACGTTTGCGAGGATAGCGGTCAGCGGATAAAATCCAGAGGCCTTGGTCTGGTCGAGGAGGAACCAGTGCTGTAGTCCTTAGCATATCATCTGGCTTTCTTTCCTGAGGAGATTTGGTTTAGCAGACAGCTTCTTGGCTGAGGGTAGCAGATAGTCTCGATCATCATTTCCAAAAGCGAAGTCCGCACCAGTCGAACTTCTCAATTTGTGCACGCCTTCCCTTAATCTGCAGCCATCTTCCGAGACGATGAATTGCGGTTCCATCGTGGATCGTGTTCGATGTGAGATATTTGGCGAACCAGTGTGATTAAGACACCTCTGCCGACATGTGCAGTGACCGCGGCAAAATTAACTATGACGGAAATAAAAAGAAAAAAAGACCAAATGATGATGAGAGCACAAAAATTTGTATGATTCACGGTGTGAATGAGGTAATCTTGAGAAATTTGACAGAGCGTCCAGACCTGAGCTTGTGATAGGCAGTTGTTGGGTAAAATTACGGGTTCCTTATGCCATGATTTAAGACAAGAGAGCGAAAAATAATTGGTAAGAAATTGGGTTAGGGGACAGAAAGATTTACGTGGTTGCGGCACAAATTGCCGTAGGTTCCACGGGTGCTGCAGATCTTTGACGATTTGGGAGAAATTTTACAAACTCTTCAAGTTTTAAACCAAATCCCACTCTGAAAATTGCTCACCAGATTTTCTTTCAGCAAGAAGACTTTTTCTAGGTCCTTTTCATCGTACTTCCTTTGTTCTTCATATAAGAGAAGTTGTTTCTGGGGGATGATTTTTATAAAGAGTTTTGGGGCCTATTTATAGGTATTGGGAAAACACTAATGCACTAATATTGTTATGTAGTGGTGGGCCCGCGGGTGGGGGCACGGTCACATTTTTTTTGCATGGCGACGGGCTAGATATCCTCTTCTGATTTGGGTCCTGTTTCGCACTGGCATCGAGGAATTTTGACAAAGCCGAAAGAGCCAAAGGTTCTTTTCCTGTTGCGATGATGAGAAGTTTAAAAAAAAACTTTCTTTTGTGTGCTTTCGGTGGTCTGCACACATTCTTTGACTAACAAAGATCACTGTATCACTGCAACTATCAACTTCGTAAAAAAAACTCACAACCCAGCCTTTGTTACAACCCATACTCTCTACTAATAAGTTATTCCTTTTTCATCTTTTTTCACTTCATATGAAAGCACCAATAGAACAACACGCATAGTAAGTTCAAATTGGCGATAGTACAGGGTATATTCGCAACCTTATCTAGCATGGTTAGTTACGATTGAATATTCAAATTTGATCTGTTCAGATATAACTTGTTAATTTCTATTACGCAGAGGAATACCAATCAAGCGAGCAGCATAGAAGTTGGTACTTTTTCACGGATAGGACCCGGAAGTACCTTGGAGGGAAGAGGCCAGCGCGTTCCACGCCAAACGGTTTCTGGAAGGCCACTGAAGCAGATACATTAATCAAAGACCAAGGGAAAGTTATTGGACGGAGGATGACTCTCAAATTTTTGTGGGGACATCAGCGGGAGGGAAAACATTGGGATTCAGGGTGGATGATGCGCGAGTACAGGATCGAGGAGTTTCAAATACCTTCCTCCCAGAAAAGGAAGGGGAAGACACCTAAAAACCCTGCAGGTTCAGAGGTGAGTGATTCCTTTAATGTTTGCATTCTTTGCTTAATAAATTGAAGTCTATCCTTTTAGGCATAATAAACATTACCCATAAAATTTCAAACCCCGGTATACAGAGACGCTGCATGCATAGTAAATTCAATGGTAAAGTCATATGATTGTACAAAAAACCTTATGATGAATATGAACTTGCGCAATTTTTCCTGTATTCCTTTCACATTTAAGTAGAGCTATCCTACTCAAATCCATGCGCAGATTCAGATTTTTTCCCCCCACGTATTAATCTTGTTTTTATCATTACTACTGTTTTGTTATATGTCAATGTTTAATGTTTTGTTATATGTCAATGTTTAATGTTTTGTTATATGTCAATGTTTCATTGTATTATGTTGGACATCATAAATTCTAGGGGTACTTTTTCTCCTTCTTCTGATATCATGGATCTTAATTTGCTTTTATTTTGTTATGCAGTGCAACATGAAGTTAGACGAAGCAGTTCTATGCAAAGTTTACAAAGTACAGAATAAAAATGCAGGCAGAAAAAGGCACGAAGCATCACGGAATTCATCAAGTGATTCATTATTAGACGTGGTTTATCCAATTCAAGGCCAGAGTACAATCCAACCATCGGGTCTATTTTTTCCTGTTCCGTGTCCAGGTTATGATCCTAATCATAACACAAATGGTTTGATATTCTCTCGACCCAACGAAAGAGGGAGATTACCGAACCGAGTGAACCCAAACTATTTCAGTACAATGAACCAGACTCGCTCATACCCAACCAAATCTGTTGTCTACCCAAGTCTACCAAACTGGTGCCCCTCCGGATCCGAACCATGCTTATACGAAGGAGAATCGAACTTGTCCAATTTTCTCAATGTCAATGGAATGTGTGTACAATTGGCTCTATCTCAAGACATCCATCAACGGCAATTGAGCATATGCCCAGAACAAAGTGAAAATTTATCATCTGGTGCGGTATTTGATGTGGCTCGTCGGACCCAATCACTGAGCCAATACTCAACTGAAGGCCTACCATCAAGTCATCCTTCTCCCGTTCCATGCTCGGCTACTGATTCAATGTACAATAATGGATGGAGACTGTTCAACCAAGTGAACTCTAGCTATTCAAGTACAGTGAGCCAGGATCAATCATATGAAACAAATTCTGTTGTCAACCCAAATCTACCCACCTGGTGCATTGGCTCGACAAATTTGAACAGCTTCTATATTGATCCATCACAGTCTGGATTTCTCGACGAAAATGGATTTTTTGCGGTTTCAGACACGCAGCGA
This sequence comes from Asparagus officinalis, assembly GCF_001876935.1. Lineage (NCBI taxonomy): Eukaryota > Viridiplantae > Streptophyta > Magnoliopsida > Asparagales > Asparagaceae > Asparagus > Asparagus officinalis. The sequence continues at coordinate 14,348,638 of NC_033799.1, read as the reverse complement.
TTACGTCCAAACTATCTATCTATTATTCCCTAGTAACAACGATATTCCCTAGTGACTTTATAGAGTTCCAAATACTATCTATCTATCCACCGAAAAGGACAATTGAAATTTTGTAAAATGATGAGGAGCATATATGTCTTTTGCACGGTCAAATTTTTAGTTAGGATACCATAGCTTATTTTTAGAGGATTACAAGCCAAACTCAGCCATTTGTCTAAACCAAAATAAGCCATTTGTCGAACGTTTCAAAATAGTTTCTAATTCACTTGGACCATTTACGAAGCATCCTTTCAAGGCCCAAGCAAACAAACAATTGTTCATGTAGAAAATAATATGGAAACAAAGGAAAAAATACGGTAGATGCATCGACACACATGTTAACTATACGTGCACATCATCACTAATTTCACTGGTTTCAAATTAATAGTCAAATAAACACAGTTATATAAAACAAACACG
>NC_033799.1:14334025-14348154 GCF_001876935.1 Asparagus officinalis | reverse complement strand
GCCCTTCCGCCGCCGTCGCCGTCATCGCCACCACCACCGCTATATAAATAATAACTATAAATGGTGTTTTGAAAGTAGTCTTCCTCGTTCATGGCAACGGGAGCTTATCCAGTAGAAGTAGTCTTCCTATTGTTGCAGCTTATCCAGTAGAAGTAGTCTTCCTCGTTCATGGCAACGGGAGCCATGATTTGAGCTCTGAGTTGGCAAGACGATGGATTTTGGGAAAGAAAGAGGAGAGTTTGGTTTTAGGATCTGAGAGAGAGAGAGAGAGCGAGCGAGAAGAAGAAGAAAGGGGAGGGTTTTATAGACGATCACCATCTGGGCACAATAGCCAAGATTGTGTTGCAAGAACAGTTATCTTAACGTGTAGAAGCGGGCACACGTGTACTGTTAGAGTTGAGAGGTTGTTACTTTTGGCGGGAGGGTTCTTGAGAACTATACTTTTTTATTTTGTTTTTACGGCATTAGTATGATTACGTGGATAACGGCAATTGATGCAAGTTCGTTACACTGTGAGTTTTTATTTCTACCAACAATCTCCAGTTTTATTATTGAATATTGAATATATACACGCTAATAAATAACATCATTATCTCCAAATTCACAGCATCTTCCGTTTACACCAACGTCCATTCCAGAATATTCCAGAAAATTGGGGAGATAGGTGAAAAAGAGTTCTTTTTTCCAGTGCAATGATCCCCCCCCCCTCCCCACCCCAACAAATACCCTTATATTCATTCATTTATTTATTATGCTTAGAAATTGAATTAGTTTATACTTTAAGATGATATTTGGCCATAAAGGGTTAAAATAAGAACTTAGCTAACCCTTTATAAGAGATTAAAAATAATTTACGACTCACTTTTTTTTCCCTGCCCATGATGGGGTTTTCCATGCTTATGTTGGAAGCCTTCTGTCAATCTTTTCTATGCTCGATTTTTCAGAAATTTTAAGGACGACTTTGCATCACAGTAATCAGCATAGAAATACAAATTTTAGTATATTAGGCAACTCTAATAAGAATACAACCCAAGCCCAGAAAAACAAAATTTCTTTTTCAGGGTGCTAAATTACTTCAAAATTTTACATCACCTATATAATGTTACACTTTTCACCTTGGATGATGAAACTGTAGATGCAAATACTATCTATCCATTATTTGATCTGAAGACATTCAATCTCATTCCTTTCGAGTAAATTAAAGAAACCAAATGGAAAGCAGAAATGTACTTTTGATCTCATTCCTTTTTATTTTATAATTCAAAAATAATAATGTCACACTATGCTTCAAATATTTGCGTTTGGCAACCATGGCGTTTTTGCCGTTTTCGTTTTTTTTTCAAAAAAACAATGAAATGTGTTTGGCAACCGGGGCGATTTTTTGACTTGACACTTTACAAAATCCAAAAAATAAACGCTTTTCTTAAAAGACCAAAAAGGTGTTTTAAGATTTTATTTTTTCATCTAACGCCGCCGTGCGTCGCCGCTCGACGCCACTGCTCGTCGGCCGTCCTGCCGCCCGCAGCTGCCGCCAGCTCCCCCGCCGCTAGCTCGCCGGCTGCCGCTGCCTATCGGCCGTTCGTCGCCTACAGCCGGGTCGCTGCCCGTTTTCTCATTCTCAAGCCGCTGCTTCGTCTGCCACCCCGTCGCCGCGTCGGCGTGCGCTCGCCTGCCGTCGCCGTCCGCCGCCGCTGCCGTCGCTGCTCGTTTGACCGTCTGCCTGCTGCCGCACCTACTTCGTCCGTTGCCTCCCTCGCAGCGTGCCGCCACTTGCTGCCGTCGGTCCGTTCCCGTATTCGCGCGCCACCACTCGCTGCCCCGTTCGTCCAATTCTGCCTGTCCACTTCGCCACCCACTCCGCGTGTCTGTTTGCAGCCGTGCCACCCAACCTTACGCACGCTGACACCGCTAGCCTGCCGCCGCCCGCGCAACCCGCTGCTGCATGCGCTTTGCCACACCAGCCCGTCTGAACACCGCTAGCTCGCCGCCTGCCTGTTTGCCGCCCGTCGTGCCCGTTCGGCCGTTCGCCGCCTGCCAACCTGCCGGTAACCGCCGCCCTATTGCCCTAGCTGCCGCCGCTGTTCACGCCCACCGCTGCCCATTCGGACGCCCGCCGCCGGCCGTGCCCGTTTTTTCATCTAAGCTGCTAACCATCAGCCGTGCCGCCGCCGTGCTCCGTCGACCGTGCCGTCGCTCGTCTTCACCCAACCCCGCCTCGCTGCCACCGCCTGTCCGTTCGGGCCGTTATCACGCCGCGTCGCCGCGCGCTGCTCGTCGGCTGTCCGCCGCTCCACCCACTTGTCGGTCGCTTTGTCGCCCCTCGGCACAGCTAAGCCGCCCGCTTCCCCCGCCGTCGTCGCGCCCGGCGTCGCTTGCGTCGCGCTAGCTCGCCACCGACCGTGCGCCACGCCCACCGCGCCGCGCGCCGCCGCCTCAACCGCTCCGAGTGGTCGTCCGCCACCCCTGTCGGCGGCAGGTATCGGTCGGTCAGCGCCCGACCATCCCGCCGCCTGCTGCACCCACGCCTGCCTGCCGATCGCCACCGGTCCGTCGTCCCGATCGCTCGCCGGTCGCCGCCCGCCGGTAACAAGCCGCCCTTCTGTCCGCCGCCGTCGCCGTCGCCGCCACCACCACCGCTATATAAATAATAACTATAAATGGTGTTTTGAAAACACATTTGAAAAATAAACACCATGGTATGGTGTTTTTAAAAAAAAACACTACAAAAAGAAACACTTTAGTTACCAAACACACTCGATTTTCAATTTAATTTGTGAGTTAGAATTCTATTTTAATAAAAACAAATTCAAATATCTGTGGCTCGTTTCACTGGTCACGTATCATAAAGAATCAAATATCCAGAGCATAGTAGATCTAGAACACCAAAACCTCGTTTCACTGGTCACGTATCATAAAGAATCAAATATCCAGAGCATAGTAGATCTAGAACACCAAAACTAAAATAAAATTGAAACAACGAATGTACAGAAGAATAAATCACAGAATTCACAGTGTTCTATGCAAAAACTGGAAGCAAAAACTCAAGAAAAGGCACTAAAAGCTAGAAATTAAAAATGGCAACGGATCCGGAAACTCAATTCTGATCTAGATGCTGTTAGAGATCACGTTATCAGCAGGCATCCAACCACGACAAGATCTTATTGCAACAAGTATCTTGATCAAACATTACATCAAGAATGCTTGACAATAAAAAAGAACAAGATCGCAGCTACAAGAATCCAGGTTCATTATCCTAAGATTCTTGAGCAAGAAAAAGGCACATCCCTGCACAGTTTTAGTTCAGGTAGCAGAAAGTGTAGAAAAGACTATCAACATCAAGATCCAGCTCCAAAGAAAAGAACAGATCTAAAAGCATGAAGAAAAAGACTAGTCACGGAATAAAAGTCATTGGATCTGATCAGCAACGGCGGGTTAAGGTTGAACCAGAGGATTCATTGAGCAGGGCAGGGAACAGAGCTCTTACCACCTAGTTGCTAATCTTTTTGGTGTGTCCCTGAGCATCGTGGTCCGCGAGATCTCCAGCATGGGGAAGCGCATTGAGGCATTTCCGGCACTTCACGTTGAAATGGTGGTGGACTCGATGGTTGTGGGCCTCCATGACCTTTCTGCTGGTGAACCTCCTATTGTTGCAGCTTATCCAGTAGAAGTAGTCTTCCTCGTTCATGGCAACGGGAGCCATGATTTGAGCTCTGAGTTGGCAAGACGACGGATTTTAGGAAAGAAAGAGGAGAGTTTGGTTTTAGGATCTGAGAGAGAGCGAGCGAGCGAGAAGAAGAAGAAAGGGGAGGGTTTTATAGACGATCACCATCTGGGCACAATAGCCAAGATTGTGTTGCAAGAGCAGTTATCTTAACGTGTAGAAACGGGCACACGTGTACTGTTAGAGTCGAGAGGTTGTTACTTTTGGCGGGAGGGTTCTTGAGAACTATACTTTTTTATTTTGTTTTTACAGCATTAGTATGACTACGTGGATAACGGCAATTGATGCAAGTTCGTTACACTGTGAGTTTTTATTTCTGCTAACAATCTCTAGTTTTATTATTGAATATTGAATATATACACGCTAATAAATAACATAATTATCTCCAAATTCACAGCCTCTTCCGTTTACACCAACGTCCATTCCAGAATATTCCAGAAAATTAGGGAGATAGGTGAAAAGGAGTTCTTTTTTCTTGTGCAATGACCCCAGAGTTCTTCTTTCCAGTGCAATGATCCCCCCACCCCAACAAATACCCTTATATTCATTTATTTATTTATTATGCTTGGAAATTGAATTAGTTTATACTTTAAGATGATATTTGGCCATAAAAGGTTAAAATAAGAACTTACCTAACCCTTTATAAGATATTAAAAATAATTTAATTTCGTTTGGATTTGATAGTTAAGATGAATGATTAAGTTTTTTGTATTTAGCAAATAAAATAGAGTTTCAGAGGTTGTTATATATATATATATAAAGTTTTTTTTTCCAAGACAATAATTCTTAACTCTCTTCATTAAGTAAATTTGTTAGCCCTTCTAAATGAATGGTTAGCTGAATTTAACTCTTATAAAAAGTTTTGTCAACTCTTTAATCAAATTAACTTGTTTCAATGGTGAAGAAAAGATTAAACCACTCTTCTCTTAACTCATTACCAAACAGAACCTACTCCATAATGTTGGATTTAATCTAATAAATCTATTTATGGGCACATATGATTAATCAATGTGTATTGCTATCTTTCAGGATAACCCACTAAAGTGATCAATTAATTTAGGTTAATTGGGTATTTAAATAAGTCATGGGGTTATATGTGCAGATACCAGGTTGTAATTATGATTTGTTAAGGGGCCAAATTACAAAAGTACAACATCCATAAATAAGGGGTAATGGTCCCTAACCTAGGGTTAACATTCTCTAATTCTCTTCACCCCCATCTAAGAGAGAAATTCGGCTATAGAGAAACCCTAAGGTTAGAAGATCCAAAACCCATCTCAGGTTCATCTATGGATTCAGGTATAAGCTTCCGCTCTTTTGATTATTGTTAATCTCTTCGAATTAATCATGGCTATATGGTTTTAGATCTCAAGTTTATGATTCAGATCTAACAAGTGGTATCAGAGCCACCTTGATTAATTCTTAGGGATTTAAGTTTTAAAAAATTAGGTTTTTGATCTTAAATCTCTGGTTTTGGATTAAGTTTTGTTCTCGGATGAACAGTAACGTTCGGATGAACAGTAATAGCTGGTGAAATTTTTTTCCCCGGATGAACAGTCTACTTTTCGGATGAACAGTAGAGTTTTTTCGGATAAACAGTAACTTTTGGAATTTTTTGGATTTTTCCTTTGATTTTTTTTTCTTCAATTTTTCTTGGATCTGGATCAAGAAATTTTTTTCCAATTCTGGATCTGTTTTTTGAAAAATAAAAATCAAAGATTTTTTTGGTTTGGTCGGCGGCGGTTTCAGTTTGAAACCCTAAGGGTTCGTGCGATTAATCGTGGCGAAAATTAAGGAGGTGGTTACCTCAACCGAACCTCGCGTTCAACTCAGGTGAGCGTCAAGCTCAATTTTAACGAACCTCGTGTTCGTTCTAAGGTGAACCTCGCGTTCAACTCAGGTGAGCGTCAAGCTCAATTTTAACGAACCTCGCGTTCGTTCTAAGGTGAACCTCGCGTTCAACTCAGGTGAGCGTCAAGCTCAATTTTAACGAACCTCGCGTTCAGTTCTAAGGTGAACCTCGCGTTCAGTTCTAAGGTGAGCATCGCGCTCAGTTCTAAGGTGAGCCTCGCGCTCAATTCAAGTCGAACCTCGCGTTCGTATTTCAGTCGAACCTCGCGTTCGTATTTCAGTCGAACCTCGCGTTCGTATTTCAGTCGAACCTCACGTTCGTATTTCGGTCGAACCTCGCGTTCATTTTTAAATGAACCTCGCGTTCGTTCTCTAGTTGAACCTCGCGTTCATTTTTCAAACGAACCTCGCGTTCATTCTCAAGTTGAACCTCGCGTTCATTTTTCAAACGAACCTCGCGTTCGTTCTCAAGTTGAACCTCGCGTTCATTTTTCAAACGAACCTCGCGTTCATTCTCAAGTTGAACCTCGCGTTCATTTTTCAAACGAACCTCGCGTTCCAGAAGGCTGTAATCTGAAGACTTTCGCGTAGATCGCTGAAGGTTACAATCTGACGACCTTCACGACAACTGATGGAAGCTCTAATCAACAGCCTTCACAATCGACATCGGGAGTTACAATCTGACGACTCTCATACTCTTAAGGAGCCAAGACGAAGATTACTAGACAATGATCTTTGCAACGCTATGACAAAAAGAGATTACTTGGTGATAATCTCTTCAAGGCAAGACGCGGAGGTCGAACCCGCGTTACAATATCAAAACGCCAGGGTCGAACCCGCGTTACAACATCAAAACGCCAGGGTCGAAACCCGCGTTACAACATTAAAACGCCAGGGTCGAAACCCGCGTTATAACATCAAAACGCTAGGGTCGAACCCGCGTTACAATATCAAAATGCCAGGGTCGAACCCCGCGTCACAACATCAAAAAACGCCAAGGTCGACCCTCGCGTTTTTCTACGCCCTGCTGGTACCCAACTCCGCGTCTCCAGTCTAAAATGCAGAGTTAGGATCCTGAACGCCAACGTGGGCATTGTTTGACTCATTCAACATGAGCTGAACGGTTATAAAACCGTGTCCCACGATTTGGGGGCGGTTACACCCCATTATGGAGAGAATTAAGGGGGCGGTTACACCCCTTAATTCCCTATAAAAGCGAGTAAACTCAACTGAGTTCAGGGTTCGATTTTTATTGGCTTAAATCGACCATTGAGAGGCTGGGGTTTTTGGCTGGATTTTTCGGATCTGAGAATTGGCAGCAAGGGGGAGATCGACGTTCATCCTCAGCAACGATCGACCACCAGAGCTTTCTTCTTGCCTTGGCTTATTAACCGATCTTCGGTTCAAATCAACTCTTTTACAGAGTTCTTCTAAACTCGTTCAGAGTTCTCAAACTTGCCACGCAAGTTCTCCACAACGTCAAATCATGAGGAGAAGATATCGTTCCAGTGAATCAAGACGTGCGGATCGTCAACGGAGAGCAAATTCGACGCGAGCAATCGAAGAAGGCACTCCATCGCCACCGTGAAGAACCCAGTTTTAAACAAAGGGGAAGAACCAATTTCGTTCTCCTCTCTTTTGTAATCAAGTTGTAACCGAGATCAAAGAAATCAAAGTCAAATTTTCTTTATTCTCTTCTTTGCAATTTTCCCAACAAACAAAAGATGGCGACTCCGCTGGGGACGAGCTTCACTGATGAAGAAGTGGTGGCGCAATCCGACGTTCATCTTGCTGGAACGATCGTTGAAACTCTGATTATCGAGTTCGATCAAGCCAAGTTCGAGGAGGCCCTCTCCTCTAGATCCCTTAGCCCCAAGGCTATGCGCAAGATCCACAAAGTTTCCAAGGCGAATAAATCTCCAACTGTTGCTGGAGTGCCAAAGAAAGTCCTCTCTTTTGGCCACAATTTGTCGAACAGCCCCTCTGCTTCAGGAGCGGGCTCGACCTCTGCTGAACTCGCACAGCGAGTTGAATATCCTACCTCCGCATCAACACGACGTGCCACAGGCCTTAAACGGCCTATAGAGGAGATGAGCTCCATAAACGTCAACGACGCTGCTGCTAAGGCTTTGAAACAGGCCAAGAAGAACGCTGCTCGTCGAAGAAGAAGGTCTCAGTGACGAGCACAACTTCGGGAAAATCGATCCTCCAACCAACGCGAACTTCGCGTTCGTGAGCCTAAACGCGACCCTGAACTTCGCGTTTATGAGCCCAAACATGAGCTTCGTGAGAACCAGACTGAACGCGGCCCTTAATGGCGCGTTTTACAGCCAAAACGCGAACCTCAAGCCTTCGTTGAACGCGAACTTCAACTTCGCGTTTCCCAGTCAAAATACGACCCTCGCGTCGACACTGAAGAACGCGACCTTCGTGTCGCCAAACCAAAATGCGACCTTCGCGTTTCAAGTACCAAATGCGACCCTCGCGTTTCAAGTACCAAACGTGACCTTCGTGTTTCAAGTGCCAAACGCGACCTTCGCGTTTCAAGTGCCAAACGCGACCTTCGTGTATCAAATGCCAAACGCGACCCTCGCGTCCCAAGTTCCAAATCCAATACCACGCCTGGTGTATACCGTGGAGCTTCGGGGCGCTGCCCCGAACCCCGCCGGGGGGTATACCATCCCCCCGGACCCCCTGGCCAGGGGCGCGCCGCCCCCTGGACCCCCGGCTCGCTGACCGGGCAGCGAGACCCCCGAATACTCTGCGTAGCGCGACTAGATCGAGGGGCGGATATAAAAAGTTCATGGATTCAAGGAATCTCAACCACATCCATGTTCACCAAGAGCCAGTCCTGTCCAATCATGGACTGGGGGTTCCAATTCAAACCTCACAATCAGTGAGTAATTCTCCTCGAATCTTTATAACAGATTCGAGAGAGTTCACATCGAGAGCAAGACCGATGCAACAAGTCATTCGTTCATTCCAATGTAAGCGACTGATTCCTACGGTCCTCTCGGGATGTCAATGCTGCTCATATGCGGCCCAACTGTTGGTGTTCAACCAATTTATGAACGTTGCTTTACCCAACCAACGATGACGTTCACACAAGAAGAAGACTTTTGAGGATGAATACCTTAGAGTCACTTCTAACATGATCGGCAGAGGGAGATCATCAGTTCCTAAATCCGATGAGTCAGAGAATGATCAGTCTCCTGGCTTGAAAGACTTCCTGAATAAATCCGATGGAGTTTATCAACATACTCGGACGCGAACAGGAGCCATTCCCCCTGTTAACTATCGGAGTTTAGCCAGGGGAACCAATTCCAATGATGAACACTCAGCCATTGCAGAGTCCCAGTCATCAAGCTCTTTTGTTGAACATGAGAGCTACGCTTATATGACGGGAAACCATGAAGATCTCGTGAAAAGACTTGATGAGCAGGAGGCCATGCTCAAATCTCAGCAGGAGGCCATCAATGAACTCATGGCCATGTTGACTCAAATCGTCGCAGACAAGGCCAACTCTCAGGAGACAGATTCGCCGCTTAGGCAAGAATCTTCCCGAAGAGGAAAAGCGTCTTCATCCCGACCTCACACAAGCAAAGGGAAGGGAAAAGTGGTTGATGATGCGGCTTCTGACCAAGAAGCCCACAGCCTGGAATCTTTCTCTGATGAAGGAAGAGAGACGGAGAACGAGCAGAATCTTCAGTCTGCCAAAATGGACGAATTGGAAGCCCGCCTCAATGCCATGGCCAACAGAAGCGAGCTCCAAGACGAGGGAGTTGTCAGACCCTATCATGCCGAATGGGATGCAGCCCCTTATCCTTCAAAATTTGAAGTCCCGACGCTACAAACTTTTGACGGCACGGGATCACCGAACCAACATATCTATCATTTCAAGTCACAGACTGGAAATGTGATATCAAAGCACCCTTAAGGGAGTTGCCTTTGAATGGTTCAGGAAACTACCTGTCGGATGTATCTAAAGGTGGGCAGATTTAAGAGAGACTCTTCCTGTCAAGATTTTTTGAAGAGGATACAGAAGTCTCCATCCATACCCTTCTTGCCACTAAGCAGAAGAAGAGGGAATCCGTCAAAGCCTTCGTCAAGAGGTTCCGAACCATGGCTCTCCGGTGTTCGTCAGGTATGACACAGTCTACCTTAGTAGAGACCTGTCGACACAACCTGCAGACCAACATCCTAGCTCGAATAGGGGTTGCAGAATGTCGTTCTTGGAGACAACTAATCTCTCAAGGCGAACAGGCTCAAAAGATTATTGCCAGGATCAAAGCTGAAGAACAAAGTAGGCAGGATCAACCTGAGCAATCGGACCAAGCCCAACCTTCTCCTGAGCAATCGGACCAAGCCCAATCTCCTCAGTCAGAAGGGGAAGATACTACGACCACTGAAGCTAATCCTCTTCAGTAGGATGCCGGGTCTTCGATAACTATCACGTTAACAACTACCTCTGATAGTCAAGCTCGTTAGATTGTGGCCCACTAGGCGACGTACTATGTCTACCCTTTTTCCCCATGCACTTATTCAAGACTGGGGGTTGGTTTATTTGTAGTTCATTTGATTATGAATAATAAAATTTTCTGAGTTGTTATGAATACCTCTGTCAATCACAAAATCTACCAAAACTATCACGTCCATCAATCTGCCAATCCTTCTCAATAGGATGACAGGTCTATAAATCTATCATGTTAACAGTTACCTTTGATAGTCCATTAATCTGCTAATCCGCTTCAATAGGATGGCGGGTCCACTAAAACTATCACGTTAATGATCACCTCTGATAGTCTGTTTTCTCCATATCCCTCCACCAATCCTCTTCAAGTAGGATGGCGGGTCTATCAAAACTATCACATTAATGATTACCTCTGATAGTCCATTCCCTCCAAATTCTCTTGCCAATTCTCTTCAAGTAGGATGGCAAGTCCATAACTATCACGTTAACAATTACCTCTGATAGTCAAACTCATCAGATAATGGCCTACCTGGTGATGTGCCTCTATTCTGACTTCATGGATAGTGCCTCACTAGGCGATGTGCCTTGTCTGCCTCTTTTTCTTCCCCTGCTAAGTCTTAATCAAGACTGGGGGTTGGTTACTTGGAATCCATTGGATTAAGAGTAACGAACCTTTCACATCGTCAAGTTAACATTATACTTCGGATGATCATCACCCCCACAGGGTAGGAATGCAGCCTGCATCACTCCTAATTTGTCATGTTAACAATATACCTCTGACAATCAACTTATCAATCCTTGACAATAGGATGATATGTCCTCAAAATTGCTCAAATTGCAATCTTCCCCAGCAAGACACTAAGTCTTCAAAATCTTATTCAAATCACGAGCATCAAAACTCATCGCTTCTGATGATAAACTCACCTAGCAAGTCTCCCCAGCGAGACGCTAATTCCCAAAATCTTGTGCAAGTCACAAGTACACAAATCTGTCACGTTAACATCAAACCTCTGACAATCCACTTATCAATCCTCGTCAAAAGGATGATAAGTCCACAAAGTTGCTCCAATCGCAACATCCTCCTGTCACGTTAACACTATACCTCTGACAATCCACTTATCAATCCTCGTCAATAGGATGATAAGTCCACAAAGTTGCTCCAATCGCAACATCCTCCAGTCACGTTAACATCACACCTCTGACACAATCTACTTATCGACTCTCTCTAATAGAGCGATAGGTCCTCAAAGTTGCCTTGATCGCAACAATCAACTTATCGACTCTCTTCAATAGAGTGATAGGTCCACGAACCAGTCAAGTTAACATCACACCTCTAACGACCAAATCAACTTATCGACTCTCTTCAATAGAGCGATAAGCCCATAAAATACTATTAGGTTAACATCACACCTCTAACAGTCAAACCCTCCCCAATGAACTTGTTAATCCTTTTTCAACAAGAATAACAAGTTTTCATTATAAAATCCCCAGTGGATTAAAGATTTTCTGGAATTATCCTAGTGATAATAAAGAAAATTTCTGAATTTCACTCTAAGTGAAAACTCATGCCAAGTTAATATTACACCTCTGGCACTTCTAATTTTCTTTCAGTGTTTCGAATAACACAGGAAGAAACAGTGACAAAGTCTACGTATTCAATATCGTAGCCAGTGATTATCATTAAATTGATAATCCCTGAATCCATACATTGCATGTATGGGGAAATTTATCCCGAATCCTAAGTAGGGATAAGTCAACGCCTAACACGCGTTGCCGGTTAGTCTTTCACCGTAAAAAAAGACAAAAGTCTACGTATTCGACATCGTAACAGGTTGTTATTAATAACACCGAAATCCATGCCTTACACGCATGGGGAAATTTATCCCGAATCCTAAGTAGGGATAAGTCAACGCCTAACACGCGTTGCCGGTTAGTCTTTCACCGTAAAAAAGACAAAAGTCTACGTATTCGACATCGTAGCAGGTCGTTATTAATAACGCCAAAGTCCATGCCTCACACGCATGGGGGACTTTATCTCGATCCCTAATTAAAGATAAGTCTGCATCTAACACATGCTGCCGGGTAGCGCATTCCCGCGATAATGGCAAAGCCCACGTATTCAACATCGTGGCAGGTTGCTATTAATAGCGCCAAAATCCATGCTTCACACGTATGGGGGACTTTATCTCAATCCCTAATTAGAGATAAGCCTACGCCTAACACGCGTTGCCGGTTAGTCTTTTTTCGTGAAAATGACAAATAAGAGGGTTTATTCTCTTAGCACAACGTTACATGTGGAACGGACTTAGACAATCCACATGCTAGCCCGATTCAAACGGTAGTCGGTAAAGGCTTATCAAATCCGTTGATGGCTGAGGGTTTGCCAAAAATCCTATGCATGTTTTCAGGCCCACCAGCTTAATGGACGTGAGCCAAGACTTGAAACGAATAAGTTGAAGACAAGTCTCAAAGACTTAGTCAAAAATGCATGAAAGTCACCTCCGCGTCTCACATCCAAACGCCAAAGTCATAGTCGCGTTTCAAGTCAAAATGCCGAGGTTAGACCAGCGATGCGAAAACCAAACGCTGAGGTCAGACACGCGATGCAAAAACCGAACGCCGAGGTCACATCCGCGTCTCAAGTTCAAAATGCAGGGTCCACCCCCAGCATTCCAGAAGCAGGATTATGGCACATACCTTCACACAGGCCTTATGTGACAAATCCCTTCAACCAAGATGCCTTCGAAGCAAGTGCAGAGAACGACTCCTTTACGACAAGGAATCAACAGCTCTAAGATCAGAGTTAAGATCCAAAGTATTCCGAAAATTCGTCCTAGTCAACCGCGAACTTTCGAAAACTTTGGAGGGGGTTCTGTAGGCTGTCTAAAAATCACAATAGATAGCTTATCCCCCATCAACCACCGATGATGGAAGTTACAATCTGACGACTTCCAGAAGACTACAATTTGAAGACTTTCACATAGATCGCTGAAGGTTATAATCTGACGACCTTCACGACAACTGATGAAAGCTCTAATCAACGGCCTTCACAATCAACATCGGGAGTTACAATCTGACGACTCTCATATTCTCAAGGAGCCAAGACGAAGATTACAAGACAATGATCTTTGCAACGCTATGACAAAGGCAAGACGCGGAGGTCCTCCCCGTGTATCAACAGTAAAAACGCCAAGGTCGAAACCCGCGTTACAACATCAAAACGCCAAGGTCGAACCCCGCGTTACAACATCAAAAACGCCAGGGTCGAAGCCCGCGTTACAACATCAAAACGCCAGGGTCGAACCCCGCGTTACAACATCAAAAACGCCAGGGTCGAAGCCCGCGTTACAACATCAAAACGCCAGGGTCGAGGGTCCTCCCCGTGTTTCAACGTCAAAACGCCAGGGTCGAAACCCGCGCTACAACATTAAAACGCCAGGGTCGAAACCCGCGTTATAAAACAAAACGCCAGGGTCGAAACCCGCGTTACAACATCAAAACGCCAGGGTCGAAACCCGCGTTACAACATTAAAACGCCAGGGTCGAAACCCACGTTATAACATCAAAACGCCAGGGTCAAACCCGCGTTACAATATCAAAACGCCAGGGTCGAACCCCGCGTCACAACATCAAAAAACGCCAAGGTCGACCCTCGCGTTTTTCTACGCCCTGCGGGTACCCAACTCCGCGTCTCCAGTCTAAAATGCGGAGTTAGGATCCTGAACGCCAACGTGGGCATTGTTTGACTCATTCAACATGAGCTGAACGGTTCTAAAACCGTTTCCCACGATTTGGGGGAGGTTCCACCCCACTATGGAGAGAATTCCTTGGCTATTAACCGATCTTCGGTTCAAATCAACTCTTTTACAGAGTTCTTCTAAACTCGTTCTGAGTTCTCAAACTTGCCACGCAAGTTCTCCACAACGTCAAATCGTGAGGAGAAGACATCGTTCCAGTGAATCAAAACGTGCGGATCGTCAACGGAGAGCAAACTCGACGCAAGCATTCGGGGGAGGCACTCCATCGCCACCGTGAAGAACCCAGAATTAAACAAAGGAGAGAATCCAGATCATTCTCTTCTCTTTT
>NC_033799.1:14326573-14333909 GCF_001876935.1 Asparagus officinalis | reverse complement strand
TCGAGGGAGGCACTCCATCGCCACCGTGAAGAACCCAGTTTTAAACAAAGGGGAAGAACCAATTTCGTTCTCCTCTCTTTTGTAATCAAGTTGTAACCGAGATCAAAGGAATCAACGTGTGACAATTATAAGGTTTACATGTGAATAATGAATCGATCCAAAGATAGTTTCATTATTTGACATGAGTTATTGTCAATGTTTGATCATTGCAACAAGGTATCACTTACAAGTTAATATTACTGTCCAAAGACTTGATATTAATGTTGTGCCGGTATCTTGGATGGGGATTGTCATTATTTGAATTTTATTGATTATGGTTATTGATGTGAGCATTTTTGTTTTATTTCAGCTAATGCATCTGCTGCAACAATTTCTGCTAACATCAACTCAATTCCCATGCTAAATGGGACAAACTTCAAGGTTTGGAAAGAGAACATATTAATTGTTCTTGGCTGCATGGATCTTGACTATGCATTAAGAACTGAACAACCCCAACCTCTCAATGCGGATAGCACTCCTGATGCAAAGAAGGAGCATGAGAAGTGGGAGCGTTCAAATCGCATGAGTCTTATGATCATTAAGCGCGGCGTTCCGGAAGCCTTCAGGGGCATAGAATCCGAAGGGATTACTAAGGCTAAAGATTTCCTTGCCGAAATTGAGAAGCGTTTTGCGAAAAACGATAAGGTAGAAACAAGCACGCTTTTAGCTCGCTTGATTTCAATGAAGTATAAGGGCAAAGGAAATATCAGGGAGTACATTATGGAAATGTCTCATATTGCTTCAAAGCTTAAGGCACTTAAACTCGATCTTTGTGACGAGTTATTAGTGCATCTGGTTTTGTTGTCTCTTCCTGCACAGTTTAACCAATTTAAGGTCAGTTATAACTGTCAAAAGGAGAAATGGACTCTAAATGAGCTCATTTCATACTGTGTGCAAGAAGAAGACAGGTTGAAGCAAGATAAGACAGAAAGTGCTCATTTGGCCTATGCCTCTAAGGATAAGGGCAAGAAAAGGAAGAATGATAAGGAAGCTGCTAAGGGTCCAGTTGAGAAGAAACAACATAAGGATAATCAGGGTTGTTTCTTCTGTAAGAAGCCTGGACATGTAAAGAAGGACTGTACAAAATATCACGCCTGGCGTGATAATAAGGGTACGTTCCTTGCTTTGGTCTGTTCTGAGGTTAATTTAGCTTCAGTACCTAGAAACACTTGGTGGTTAGACTCTGGTGCTACTACTCACATAAGTGTTTCTATGCAGGGTTGCCTGAGCTACCGAAAGCCAAGTGATGTTGAAAGACACATCTTTGTGGGCGACGGACAATCGGTAGATGTGGAAGCAATTGGGCACTTTAGGTTGTTGTTAGGAACTGGTTATTATTTGGATTTAAAAGATACTTTTGTAGTACCGTCTTTTAGACGGAATTTGGTTTCTGTTTCTGTATTGGACAAATCAGGTTATTCTTGTTCATTTGGAAACAGTCAATTCAGTTTATCTTTTAATTCAAATGTTGTGGGAACCGGTTACTTGAGTATTTATGACAACCTATATTTGCTTGATACAATTGCTTCTTACAATGAATCCTTGCATGTGGAATCACGTGGTACTAAGCGTAAATTAAATAAGGAAAATTCGGCGACATTATGGCATAAGCGCTTAGGTCATATCTCAAAAGGTAGAGTTGAGCGTCTTGTGTCTGATGGCATTTTGGATTCCCTTGATTTTTCGGACTTCGACGTATGTGTTGAATGTATCAAGGGAAAACAGACCAAAGTGAAGAGATTAGGTGCCAACAGATCTTCGGATGTCTTAGAATTGATACATACGGATATTTGTGGGCCATTCCCTACGGAATCCTGGAATGGTCAACAATATTTTATATCATTCATAGACGATTACTCACGTTATGGGCACCTATATCTTATTCATGAAAAATCTGAGTCTCTGGACATGTTCAAAGCCTATAAAGCTGAAGTTGAGAATCAACTCAACAGAAGAATTAAAACCGTCAGATCTGATCGTGGTGGTGAGTACTACGGTAGATATGATGGTTCAGGTGAACAACGTCCAGGACCATTTGCTAGATACCTAGAGGAATGCGGTATCGTCCCACAGTACACTATGCCGGGTTCACCTAGCATGAATGGTGTAGCTGAAAGACGAAACAGGACTCTTAAGGATATGGTAAGAAGTATGATTGCTCATTCTTCTTTACCAGAGTCACTCTGGGGAGAAGCACTTAAGACAGCAGCTTACATTCTGAATAGAGTACCAAGTAAAGCAGTTGCTAAAACACCTTATGAGCTTTGGACTGGTCGAAAGCCCAGTTTAAAGCATTTACATATTTGGGGATGTCCAGCTGAGGCAAGGCCTTATAGGCCAAATGAAAAGAAATTGGACTCCAAAACAGTTAGCAGCTACTTTATTGGGTACCCTGATCGCTCTAGGGGCTATAAGTTTTATGATCCCACTATAAGGAATATTTTTGAGACGGGAACAGCAACATTCTTTGAGGATGTTGAGTTTGGGGGGAGAAATAAGGTTAGAGACATTAGTTTTGAGGAGGAATTGGCTTCAGATCCAATCCATACAGTTACTTTTGACAATATTCAGGTTCCTATACCTGTTGTTGCTCAAGAAGTAAATCCGGAACCTCAAGATGATAATGTTGAACAACTCCCTGTTCCAGAAGAACAAACTCAACAACCTCAAGAACCAGTGCCATTAAGGAGATCCACGAGAGAAAGGAGAAATGCTATTCCGGATGATTATATTGTATTTCTCCAAGAACATGAGGAAAGTAGTGGAATGTTAGAAGATGATCCAATCAACTTCTCTCAGGCCATGAAAAGTTCTAACTCTCAACAGTGGATTGATGCCATGAATGAAGAGTATAAGTCTATGCAAGACAATAAGGTTTGGGAACTTGTCCCATTGCCAGAAGGTGCAAAACCAATTGGTTGTAAATGGATTTTTAAAACCAAGCGGGATGCAAACGGTAATGTGGAGAGGTATAAGGCGCGTCTTGTGGCTAAAGGCTATACTCAAAAGGAAGGCATTGATTATACAGAGACTTTCTCTCCGGTTTCATCGAAAGACTCTTTCAGAATAATCATGGCACTTGTTGCTCATTATGATCTTGAGTTACATCAGATGGATGTTAAGACTGCATTTCTCAATGGAGACATTGATGAGATGATTTATATGGTGCAACCAGAAAACTTTGTGTCAGGAGACCCAAAGAATATGGTTTGCAAATTAAGGAAATCCATCTATGGACTCAAGCAAGCTCCTCGTCAATGGTATCATAAGTTTCAACAAATAGTTATCTCGTTCGGTTTTGAGATGAACATTGTTGATGACTGTGTATATCACAAGTTCAGTGGGAGTAAGTATATTTTTCTGGTTCTGTATGTCGATGACATCTTGCTTGCCACTAATGATATAGGCATGTTGCACGAAACCAAGAGATTTCTATCAAAGAATTTTGAGATGAAAGATCTTGGGGACGCCTCTTTTATATTAGGGATCCAGATACATCGAGATCGCTCTCGGGGTATTCTTGGATTATCACAAAAGAGCTATATCGATAAGGTACTTAAAAGGTTTGGCATGCAAGATTGCAGACCAGGTGACACCCCTGTTGCTAAAGGAGACAAGTTTAGTCTCAATCAGTGCCCTAAAGGTAACCTTGAAATTCAGGAAATGCAGAAGATTCCTTATGCTTCGGCTGTAGGAAGTCTAATGTATGCTCAGGTATGTACGCGTCCGGATATTGCGTACATTGTTGGGATGTTAGGCAGATACTTAAGCAACCCTGGTATGGATCATTGGATAGCAGTCAAAAGGGTTATGAGGTATCTTCAGAAAACAAAAGGTTACATGCTCACATACAGAAAATCAGAACAGTTAGAGGTCATTGGGTATTCGGATTCTGATTTTGCTGGATGCCAAGATAGCAGAAAGTCTACATCAGGCTATATTTATATGTTAGCAGGAGGAGCTATATCATGGAAAAATGTCAAACAGACACTAGTAGCTTCCTCCAGCATCAAATCATGGAATATGGTTGCGAAATCTTGTCACGGGACTGCGCATTTTGGAAAATATTGAAAGACCACTAAGGTTATATTGTGACAATAAATCTGCAGTAATGTATTCCAATAACAACAGGAGCTCAACTAAGTCAAAACATATTGACATTAAGTTCCTGGTTGTGAAAGAAAGGGTACAGAGTGGATAAATATCTATAGAGCACATTGGGACAAACTCCATGATAGCTGATCCTCTTACTAAGGGATTGCCACCCAAGGTCTTTCATGAGCATACTGCTCATATGGGTGTAGTATTATTTGAGGATATTATGTTTTAGTGGGAGTTTGTAATTGTGGTGCTTTTTGTTTGGTTGTATTGTCTGATCAGAATAAAGTATTCAGTTAAGACACTCTGTTACATTATGTTTGGTTTTGACCTCACTAAGGAGGACCAGTTGAAAATAGACATTTATTGATCACATTGCGTGTAATTTTCATGCTGCACATCCATGATTGATCTATGTCGTTTGATTTTATTGGTATATGTGACCATTGATGGGTCGAGTCACGATAAATGTGACGAATGCCGCTTTGATCCTATATCGATATAGTCAATGGACGAGATTGTTCGGAAATACCTTTTCAGTGATAGCAATTTTGAGCTCATAAGGTTATACACAATTTAAGGAATCATATGGTGCCCAAGTGGGAGATTGTTGGATTTAATCTAATAAATCTATTTGTGGGCACATATGATTAATCAATGTGTATTGCTATCTTTCAGGATAACCCACTAAAGTGATCAATTAATTTGGGTTAATTGGGTATTTAAATAAGTCATGGGGTTATATGTGCAGATACCAGGTTGTAATTGTGATTTGTTGAGGGGTCAAATTATAAAAGTACAACATCTATAAATAAGGGGTTATGGTCCCTAACCTAGGGTTAACATTCTCTAATTCTCTTCACCCCCATCTAAGAGAGAAATTCGGCTATAGAGAAACCCTAAGGTTAGAAGATCCAAAACCCATCTCAGGTTCATCTATGGATTCAGGTATAAGCTTCCGCTCTTTTGATTATTGTTAATCTCTTCGAATTAATCATGGCTATATGGTTTTAGATCTCAAGTTTATGATTCAGATCTAACACATAATTCCATGTCACCAGTATTTGAATGCTTTCATTTTTCGGTCCAAAAATTATGTGGTTTTCGTTTTTACTTTTTTAAAGTTATGTGGCTTTTGTTTTTATTTTTTATTGTTGACCTTTCTTCTCACACCTTTCGTGTCGATAAGGATGTGACCAGTTCCGAAAACATAATTTCAACGTTAAAGCCCAAATCACTTCAAACGATGTCAATCACTTCAAATAATTTCACTATATACCCTATAGTTTCAGCTTGTTTGCACTTATATGCCCTCACCTATTTTTGGTAACATTTATATACCTTAAAATTTTTAAAGATTGTATTTGTATAATGTAAAGTTTTCAAAACTTGCACGTATATATCTTACTTATTTTTTAAAGCACTTCTATTCCCTAGAGAGCACTTAAATGTCCTAATATTTTTAAAACTTGCACACGTATCCTAAAAATTTTAACTTGTACTTAAATACCCTCATCTTAGCTGAGGGTATATATGTGCAAGTTGTAACAATTTTAGGGTATTACAATGTAACGTGTACATACTATGGTGTATTTAAGTGATACTGAAAACAAGTGAAGGTAAATAACTGTAAGTTTAAAAGCTTTAAGGTATCTAAACATGTAACGGTAAATAAGTAAGCCCCATTGAACTTGTAACGGTAAATAAGTAAGCGCAATGAAGGCCTTTAAACAATGCCAAACACAGTAAGAGAGCCCCATTGAACTCACACTTTCAGAGCCTCGCCACAATGGCTTTTGCTGCAATTACCTCTTAATTTATTTGGAATTCTAAATGTGATGCTATGTTTAGAGACAAGTTTCTGTCACTGCTTAGCAGTTTTACTCTTATTGAGAATTTTATTTGATTACACTGATGATCTCAAGTTCCCTGTTTAATATTTGCTCACCCTTTACTCAGACACTATCACGTATGACAGTGTCCTTGCAATTGACTTGGTTTGATGAATATAAACTTTTATATTGATCTAATATATGTTTGGCATATTGTATACATGTTACAAGAAGTTCACTAGTAGAAAAACGAGCAACCTAGACGGAAATTTCCATCTAGGTTGCTCCATTTCCCGTCTAGGTTGGTACATCTAGACGGAATTCCGTCTAGTTTGCTCCGTCTAGTCTGATTCCGTCTAGGTTAGGGCAAACTAGACGGAATTCTGTATAGGTTAACCAACCTAGACGGACATCAACCTAGACGGAAGTAAGAAATCTGTCTAGATTGGCTACCTAGACGGAAATCCGTCTAGTTTGGCAACCTAGACGGATTTCCGTCTAGATTGGCAACATAGACGGAAATCCATCTAGGCTGCTATTGTTGCTACAGTAGCAAACCTAGACGGACATCAACCTAGACGGAAGTAAGAAATCTGTCTAGATTGGCAACATAGACGGAAATCCATCTAGGCTGCTATTGTTGCTACAGTAGCAACCTAGACGGAAATCCGTCTAGTTTGGCAACCTAGACGGATTTCCGTCTAGATTGGCAACATAGACGAAAATCCATCTAGACTGCTATTGTTGCTACAGTAGCAACCTAGATAGAATTCCGTCCAGGTTACTCCGCTATAGTTTTTTTTTTGTGTGTGCAGAATCTACGTTCCACGCTATATAATATCCAACACCAAATCATGTTCATATCCAACTCAATGTAATTATATTTCAATATCAAATACAATTATATTCAAATAATACATTCACCAAAATACTATGTAACATAAATTATTTACATAGACAATAGCTAATTTAGTATACAAATTGCATCTCATGAAGTCTGCATTACTTTTATTGTTACAAATATGCACTTACAATCCCAATCCAGGTCTCTATCGATTTATCGAGGAAAGATATTACACTAGCTATCACTGAAACATTATATGTTAAATGATGCACAAGGACTTATTTCACTAGACACAAATCATATCAAATAATTCAGCTTACTTCTACACTATGTAAAAGATCTCCCATTGCAGAACATCCATATAACCTTTTACTTGTAAAGGTTCGCAATCTATTCTTTGTAACGCTCAGCAACCTTGTCTCTTCTTATTTTCATGGTTGGAGTCATCAGACCATTATCAATCTGACATCAAAGAATAAGATTGAAATGAATGCTAAGTTGGATAATGGGTAAGTAGTGAGAG
>NC_033799.1:14301106-14326562 GCF_001876935.1 Asparagus officinalis | reverse complement strand
GACATTAAGAACTTCCTGTGAATGGTTCTTCTACTATCAATACTGGTCCAATTTGAAACGAACAATCTAACGTCCTGCAGTAAGAAGAGAGCATTGGGTAAGATGCTAGGGGTGGTTTTAATTGAAAACTTACAAGCTAATGATCCTCAAAATTATCCAGGAGGATATGTTGATACTCAATCACAAAAGTAGAAATCTGAAATTATGAGAAATTTATAAGGAACATATATATAACCTCGTCATAGTGCAGTTCAAGTCAAGAATATTAGTTGAAATTAGGAGCAATTAAACAAAATACATAAAGAAGCATCTTTACCATCTTCTTAATTCATCATACAACAGACTCAATATCTTCCCTTTACTGAGCTCAGCAGCATCACCATTCAGAATTGACAACTTTTTTGCCAAGGCTACAACTTCATCCTGGGTTGGCAAAATTAGAGCACCAAGACGACGTTGATCCTATAAAATTATGCACAGTTAAACATGGATATTTGCACATTTACATAATACGTGAAATCATTACAAAGGAGGAAAGCTCAAGTTTATGGGATATCTTAGAACCCATGTGGCAATAATAAAAGAAGTGAAAAACAAATCCTTTTATCATATATTTATTCAAATGTGTCAAACGTTGAAGAAAAAAAAGGAAAAAAAATTCAAAGAGTATATTCTTTAGTCACAAAATATAAGGAAATCAACTATTAGATATTTATCATTAAAATGGTAAGGCTGTAAATATGTGTTGGTAATTTGGTATTGGTTGTCAATTATGTGTTTTCCTTCAGGATTTAATGCTGACGGCTGACAGGACCATTGTGTGTGCGCTCTTGTGTAAAATCTAGGTTCTTTTAAGATTTGCCTAATCCAAGTATTCATTATGATGCTCCATATCCATGTCCAAAGCTCAATGTTACTGTTAAATGAATCTCATGAAAGGAATTGATAGAATGCAACCATAAAAATAGGTAGTAGTGATATTACCTTTATATAAAGTTCATGAACCTCTTCAAAGAAGCTTTTTATTCGATCCTCATTACGCAGATCATGAAGAAGCATCAATCTAGTGTGTATGGCGTGGTAGGTCAAAGAAAACAAAAGAATGCTGAAACTATATATTGCATTTTAGATAGTACAATTACACCTTTTAGAACTACAAAATACTCTTAATGTGGAGACTATCAAAAGAATATGAGTCATCTACGTAGTATAAAGAGACAATTTCGACAGAACTCTCTATTTGTTTAGTGTCTGTGTAAACATCAATACTTTCTTGTATTTGTGTGAGTGCATGCATTTGTTCATTTGGAGGATCTTTTACACAGTATGTATCATAATTAGCAACATCACTTCAGAACAAACTTGAATTCGACTGTCACTCTCATACATTCTGCAAGGATATAAGAATAAACATATACATAACCTAGACTCTTCATAAACTTCAGGAAATAATCTACAGGAACTATCAAGTGGGAAAATATAGATTTATTAGGATATGACCAGCAGTGACATAAACGGACACCACCAGATCATTGAACCTGTCAATTGCCTTCAAAACTATTTGAGGTCCACCAATATTCAGAAACTCTTTGGACATTAGAAGTATATCAAGCTTTATTTATTCTAGAGACATTTAATACTTACAGAAGAATGAGCACATTTCTAGTTATGTCCTGTCAATATTACAAGGCAAATAAACATTTTTATGTCAACAAAATCCAAGGAAAAAAAGTGAAACACTACAAGCAGAGAAGAATTGTGCAAGAAGTCAAAATAATAAATACATAAGGGAAAACAAAATGTGGACCCAACAGAAATGATAGTCTTAGGGAATCGGCTTTGATGAACAAGGTAAAGAGGAAAATGATCATTAGTGTGAGCAGGCTCTTCAACTCCTCATAACAACAGATAACATCAGTACAATATTGATAAGCACAAAACAGGTTCCTAGTTGCAACAGCAAGGCCATAAATGGCTTATGAAAATCAAAGGGATGAAGTTGCAAAATCTGTTAGCTCATTCAAAGCGCACTTAAGCACCACTGTAAGGAAAATAAGCAAAAATATACATTTGAATTTTTCATAACAAAATGACTAATTAAAATAATAGGAGTAAATGAAAAAAATTCTCAGACACTTGAGTGTAAACAGATTTTTTTCCACATAATGAAAGTAAATATAAAAGAAATTCCATGCAGACGATCAGTCAAGGAACAGAAAGTATACTTTAAATGCAGACCCCAGTTCAGCTTCATAAATAGGAATATCATTCTTACTGACAATGACAAAGCATGCAGTACTCACCATTAATTTTCTTAAAATAAATTGAAATATGGAGTTATAAGCAGTGGAATGCACAAAGGACATATACAAAAGATAGAGCAAGCATTTTCACATAGCTCTTCTGTTACAGTTATAAAGTTAAAGACTCATGAAGAAACATCATATGAGTCGCATCTTTGCGTTCAAGTATCACATAACATATTCTAGTATTAAATGAACTAATGGTAAGAAGCTTTAAAAGATATTTATAAATACTACACCAAAATGTAGCGAGAGTGCATATTAATCATTTTTCTTTTTTTTGTTTTTTAAGTTTTCCTTCTTTCGTGACAACTTTGGATGTGGTGCTGATGTAAGAGCGAGAATTAGGCAGGAAAAATCATATTACCAACTCGGTAAGTTTTATAATCAAACAGAAGCCATTGTGAATTTCAAACTCTCACTGAGATTCCAATTCAGAATTCAAAATAAAATTGTATACAGTTAGCCAAAAACGACTTATCCTTTGCTTTGGTATTTAAGTCAATGGATGGCCATTTATTGGTTTGAATTTCAAACCATCATGCATTTCCCAAATTTGTCTTAGTTTCATGTCCTGTGATTTTGTATCTCAAATGGATTATTATTAGATTTAGAATACCATTGCTAACAACAAAATATACTGCAAACCAAAACTCAACATTAAACATCGCGTGCAACATAAATATAAATGATACTAAATACTTGAAGAACAACACATTCCGTTAAGTCTCCTAACATACTAATACAAAGCTAATGCAAGTTTTTGAAGCAGTTACAAAAGTTAAGGATTTGGTTTCAGAGCAGTTACAAAGTTAAGGATTTGGTTTCAGAACTCGAAGATGCAACAACAAAGAAATTGACACTATTTTGTTTGCAATAAAAAGGCTATAAGTTCGCTACAAAAGTTGTCATAACCATTGTGTGCAATTTGCCTAGCGGTAACGGTAGCAATTGTGATACCAGGAGATAATCACTGCACGAATCAGAAACCAAGTGAGAAGTATATGTTATTTAAGGGGCATCCCACTGGATAGCTCATTCATCCACTGACAATAGACTCTGTTCACGTTATTGAAGAATTTTCCATGTGATATATGACCTCTATTATCTAAGTTTATTGACCTATTTCCAAATTTATATACACAAATCACTAATTAAGGACTTAGTGAAAGAGACTAGTACTATAGGGTAACCAGTTGATGAGAGTGAAATAACTCAAGATCAAATAACTCAGAGAAGAAAGATTATATCTTTTGCTTCTTGAAATGCAAGAGACTTGTGCCATTGGCCAAGTTGGTGTCAAGTTACAGAAAAATCGGAAAATAGTTATTTCACCTATAAATCTAATTTCCACAAGATGGGTTAAGAAATTAGGAATAAATCATGACATGGAAATGACAATGTAATTCACCAAAACTTATATCCACTTCCTTTGCCTATGTTGAACTGAGGTGAGTTCATGTCAGCCCCGATACTTTCCCGATACTTTAATTTGATCAACAATCTTTAATTTGATCATAAATTACATAAATTTCGTTAATTAGGAGCCTGCTACTCTGGAGGAATATTTGCACATTTGCATATATCTATGAACTTATTTGTAACTAGTTCCATTTTTTCCCATGATAAATTAGATGGCAATGTCATTTAACAAACTTGTATAAAAATTAATGTCTACCTCGTTGACTCAATCAAACTATGTAAGAAACTGGCTGATAATCTTCTTTATTGTTTATACTTAAAATCAGACTTGGTTCTTTAGGTGAGCTGTGAGCTGTTAAAAGTCTAAATGTGCACGAATACCCAATTACAGTGTCATATTCTCAACCGCGAACTTTAAACTCGTAGTAGGCATGGTTTTCATCAAGATATTATTCCTGCTAGGGGATACTCTCAATCTCTTTCATAAAAAAAAGTAATCGAATTTAACATAAAGTTGGTTATCGGATACAAATTATTAAGATGCTTTAGCTTCTCATAACATTTTGCTCTAAATTAAACTATAGGTTAATTAGCATGCTTTTCAAGCTCGCAATCTTTGATTCCGATTTTTCTTTGGTTAACTAAGTTTAACCTGGAAAAACCACCCAAGACCACCCGAAATCACGCAAAATCGCGGAGGAAGAGGAGGGTGTCGACAGCGTCATCGTAGGCGGCGGGGAGGCGGTGCTCGTGGGCGAGGCGGTAGGCGACGGAGGCTTTGGGGGGTTTTAGATGGAGAGGGGAGAATTGGAGAAACAAAGAGGCGGAGAAATGGAAAAAATAAGCGGGGAAATGAAAAAAAAAATGAGGGGAGGCTATGGAAATTCCGTCAAGTTTGAGTGTTCATTTTAAAAAAAAATAAAAAATGGTCTAGTTTGTCAATCTAGACTAAAATTTCCGTCTAGATTAATTCAAACTAGACGGAATAAACTAGACGGATTTTTCTGTCTAGTTTGCCTCAAACTAGATGGAAAAAAATTCTGTCTAGTTTGTTCCATCTAGTTTGTTCATTTTTCTACTAGTGGTTAGAATCAAGTTCGATACTGAAAAGAGCAAGACAATAAGTTAATAATATCCGATTCTGGAAAAATATCAAGAATGAAATCATGTTTGAGCAAAGGGGAGTGTCTGTATCATTCTAAAAAATCCACAAGAATAAATGAAACTCAATTTGGAGACTTATAGTTGTAGATATTAATGTTTTAGTTAAATAACGTTGAAACAGTTAACAACAAGTTTGAGACATATACCGAGACAAAAACTTACAAGCCATAACTTCTAAATCGGTTGTCAAAATCGCTATTATAGTAGCTTTTCAAAAATCTCTCAATTTGATCTGTAGATCATCGATCGTACTATCAATTATAGATGGCGCAAGCGTCCATAAACATTCAAATCATTGATTGGTGATGAACTAACCATCGATGGTTAAATTCAACCATCGATGTTAAATGGCTGATTTTAGATTTCTGATTTATTTTTAGAAGTAACCGTTCATTGTTAGTAGTATGTGGGCTCTTTCCTCACGTTTTTCAGCAGAGGTTCCTAACCTAATTGAGAGAGAAAAAGAAAGAGGGGGGAGAGAGAAAAGGAAAGAGGGGAGGGGGGGTTCAACTTAGAAGAAAGGATCTTGCTCAGGCTTTTGAAAAAGTATCCTAGACGTTGTTTTCATCATTCGACTGTCAACCTTCAAGGAGTGTTGCCCTTGAACTTCATCACTGTTCTTCATTGAACTTTGCTTATATCCTTCGAAGAATGGTTTGCACAATCAAAGGGCTATAAGATCTTTATGTATTGCATCTAGTTAATATTTAATATTTTGTATTAAAATTATTTTTTATGACATACTCAAGACAGGGTGAATTGAGGGTTTAAGGCTCACTCAAACCATATTTGAATTGAAGACTTATTCACTAGCTGGGCCTAGAGTTACTCCTGTATGAAAAGCTTAGGTTAGATGACTAGTTTGGGAGAAACTAGGTTTCGATCTTGTAAGCCACCTGAACCGACTGTGTGATTCAAAGAACTTTCACATAGTGAGGAAGCCCCATTTCGAGAAGAAAGAGTGAATATAGAACTGTTTATCCAAACCAGTAAAAAATCTTGTATATTCGGATTGTGATTATTTTTGTAATTATTGCATTGCATATTATTTTATTTACAATGCATATTCTATTATATCTTGAAAAATAGTAGGCAATCCTCGTCACTCCCATCTATACTTGCATCTCAAATCCAACACACCGCACCTTAATGTTGTCAAAATTAATGTGGATGTTAGATGTATGCTTGATTGCTTTGCCATGGTGATCATTGCTCATGATTATTTGAGACATAATATTCTTGTTAAATATTGTATGTACATAGACCTATATAGTCCCATGTCGGGTAGGATAGTACAACAAACTCTATTTATATTGTATATATGGATTACCATATCAATGAAGAAAGATATCTTTTTTCTCTAATTACTCTACATTTATCACGGTATCAGAGCCATCCAACTAACTCTACCCTCAAAATATGAGCCCTATAATCCCAAAACCCTAATAGTGTGGCCCCCCACGTAAATCACGCACCCTTCTCGTGATCACAAAATCTAGCAATCATGAGATTTTTGTGACCGGTTCTTGTGAATCGATCACTATTTCTTTCGCATAGTAAACTCTAGTCGTCGACATAGGTTTCCACCTCCGAAGTCTCGACCAATCTTTCTCACCATCACTTGATGCTTCGGTCGACCATGCCCAGTAGATCTGTACCAAGGCTCGACCCCACTCGAGCTAGATCTGCATCGGCTTGGCCATGGCGACGACTCGTCCACATGATCGCACCACCGCTCATCCACAATGCGATGCTGCTAGCCTAAGTTGACATCGTTTGAACATTAACGCAGAATTGTACCACCGCTCAATGTTCCACTCAACATCGCTCAACCACACTTGCTAGATCCTCACCACCGCTTGACCACATTTGCGCTAGAATCACATATGCTAGACCATAATATGCCCATCATCAACCCTAGTCGATGACTCATCCACACGACTGCACTACCACTCGACAACACGCACCAATCCTACACCAATGTTCAACCACCTTAGCCAAAACCACACCATCACTTAACAACTTGAGCCAAATCATCTCAGATCTAATTTGGCTTGACTACTTCATCCAAACTCAGGTATGTTGGGTGTAAAAATTAATTTCCCGTTTGAGGGGTCGTTTGTATTTATAAGAATGGCTTATTACAAACTAATGATCAATGTTTACAACAGAGAAGAAGGGAATGATCATTCTTGTTTAACGTGGGTTCTTCGGTAGCAGTAGGATGCCTCCCTTGGTGCTCGTGCCGAGTTTGCTTCCCTTGGACGATCCGATCGAAGTTGCGGTTAGAGTTCGAATGCCCGAGCTTGATGAGTATCAAGGCCGAATGCACCAAGAAGGCTATAATGCAAGAGTTTGCAGAGCTAATGAGCCAAGAGTCTCCAAATCTGAGAGTTCAGATTGAGACTTTAAAAATGCCAAGGGGGTTGTCCCAAGGAAGGTCCAGCCAGCCACTTAAAATCTTAAGTTCTAAAGAAGGCCAAGACCAAGCCAGCCCCTCAAAAGGTCCAAGTTCTCAAGAAGACCCAAGACCTCTTCTTATGTAGCCACAAGACCAAGCCAGCCCCTCAAAAGGTCCAAGTTCTCAAGAAGACCCAAGACCTCTTCTTATGTAGCCAAGTATGGCTATTTATAGAAAAGGAGAGCCATGGTTAATCCCTTGATTTGTGGGATATGGCCATGTCTTGGTAAGGAGCACCATGTTTCCCCCTTAATTTGTGGGATGTGACCACTGATGGGATAAGGAGTACCATATTCTCTCCCTTGAAACATGAGATGTGACCACTAATGTGTCCGTTCCCATACCTCAAGTGGACGGCTGACAAGCTAGGTGAGCTGGCGATCCATGTGGGCGAGCTAGCGACCTTGCAGGCGGGCTAGCGACCCTGTAAGCAGGCTGGAGACCCTACAGGCGGGCTCGCGACCCTGCATGTGGGCTGGCAACCCTGCAGGCAGGCTGCTGGCGACCCTCGCAGAGGGCTGAGCGCCTGCAGGCGAGACTCTGGCAGATTGTGGCTGGAGACTCCTACAAGAGAAACCAAGGGTCTGCAGTGTGAGCTTGGTGCTGAATGAGGCGAGCTTAGCCTTTCAGGCCGAGCTTCACAGCTATAGGCGAGCTCTGGCACGGGCGAGTTGTACAGGCGAGCTTGCCGCTTCGTGCAAGCCTGGATCATACAAACGAGATTCAAACTGGTCAGTCAAGAATTTCGCCGTGCGAGGCTATGCAGCGCAAGCTTTTCCTTTGAACGAGGCCTGGATATTGGCAGTGGCTGAGCTCAAGCTGGTTCAGCAAGCTTTTGCCTTCGAGCAAGCCTAGATCATGCAGGCAAGCTTCAAGCTGTCAGGCGAGCTCTGCAGGCGAGACTGTGCAGGCGAGCTTGCCTTCGGGTGAGCCTGGATCATGCAGGCTAGCTTCAACCTGTCAGGCGAGCTTGCCTTCAGGTGAGCCTGGATCAAGCAGGTAAGCTTCAAGCTGACAGGCGAGGCTGTGCGGGCGAGCTTGCCTTCGAGCGAGCCTGGATCATGCTGGCGAGCTTCAAGCTGTCAGGCGAGCTTGCCTTCAGGCGAGCCTCGATCATGCAGAAGAGCTTCAAGCTGTTAGGCGAGCTCTGCATGCGAGGCTGTGCAGGCGAGCTTGACTTATGCAGGCGAGCTCCAGAACATTCCACGAAGAACAGGTCATAACTTTCAAACCGTAAGTCAGAATTTGACGGATTATATATGAAAATCGACTATCTCGACGAGATGGAGCCAACCAAACCAACCCTAGAGGTTTGGTTTGCTCCCATCCATTTTGCCAAATTCCTTCTGGTTTGAGAGATATCAGTGTTTTCCCCTTTTTTGCTATTTCGGACGAGGTTTTAGCAGTCTTGTTCTAAACTTCTCTGATAGGGATTAAATGTAATTTTTTTTTGCCTACAAGGTATCACCAATTCCTCCAATCTATCAAACCTTATCTCACCAACATGACAATGCTGGAAATGCACTTTCACCAATAATCCATCAAAGTTGAACTTGACAGCGACCACTATCACCTTTGGTCCTACTCCCTACACATTATCCTGTGTATCCATAGCCTCTGGGATCATATTGATGGCACCACTAATTCCCCAAATCAACCATCCACTACTAGAGATTCTATCAAGGATGCCATTGCCCTCTCCTCATATGAGTCTGTGCAAATGACTTGGACCCTTGCTGAAGGTCGAGCCATAGTGGCAATAGTCTAATCCATCTCTTCTTCCAACTGACTTCAAATCACATGGTTTGAATCTGCTATATCCCTCTGTAAGTACCTAAAGTGGTTCTGAACCAAGTAGGATGATGCTTGGTAGTTCCAACTACATCAAGAGATCTCTTCTGCTACACGGGGTTATCGGTCAATCACCAACTTCTACACCTATATCTCTGACCTCTGGGAAAAACTTGTGACCCTCGAAACAGCCCTATCAGACCTAGACTCTAGGACCATCTACCTCAATAGTAGAGAGCAACAATATCTCTTCTAGTTCCTAATTAAAATCCAACTAGAGTTTGAATCCTTTCATAGCCAATTCATTCATTGGTCACCTCGACCCACTCTAGAGAGAGCTGTCATAGAGCTATAGGCTAAGGAGATGCGTCTTCAGCTAATGACTCTTCCCATCAGTTTGAGCTCCGTACACGCCGCCTCTCGACCACCACCTCACTGTTGTCCTCCTCATTGTCTACATCCGCGCCTGCTAGACCACAACACTCCTGTACTCAAACCTCTCATAGACTAGGGTATGACTTTTAAAAGCTTTTAGGACACTCCATGTATAAGTGTCATGCACATCTAGCTACAGAATCCCCAAGTGCACCACTAACTACTTAACCCCATGTAGCCATCACCGAGATCCCATCCACATCTATAACACCATCTTACACTGATCTACTACTGGCACTACATCCATCAGCAAAATCACCTACTACAGGTCTGAACTCATACTTTTAAAGGGAGTATGATTTTTGAGATGAATAGTGTGGATATCTAAATTCATGACTATCCATAATCCACCTTAAATCATTTACCATTTGAACCATATTTTATGACGACAATCCTCCTTAAAATTTTAGTTCTGATTTGTTTTTTTTTTTGTACCTTGATTTGATTAATTAAATTTTGTATAATATATAGATTTTTTTCTATATATGTTTGTGGGAAAATATTAATTGTTTGAAACTCTTACATAGGCCAAAGGCCTATGATGTATATTTATAGATAGTCAATGTGAATAGGTTGAGTACCCAAGAGTCACCCCCACTTAATGGGGTGTTATACCATCATAATGGGGTGTGAATGGAGGGATAATGAGGGGGAGGCCAAAGGCCTCCCTTATCTCATAATACTCCCCCTTATCCATCCATTACCTTGGGTTTAGCTTATGAACACTTCAGAGTTCATAAAGCTAATGGGGTGGATACTTCTGGATCCAGAGTAAACTTGTTTGCCTCGTTAAAACCTTAGCTGTGGAAAACCCAGTGGGAAAAAACCATCAGCCTAAGGAAAAAGAGTACAACCCATAGGTTACTCCCCCTGAACCATACAAGCTTCAGGCTTGTAGGTCTTTCAGATGTCTCATCCCTATTCCTTTTACAAGTTTTACAAAAGTACATCTAGGCAGAGTCTTAGTGAACAAGTCAGCTAAATTATTACATGATTGGATCTGCTGTACTTTAACTTGCTCCTCCTCTTGAAGATCGTGCGTCCAGAAAAACTTGGGAGATATGTGCTTCGTCTTGTCACCCTTGATGAAGCCAGACTGAAGTTGACCAACGCATGCTGCATTGTCTTCAAATATGGTAGTTGGCTCAAGGTCACCAGTCTTCAGGCCGGTAGACACTAAGATGTGCTGAATGACAGAACGAAGCCAAACACATTCTTTGCTGGTTTCATGGATCGCGAGGAGTTCGGAATGGTTGGATGAGATTGCTACAGTGGTTTGCTTGACAGACCTCCAGGAGATGGCCGTACCACCGAATGTAAACACAAATCCAGTTTGTGATTTCTCGGTGTGGGGATCAGACCTGTAACCTGCATCTGAATAACCAATTAAGGTGGGAGACCCACCCTTCGGGAAATATAATCCCAGGTCTATAGACCCTTGGAGGTAGCGCAGAAGATGCTTAACTCCATTCCAGTGGCGCTTTGTGGGCGCTGCACTGTATCTGGCTAGTAGGTTAACTGAAAACGCTATATCGGGACGCGTACAGTTAGCCAGATATAATAGTGCTCCAATGGCACTGAGGTAAGGTACTTCAGGACCTAGCATTTCCTCCCCCTCTTCCAGCGGACGGAAGGGGTCGTTCTTTACATCCAATGATCGAACAACCATTGGTGTACTAAGAGGATGACATTTATCCATTCGGAAATTTTTAAGTAATTTCCGTGTATATGTGGATTGGTGTAACAGGATACCACCCTTAAGGTGTTCGATCTGTAAGCCAAGACAATACTTTGTTTTGCCTAGGTCTTTCATTTCAAAAGTATTCTTAAGGCTTTCAGATATCCCAGCGATCTCTGCAGGAGATCCAATGAGATTTAAGTCGTCGACATAGACGGCGACTATAATGAATCTTGTTCCCGATCTTTTTATAAAGATACACGGGCAGACTTTATCATTTGTGAATCCTTGCGTAGCAAGGAACTCACTTAGTCTGTTATACCACATTTTCCCCGATTGCTTAAGACCATATAATGATCTTTGAAGCCTAACAGAATAGACGTCCCGAGGTCTATCTGCTATCTCTGGTGGAATTTTATATCCTTCAGGGAGTTTCATATAGATATCTTTATCTATATTGCCATATAGATATGCAGTCACAACGTCCATGAGCTGCATTTCTAGGCCTTCCAGAGATGAGAGGCTTATTAGGAATCGGAAGGTATTCCCATCCATAACCGGAGAATATGTTTTTTCATAGTCTATTCCCGGTCTTTGGGAAAAACCTTGTGCTACAAGCCGTGCTTTGTAGCGCACAACCTCGTTGTGTTCATTTCTTTTTCTGATGAAGACCCACTTATATCCCACAGGTTTTACACCTTTAGGTGTTTGGACTACTGGTCCAAAGACTTCGCGTTTCAAGAGTGAGTCCAGCTCTACTCCTATTGCCTCGTTCCACTTTGGCCAATCGTCTCTGCGTTTACATTCCGCTAGAGACCGTGGTTCGATGTCATCGTCGTATTCAGTGACGTGAACGGCAATATCGAACGCAAAGTCGTCGTCGACGACTGTGCTTTTTCTGTCCAGTACCTCCTCAGTATGTACAAAATTTAATGATGTTTCTCCTGTGTTGGGTTCATTTTTATTTCTCCGGGATTTTTTCTTTTACGAGGGACTTTGTCCTTCGAACCTGGTGGGCGTCCTCTTTTCAATTGAGGTACAGCCGTTTCTGCTGCCGGCGGATTGCATCCATCTTTGGGGATGTCAATCCTAGCTGGCGTGTTGACAGCAGGGACGTGTGATCTGACAATCTTCT
The DNA here is from genome assembly GCF_001876935.1 of Asparagus officinalis. NCBI lineage: Eukaryota > Viridiplantae > Streptophyta > Magnoliopsida > Asparagales > Asparagaceae > Asparagus > Asparagus officinalis. Next base: position 14,314,173 of record NC_033799.1, on the reverse strand, counting down.
GGTTATCAGTGAATTTATCCGGAAGTAAATGTACTGTATTCTGAAGATGAAGAATCTTCAGGATCTCATCTTCACATTGACTAGTACGCGGATCATAATGAGACAAAGTCTTGGTGTTCCAAGAAATGGTCTTAGAAGCGTCAGGCTTCCTGGACTGTGTGCCAAGTTTAGGAAATGAATCCTCAACAAATTCACAATCTTCAAGACGTTCTTTAAATGCGTCACCCGTCTGGGGTTCAAGGTATCTTATTATAGAGGGCGAATCAAACCCTATATAGATACCCAAACGACGCTGTGGACCCATTTTGGTCCTTTGTGGAGGAGCAATGGGGACGTAAACTGCACAACCAAACACTCTCAAATGTGAGATATTCGGAGGTGCACCATAAGCAAGCTGCATTGGTGACAAAATATGGCCACCAGAGGGCCGTATTCTGATAAGTGATGCTGCATGCAATATTGCATGACCCCAAGCCTTAACAGGTAACTGTGATTGCATCAACAATGGACGAGCAATCCATTGCAATCTCTTAATTAGAGATTTTGCTAACCCGTTCTGGGTGTGAACATGTGCTACAGGATGTTCAACTTCGATGCCAGTTGCTAGGCAATAGTCTTGAAAGACTTGTGAAGTGAATTCTCCCGCATTATCAAGACGTAATTTCTTGATTTGATTATCGGGGAAATGAGCCCGCAACTTAATAATTTGTGCCAATAGCTTTGAAAAAGCTAAGTTGCGGGTGGACAAAAGGCACACGTAAGACCACTTGGTTGATGCATCTATAAGTACCATAAAGTACCTAAATGGTCCACTTGCGGGGTGAATAGGCCCACAAATATCGCCATGTATTCTCTCCAAGAAGCTAGGAGACTCTAATCCCACTTTCAGAAGGGAAGATCTCGTGATCAGTTTACCTTGAAAACAAGATAGACATGAGTAATCACTCTTCTGAAGAATCTTCAGGTTCTTCAGGTTGTGTCCACTTGATTGGCTCATGATGCGGTGCATCATTGCTGATCCTGGGTGACCCAGTCTGTTATGCCAAAGTTTAAATTTCGGCAAAGAATGGCACTTCTGGTGCATAATCATGTTAGCTTCTACTGGTTGAATATATGTATGATAGAGACCCGACGGGAGTCCCTTGAATCGTTCTAAGATAGTTTTTGAACCATCTTTTTGACGAGTTACATACAAATACTCATCCTCATTTATTTCATTGGTTTCTAAGTGATATCCGTTTAAACGAATATCCTTGAAACTTATGAGGTTTCTATTAGATTTCGGAGAGAATAATGCATCTTTTATTATTAGTCTCGTTTTATTTGGGAGCAATATCATTGCTTCACCAAATCCTTCTATTATGTTAGATAGTCCCGAAATCGTAATTACGGGATCGTCATAATCATATAAGCTATTGAAATAGCTTCTTTCGCGAAGGATTGTGTGCGTCGAGGCACTGTCCACAAGGCACTCACACTTCATCTATAACATGAATGCAATATTTTAATCTAAAGAAAATAACTATCTTTATTGAAAAGTAAATTGCATTACATGGAAAGTAAAGAACTAAAGATGAAAGTACTATGAGAATTTAAATGCATATAAAGATAACATGGATCTAGTCGAGAAGATCATCCATTTCGAAGTATCAGCAGTGAACTGAGTAGACGGCTGCTTTTCCACCAGATTTGTTTCAACATGAGACTTCTGGCTCGCTAGATACAGATCTTGGAGGTAATACTAAGCAAAACCAAATAATATTCATGGTAATAGGAAGTGCTATCAGCGTAAATGTGCAAATTTAACACAATATATGAATTTTTACAAACTAGCAGAAGCCGCAGAACTTCTCGCCAGTTTCATCAACATGAGCACATAAATTTATTATTTTTGATTAGCAATTAACTAATAGTATTAATTACTAGTTATGCCAACAAATAATGAAAGCAATTAGATTAGATGAACAACAATAAAATTGCTTAATAAACTGAAAAATTCCCGAGTGAACAGTAACCCTCGGTGAACAGTATTTTTTTTTTTGGTTAATTTTCCAGTTGTCATATATTATTCTACAGATTATAGTAATTACCTCTAGATCAAAGATCTAGGGACGATCGATACTAAAGATCCGTAGAACGCTGCCTCCTTGCGATGATCCGTCGAACGCTCCCGCTGCAACGAACCAGATCTCAATGCGCAAAAGAGGAAGGAAATATATTTTTTATGGCTCAGGGATTCAAGAACACTTCGTGCTGATAACGTGTTTGAAACTCTTACATAGGCCAAAGGCCTATGATGTATATTTATAGATAGGGGGTGTTTGTTTTGCTTTTTTTTTGGGATATGATAGTTTTGGGATGTAAAAAGTGCTTTTTTGTGGTTTTAAAAATCCATAACTTTGTTTGTTTCACTTTTTTTTGGGATATTGAATCCCTAAATTATAAAACAATAATATTTTATTAGGATTTGTGAAATCCTCTCTCTTGTTTCCATCTTTTTTTTGGGATATAAGGTTTTAGAAATCGATAACTTTGTTTGTTTCAAAACCAATTTTGGGATATCATATATATATATATATTTTTTTTTTTTTTATGGCTCAGGGATTCAAGAACACTTCGTGCTGATAACGTGTTTGAAACTCTTACATAGGCCAAAGGCCTATGATGTATATTTATAGATAGTCAATGTGAATAGGTTGAGTACCCAAGAGTCACCCCCACTTAATGGGGTGTTATACCATCATAATGGGGTGTGAATGGAGGGATAATGAGGGGGAGGCCAAAAGCCTCCCTCATCTCATAATATTAATTAAAATATTCTAGAAACAACAAAGTGATAAAAATAAATATTGAATTGTACGGGCTTTATCTATATTATGGTCAAATATGGATAGAATGGTCTAGAAATAGTAATGGGAGAAAATCTCTTTTGCTGTGAAAAAAATAAATATTCAATTGTACAGGCTTTATCTACATATGGTAAAATATGGATAGAATGGTCTAGAAAGAATAAAAGGAGAAAATCTCTTTTGCTCGTTTACCCTTTTTACCATAGTAGTAAAAAGGACATGTCCACCACTCATCTATTTTTGAATTGCCCTCAGTTGGATCATTATATATACTAGCATTATTGCATGTCCGAATGCACATGCAACAAATACTAAAACCTACATATTCTGATTTTTATATAAAAGGGTCGCTTTGATATCCTAAAGTATCCTCAATTATTGTGCGATTTTGTTTGTAATGTCTATTAATTTGATACAACATTTTAGTTATCTTATTAAAAAATTTCCGTGATATATATTTCAATTAGAGTGACGACATAACTTTCCTAGATAATGTGATTTAGAACGGTTTTTTTATAATTTATCTTCTGAATATTCTAATTAGTTATTTTAATGCTAAGTATTTAGATATGGACATTCGATAATATTTACCACAACACATCTTAAAATACTAAGTGTTTGCTTTATTATACTTAATCTTATCTTTTTTTGGAAAAGAAGTTTAGTAGTTTTATAGTTATACCAGTTGGATATATAAAGTTTCTTTTAATAGAATAGATTAGGATGGTTTTCTTAAATATATTAATAGAATACATTTTTATAGTTTCCTATTTGTATATTTAGAATATTAGAATTTATCCTAATAATCAAAATCTTAATTATAAAAAATTAATAGACTATTTGTATATTTAGAATATTAGAATTTATCCTAATAATCAAAATCTTAATTATAAAAAATTAATAGAGAGGATGTATTCATAATTCTACTTAGTTTTTATTTATGTATACAATGTATTGCAAACGTGCAAATATACCCAAGAGGAAAATAAAACATGAATGAATCGGTGCAAATAACATTCCATGAAGGGTATAAAATAAAAAGGATATACTTTATAGCCTTTACTCTCTAACTCTTTATCGTCGCGTTCCAAAGAGGATCCTTCCAATTCTTTTTATAAAACCTAAATGGAATTTATTGTTTTACCCGTTAATCTTTTGTTGAAGTGGACAATGGTCATCCTCCAAACTTTTGGGTACCCATTGTTGGTTTTTAATAACATAGTGTGTATATGCGGGTGTATGGAAAAGAGAATGTATATATATATACTAGTATTTAGACCCGTGCAAAGCATGGTTTCTAAAAGATTTTCTGTAAATACTGAATATGTTATCAAAATAAAGCATTCTGCTTTAGTTATAAAGTCTTTCAGAAAGCTTGGAGGCTCTTTAAAAAGAGGAAACTTCACTACTCATTTGTTACAACATATAGAAAAAGAAGGTATCTTTGGATTCCCTCGAAGAGAGAGCCTCACCTACTTTTAAAAATAGGCTCCATCTTCGAGGCGTGATGTAGGGGGGTGATTTGGCCACATCACTACCAAGTTCAATGAAAGAACTTGGTACCAAGTTTCTCCATATTTCTCATATATATCATACTCCCTTTAAAAATACGAGTTGGGGGAAATCTTTTTATTGTCAATATTACCCTTAACTTTTTAAAAATATTATATTGTTATCTTATTTTATTCTAATTTTTCTATATTCTTTGAATTTATAATTAAATAATTTATCCTATCCATAATGAGACTTAACATGTTATTGGATAAATGTGATATGTTTGATATAATTCAAATCTTTAACTTATTTTAGTTTGCAGAGAAATCTAAAAAATATATGCTAGCCAACACCTAAAAGTTTTTGGACCTTTTAAAAAATACCCTCTAAGTTTTAAAATTGCAAAAATACCTCCTATAAATTCAAATTTTTTTAAAAATTATAAATTTTACTTATTTTAATTCAGTGAGAAATCTGAAAAATATATGCTAGCTAAAAATAAAAGTTTTTGACAATAGAGAAAATATCTTGTAAGTTTTGAAAAATGCAAAAACAATCCAAAAATTCAAAATTTATAAAAAAACACATTGAAAATTTCAAACCTATAAACACACTAAAAACCTACAAATAACACAAACAACCCCCAAATTTTTATGGAATTTACAATAAACACTCTAAACTTTTTACAAATTGCAAGATAAAACCCTCAAGATTATAAAATTTATAAAAATCATAATAATTTCCAACCTAACAGTACACTAGAAATATATGAGTTACAAATATCTCCTACATAATTTATAATTTATAGAAAACACCCTTAAAGATTCAAAATCATCTTTAAAATCATCTTTAAAATACACGGGACTAATAGTCCCGTATAATTAGAGAACATTAATTACAAAAGTAATTAAAGTCAGAAAATCCACGGCACTACCACTCTTGCGTATTTTACAGTCAGAACCAGAAAATACATGAGACTACTGTATATGTCCTATATACAATATAATTGCTCCAGGTAAGTGAGTTATAATAGAATTTTCCATTCACATTGTTTGGGGTAAGATTTGATAGAGACCTTGCATCAAAGAGATTTTTTATATTTAAAGTATATGACAAAATATATCTTAATCTCCCTGCTCTAATTTTACAAGAAAATAATTCTTCATACTTTCAGTTTTACTTTTATGGTACGAAGAATGAACTATAAAATTGAATGTGAATATTAGATAACGTAAATATGAGTGAAACCACAACTAAAAGTTAACGTGAATATGAGTCAAATGACAACTAAAAGTTTAATGGACATATTACAAATAAATTCATATAAATTTTTTTTTTGTGAATTGAATGATCACCCATCTGTTGGACCCTAGAGGGGGGGTGATTAGGGTCAAGAGGCTCTAATTATGCAATAAAAATAAAGACAAGCAAACCACAGAAATCTAATGCAATCAAAGTAAGAGAGATAGGGTTAGGAATCGTTATCCTTGACGCGCGATGTGTTAACGAGGTTCGGTCCGCTGACCTACGTCCCCGCTCCCCACTCTCGAGGAGAAATCCACTACACACCCGGTTTGGACACGATCTCACACTACACAGTTGATCTCAACAGATCACACTCCCTCACAGTTGATCTACACAAGATCACACTCACACAGCAGTAGAAATGATGCAATACTCTCTCTTTACACAGCCCCTATGGCAAAGAGAAAGATTACTGAAGCTGGGAAGTGAACACACACAAAACACAGAGAAAAACCACAGAGAACAGGGTTTGAAAATTTTTCTCAGAAGACAGCGTCTCTCTGGTTTTTCAGCAGAAGTTAGGGCAACTGGGAAGATGAAGGAGAATAGGTTTAAATAGAAGAGATTAATCATTTTAAAATCACAACCCAATCTTCCCTATTAAGAAAATAATCTCCTTTTCAGACCATTGCCACAGACTGTGCCAAACACGGTTAAGTAAAAGCACAGCAAACGAGGCAATCGGCCGTTTGAAAAAAAGTCATGGCAGACCGAAGAAAACTTTCGGTTGACCGAAGGGATTTTTGGTCGACCGAAAAAATAATTCGGTCGACCGACCGAAAATCCGGTCGACCGCAAGCAGGTCTGAAAACAAAGAAAACAAACAGAGACTTCATCGGTCGACCGGCGCGGTCGACCGATAGAAAAATCGAGATTTCGGTCGACCGGGCCGGTCGACCGACAAACTCTCTGGAGTCCAGTAACGAATGATCATATGTGCGGTCGACCGGTCCGGTCGACCGCATTCTGATACATTGCAGAAACTGATTTTTTGACTTAACTAAAATATTTGTAAAATATTTATTTGATCTCTGAAAATTATGAAACTTTGTAAAATGTTTTTAATACTAAAAACAAACTGTTTAGAAAATGAATTTTGCAGATAGGTCCTCATACTTGTGAAAAATAGTATTTTGTGAAAAACGCTTAAAAACATAAGTATGAAAACGTGTGTGTGATTCCCAATAGCTTCAAGTGAAATCAGTAACTCTTTGCCTACATTCTAGCACTAGAGAGAAAATAAAAACTAGCTAATATCCTCACATAGAATTCAGTTCTTGAGTCTTTATAGCTTTAGGTTTGATGAAGCTTCTTTATGAATTTGTTGTTCTTGAATTAACATTGCTTCATCATTATGCCTCCTCCTCCTTTAGATATCATCGTTGTAGCGTATATTCCATCCAATCCTCCATTAATGGCACTAACGAGCTTGATAAATGAATTTACTACATTTGCACTCAATAAGCCATTAGTACCGATAATGGTGGTTGTAAAACATCATCAAAACATAAGGGCTAACAATCTCCCCCTTTTTGATGATGACAACCAACCATTATATAAGAGCAAAAATAAAAATAGCTTATAGATAGGTGCTCCCCCTATCTATGAGCTCCCCCTAAATATATGCAACAAATGAGGAGATTTCTCTCCCCCTTTGTCACCATCAAAAAATGGGGTAAAGAAAGATGCAAAATGCAACTAAACAAGCAAGCAATGTAGAACTTTCACATAGTGCATAAGCCCAAACCATTTCTTATGCGACAAAAATCATCCTCTCCAAGAGGCTTAGTAAATATATCCGCTAGTTGAGATTTTGTGTCAACAAACACTAGGGATACATCTTGTCGCTCTACATGATCGCGTAAGAAATGATGGCGTACATCAATATGTTTAGTTCTAGAATGCAAAACCGAATTTTTGGAAATATTTATAGCACTTGTGTTATCACAAAAGATTTTAATATTTTGAAAATTCAAATCATAGTCAACTAAACTTTGTTTCATCCATAAAACTTGAGCACAACATAAGCCGGCGGCAATGTATTCCGCTTCCGTAGTGGACAATGCAACACAATTTTGTTTCTTGGAAGCCCAAGAAACAAGGGAATTTCCTAAGAATTGGCATGTTCCACTAGTACTCTTGCGATCTACCTTACATCCGGCAAAGTCGGCATCACAAAAACCATATAAATCAAAAGAGGTGCTTCTTGGATAAAATAAGCCAAGGTTAAAAGTTCCATTAACATACTTAATGATCCTTTTAACCGCAATTAAATGAGATGCTTTAGGAGAAGCTTGAAAACGTGCACATATCTTCGTTGTAGCATATATTCCATCCATCCTCCATTAATGGCACTAACGAGCTTGACAAATGAATTTACTACATTTATACTCAATAAGCCATTAGTACCGATAATGGTGGTTGTAAGAACATCATCAAAACATAAGGGCTAACAATCTCCCCCTTTTTGATGATGACAACCAACCATTATATAAGAGCAAAAATAAAATAGCTTATAGATAGGTGCTCCCCCTATCTATGAGCTCCCCCTAAATATATGCAACAAATGAGGAGATTTCTCTCCCCCTTTGTCACCATCAAAAATGGGGTAAAGAGAAATGCCAAATGCAAAATGCAACTAATCAAGCAAGCAATGTAGAACTTTCACATAGTGCATAAGCCCAAACCATTTCTTATGCGACAAAAATCATCCTCTCCAAGAGGCTTAGTAAATATATCCGCTAGTTGAGATTTGGTGTCAACAAATACTAGGGATACATCTTGTCTCTCTACATGATCGCGTAAGAAATGATGGCGCACGTCAATATGCTTAGTTCTAGAATGCAAAACCGAATTTTTGGAAATATTTATAGCACTTGTGTTATCACAAAAGATTTTAATATTTTGAAAATTCAAATCATAGTCAACTAAACTTTGTTTCATCCATAAAACTTGAGCACAACATAAGCCGGCGGCAATGTATTCCGCTTCCGTAGTGGACAATGCAACACAATTTTGTTTCTTGGAAGCCCAAGAAACAAGGGAATTTCCTAAGAATTGGCATGTTCCACTAGTACTCTTGCGATCTACCTTACATCCGGCAAAGTCGGCATCACAAAAACCATATAAATCAAAAGTGGTGCTTTTTGGATAAAACAAACCAAGGTTAAAAGTTCCATTAACATACTTAATGATCCTTTTAACCGCAATTAAATGAGATGCTTTAGGAGAGGCTTGAAAACGTGCACAAGCGCATACACTAAACATGATGTCGGGTCTACTAGCGGTGAGATAAAGAAGACTACCTATCATACCTCGGTATAGTTTTTGGTCCACGTCTTCACCACTTTCATCCGCATCAAGCTTAACACTAGTGCTCATGGGAGTAGGCGCATGCTTGGAATTCTCCAAGTTGAATTTCTTTTTTTTTGGTGAAGACAAGTTGAATTTCTTAACCAATTCCTTTGCATACTTTCTTTGTGAAATGAAGATCCCATCCTTAGTTTGCTTGACTTGGAGCCCGAGAAAGAATGTAAGCTCTCCCATCATACTCATCTCAAAGTGATCCTGCATAACTTTAGAAAATTCCTTGCACAAGGATTCATTAGTAGCACCGAAAATAATGTCATCCACATATATTTGAACTAAAATGAAATCATTTTTCCTTTTTCTCACAAAAAGTGTGTTATCAATAGATCCTTTTGAAAAACCATTTTCAACAAGAAAACTAGAGAGGCGAGCATACCAAGCTCTAGGAGCTTGTTTCAACCCATATAAAGCTTTTTGTACCCGGTAAACATGATTAGGAAAAGCATGATCTATAAAACCGGGGGGTTGCTCAACATACACTTCCTCTTCTATAAAACCATTTAAGAAGGCACTTTTAACATCCATTTGAAATAGTTTAAAATTTTTAAAGCTAGCAAATGCCAAAAACATCCTAATAGATTCCAACCTTGCAACCGGTGCAAAGGTTTCATCATAGTCTATGCCCTCCTCTTGATTGTATCCTTGGGCAACCAAACGAGCTTTATTCCTAGTAACAATGCCATGTTCATCAAGTTTGTTTCTAAAAACCCATTTAGTACCAATAACACTAGCATTGTTAGGTCTGGGAACTAACTTCCAAACATCATTTCTTTAAAAATTGTTTAGTTCTTCATGCATAGCCAAAACCCAAAATTCATCATTTAAAGCATCATTAACCTTTTTCACTTAATTAGCTAATGCTAAGAAGATTATGATTCAAACCATTTACTAAATAAACATCTTCTATAATGGGTGAGGGTTTCTTACCAATAGAACCGATACCAATGATTTTACCTTTCTCACCACCACCGAATGAGACACTACCTCCTTCAATCCTTGATAGGGTTGCAAATAATTCTTTGTTGCCCGTCATATGATGTGAGCAACCACTATCAAGGTACCACATTTCCTTACGTCGTTGCCGTGACGTTCCCTACAAAAGATGAAGATGAAGGTGTAGTAGTTTTAGGTACCCATGTCTTGGGTCCTTGGTGGTTAGTAGTCTTGGTACCTTTGGGTACCCATATCAATTTGTAAAAATCTTGGTTGTCGTTAATTCTACAATGAGTAGAAATGTGTCCATGTCTCATACAATAGGTGCATACAAAATTTCTTTTGTATGTACGGATGTTTGAACCATGAAACCTGTTTCTATCATAGTGATTATAGTTAGCATAAGCATGAGTGGGTCTAGTCCTACAACCCTCAATTTCTAATCTTTCAATCTTTGATCTTAATTGCTTATTCTCGAAATCGAGATGATAATCACATTTTATTACAATTTTATACCCTCATTATCTATTTTATATGAATAAATAGTCCTACAACCCTCAATTTCTAATCTTTCAATCTTTGATCTTAATTGCTTATTCTCGAAATCGAGATGATAATCACATTTTATTACAATTTTATACCCTCATTATCTATTTTATATGAATAAATATACTATTAATAATTGTTTTTATCTTTAATTACAGGTTAATGAAGAATAAATCTCAAAACCCTCATCTCTCAACAAATTATCTTTAATTACAGGTTAATGAAGAATAAATCTCAAAACCCTCATCTCTCAACAAAAAGCCCGTGATTTAAATAAGAATTTGAAGGCCCAATCTCAACAAAAAGCCCGTGATTTAAATAAGAATTTGAAGGCCCAAAGCCCATCAAAAAGATTACACAAAATGAATTTTTTTTGGACTTTGGAGATTTGCTGCAGTTGGAACACAAAAGGAGACCGGATTTGTTTCTTTTGGAAAATCAAATGAAGTGTATAGGAGACAGCTGCTGGAGATTTGGGCCGGCCTTGCAGCTCTTTATTTTCGGTTTTTGGGAAGTTCCATTGGGCCGGTGGGCTGCAGCATATTTTTATTTCGAAAATCAACTCTAAGTGGACCACATATGATGAGCTCAAAAGGACCGGACATGGCTTTTAAGTCTCTTTGCTGCAGAATTCAATTCAAAACGAAAATCAAATGAATTGGCTGGTCTTGTGAGCTCTCATAAATTGATATGGACCAGACCGAACTTGCTATAATGGGCCGGATTTCAAGTTCTTTTTAAAAAAAAATCAAATGATAACGGGCTGCTGGAGATTGTATTTTTCCATGGGCTTGATTGCTTTGCTTGGACTTGAGGTGATCAATAATGCCAAAGACTTTGCTGCAGAGGTGAATTTTCAAGTGGACCGGACTTGGAGTTATTTGATAATCACATCTTTGGGCTGAAAATCAAATAAATCAAAGGTGGAGATTGTTGCTTGAGGCTCAAGACAAATCCAACGGCTCATATTCATTGAAGATTACTATAAATAGGGGTAGAGAGTGAGGGGTTAAGGGTGTGAAAATTTTTGTAACTCCTTTTGGAGAGGAGGGCTACTCTTAATTGAGAAGGCCTTCCAAAATTGTAACTTTTGTTGCAATTAATAATAATAATTTTTTCACCACTTTAAATTTTTCTCTTCTTCTCTTTGTTGGATGATGAAGATGAAGATGAAGATGGAGAATTATTTGAAGGTTTGCATTTCTTTTCTTTTTCTTTTTTATTGCTTATTAGTGTAGATTTATTTCTATGCTTGTAGTTTAGATTTTATTTTCTTGTTAAATAGACAAGAGGCTAGAACCCTCTTGCCTTAGATTTATTTCATGCTTATAGAATAGATTTATTTTCTTGCATTTAATTCTTGTAATTTTATTTTGTAGTTTAGATTTTGCAATTTATTTTGTAGTTAGATTTTAATTTCTTATACTATTCACCTTGAGGCTAGAACCCTCTTGGGTTTAGTTTTTCTTTTTGTTTATTTTTATTTTGTTTGATTCGCCTTTAGGCTAGAACCCTCTAGGGAATCACCCTTTTCTAAGAAGTGGGTTCAATTGTAGATTACCCATATCTATAATTGAATCCACCATCTTTAATTTCTTGCATTTTCTTTTATTCTAAAATTTTGTTCTTCATTCTTGATTTTTTTATTTGTTTCTTGATTTTTTTCATTTTTCCTTCTCACCTTATTGATCATACTCATTCTTTTTCAAATCCACTCTCACTTACACTTTTCACCTATTTACACACCATTTTTACTCTCTCAATCTCTTCACAATCACATTCACTCATCAATCTTATTTGTCACGCACATAACATAAGAACCGATTTTATATTTTCTCCTACAAAACACCTTCCTCGTGGGATCGATATCTTAAATACTATAACTTGACACGGTTGTGCACTTGCAACCTTTTTGGTACATGTTTATGCCGCATCAAGTTTTTGGCGCCGTTGCCGGGGAAGGTTTATGCCGCATCACGAGATCTCCTAGAAATTCATCTTTTAGAGCAAGAGAGGTTGTTAGTTGTTCTAGCTTAATATCACAAGAGGCATGCAATTTTTTAAAAGAAGAGTATTCTTTAGACATTCTTTTAAATTCAAAGTTCAACTCTTCTAAAGCCATAGCTATGTCACATTGCATGTAAAAAGATTCACTTTCGGCCTCGGATATTACCTTATGTTCATTTGCCATGAAACAAACATTTGGGTCATGAAGAGCAAGTTTGGCTCCTTCTTCATCACTATCCGAGTCACTTGGTTCGGATTCTTCCCATCCGGCATACATAGCCTTCTTCTTCTTGTACTTCATGTACTTCTCCTTGAGCTTGGGGCAATCCTTAGCGATGTGACCCGGTTCATTGCACCCAAAACATTTACCTACACGAGAGGAAAACTTGTTGTTAGATCGAGGGTTAAATTTTTTGTTCATTTTTATAAGTCTAGAGATTCTTCTAGAGAGATGAGCCACTTCTCTAGAAAAATCAACTTCACTCTCCGACGACGAAGATGAGTTGTCACTAGCTCCTTTGAGAGCTATGGTCTTCAACTTTGGTGACGGCTCCTCAACTTCTC
>NC_033799.1:14276106-14296106 GCF_001876935.1 Asparagus officinalis | reverse complement strand
CTTTTGAAAAAACCAGATGAGGAGCCATTTAACAGCACTGAAAATGAAGGGGTAGAGATACATTCTCTAATCCAATTAATCCAAATAATAGGGAATCCCATACAGTGCATGATAAAATAGACAAATTCCCTGTTAATGCTATCAAATGCTTTATGCAAATCAATTTTTAAGCAAGCTCTCTTACCATGTTTCTTTGAGAAATCCCTTAATAGCTCATGAGCCAATAAAGAGCATTCACCTATCTGTCTACCTTGTAGAAAAGCATGTTGGTTAGTAGAGATCAGCTCCCCCACAACCAACTTTAACCTATTGCTCAGAATCTTGGTGATAATTTTATAAATGACATTGCAACAAGATATAGGTCTGTAATCTTGAATTGAAGAGGCTTCCTTTGATTTTGGCACCAGAGTGAGAAAAGTATGATTTATCTGCTTGAGAATTTTACCTGAGGAGAAAAAGGATTTCACTGCTAATACCACATCCTCCTTGATCATATTCCAGTTATGTTGATAGAAAAAAGCATTGAAGCCATCAGGGCCTGGGGCCTTATCTGGATTCATTTGGAAGAGAGCATCTTTAATCTCCTTGGTATTAACCTCTTTAATTAACCATTGTTTGGCTTCATCTGTGAGGATTTTCTTCACTGTCAGTTTAGGAAAAACATTCCAATAGCAATCTTGATTAAAAAGATCTTCATAAAACTTAGGAGCAACAAGTTTCATGTTATCACCAGTAGTAATCGGGGAGCCATTTTGATCAATAAAGTACCTGATACTGTTTGTAGAGATCCTATTCTTAATAGAATTATAAAAGAAGACAGTATTTTTGTCCCCTTGCTGTAACCATAACTGTCTACTTTTTTGTCTCAGTTCCATCTCCTCCTTGTCTAGCCAACCATTAAGCTCAAATTTCAAAGCAGATTCAGTGGTTTGTAGTTCAACATTATCCATATCCTTATCTAGCAAAGTTTGAATGATCTTCAATTGATTTGATAACTTGATGATATTAGCTTTAGGTGAAGTATCAGTCTGTTTATTCCATTGTTTCAGAGCACCTTTAAGTGATTTGAGCTTGGAGACCAGCACAAACATAGGAGAGCCTACTATATGATTTAACCATACTTTGTTAACTGTCTCCTCATAACCTTTACATTGTGTCCAAAAGTTAAAGAATTTGAAAGGTTTAGGTTCTGAAAGAGTAAGGGGTGCAAGCTGAACAACTGTTGGAGTATGATCACTAGAAGAAGAACTTTTATACTCTATATAAGCTTGAGGAAATTTATCAAACAACATTGAATTTCCCAGAGCTCTATCCAATCTGCCATAAATTCTGCCTATTCCCTCCTGATTGTTGTGCCATGTCCAAGAAGAGCCAATACTCTTAATATCAGAAAGCCCACAAAACTGTAGACAATCATTAAAATCTTTAAGTTTCTTTGCTGTCAACTTAACTCCTCCAATTTTCTCTGAAGTGAATCTACAGACATTGAAATCTCCCGCAAGTATCCATGGTAGATTATTAATCTGAGTAGAAATATTTCTGATATCAGACCATAAAGAAGATCTGAGAAGTTCAGAGTTCTCACCATATATTACACTCAACATCATAGTGAAACCTCCAATGTTTTGCATTTTAATGGTAATCTGTTGAAGAGTGACTGAAATCACTGTCCCATTCCATATATCAGCATCCCAAGCTACCCATATTCTCCCTCTACTTGAAGCAGTATAGTTATTACAATATGACCAGTGAGGTGGAATACATTTTGTGATTCTGTAAGATTTAGTTGATTTAACTTTAGTCTCTAACAAACCCACAACATTTGGTTTCAAAGAAAGGATGTGTCTTTTAATATCTCTTCTCCTTCCCCCATTATTCATGCCACGAACATTCCAAATAAGCATAGTCATGAGTTACTGTTGGAGGAGGCCCTAGTTACTCTTTTAGGACCCAAAGATAGCTCTTTCATCAATTTTAACTGATTTTTCTTCTTCATCTGTATCTGATTTTTTTCACTTAACCATTCAGGGTTATCAATAGAGATTGGAAAGTCAATATTTGACTCCTTCACCTTATCACTTCCTACAAGTAAATCATCAATATTTTCAGATCTGTTTATGTTTAGACCTGAATTACCAGCTTGATAAGAGGTAGCATTCTGCATAGAAGGAATTAGTGTATCTGCAGTCTCTTTAGTGATATCTTCACAGTTACTCTTATCTGGTAACACTTTAAAATGTTGATTATCTTGATTTTCTTGATTCAGAACATATTGAGTAACCTTTTCCTTCTCCAAATGGATCTCAGTATTGATTATCTTGATTTTCTTGATTCAGAACATATTGAGTAACCTTTTCCTTCTCCAAATGGATCTCAGTATCAGAACAGTCTTCATCTATGATTCAGAACATATTGAGTAACCTTTTCCTTCTCCAAATGGATCTCAGTATCAGAACAGTCTTCATCTAAATTAATTTCATCAATTTTCCTGTCTTTAAAACCAATTTCATCAGAATGTGGAAGTACCTCCTCTATAACAAAATCCTTGTTTATTTGTCGATCATGTCCATCAAGAAACTCATCCATAGCAGTATCACCTGTAGAAAAAAAAATTGGAAGCTTCCTCTTTATTAGAAATTTCATCTTGATTTTCATTTGGGCAGACACTATCTTGATTTTTATCTGGAACTGGTATATCTTGAGCCCCATCCTGTTTTGGATTAATACTCCTATCTGATTCAATAGAAGATTCTTTAGGGATCCATTTCTCAACTAGAACCACAGGACATTGATAATCAACATGACCAAAAATTAAACATTTGTTACATTTTGGCGGTACCCATTCATACTCTACATTTGTTTCCAACCACTCTCCATTTCCTAAATCCAATCTGACAGAATTTGGGAGTTTGGATTTTGAGGAAATTTCCACAAAACATCTAGCATAGGCTAATCTCTCACCTGAAGCTGTTGCTTGATCAATATATAGAGGAATACCCACAAGACTAGCAATTCTCCCAATGATATTATTTGACCATAGTTTAAGATGCAAAGAGGGAAACCTGATCCAAACTGGCACAGTAGAAAGAAGTTCACGTTCAAGGCCTGAATTCTCAGTCCATTTTTTCAGAATGATTAATCTTCCATCAAATAACCATGGGCCACCATTCAAGACTCTGTTCATCTCTTCATTTGATCCAAATTTAAAAAAGAAAAATCCATTTTCTCTAGAGTATATTTCAAGAGAACATGTTAATTTCCAAAGGCGGCCAACACATCCTTTAAGGTGTGAATAAAAAGGTTTGTCTCCAAGAACATACCCAATTAATGTATTATTCCATTTTTCTACATTCAACATAATCTCAGATCTAGGAATAGATGCATATTTCATACCTTTGCTATCAGTAGATGGAGGAAAATATTCCAGAGCACAGTTCGGACTAATTTCTCTGCCCATAGTACAGACATCCTTCCAAGTTGAAGAACCAGCAGACGTAAATTTGACAGTATTCTGTGGCCTCTGGATCATATTGAATTTTGACTTGGATTCGGAAGATATAACCCTTCCAGCATCTTTCCTTAATTCATAGTGTTGATTCTTTCGATAATCCGAATTAGATTTTGATTCAAAAGAAATGGCATTAGGTTTGCGAAACCTTTTTTGACGGGGAACAATTTTGATCCATTCTTGATCTTCTGAAGAATTAGCTTCTACTCTCGCATTTGGATTGGAGGGGGCTCTATACTCTTCTAAAATGGGATCTGGATCATGATCCGTCATGGCCGAAGCCACCACAGAGGTCTACAAATCTTCAAAATCGCCTGACCGCCCAAAATCGCCCAAAATCGCCCAAAATCAAAAAAAAATGTATATATCGAGCTCTCGGTCGACCGCATCGGTCGACCGACCAACTCTCTGCTGCATACCGACGAAAGAACAAATGAACGGTCGACCGGTGCGGTCGACCGAAGACTGACACAGCAGAAAACTGATATTAAAACAGATTTTTGAGACTTTTGAAAATATGTTAGAAATAACAAATGAAGTCCAAAAATAATGAAACTTTAGGAAATGTATATAAACATGAAAACAAACATGTTACAAAAAGAATTTTCCAAATTGCATTTCCCATTTGTGAAAAATCATCATTTTGCAAAATAGTCCAAAACACGAAAATGGAAACATGTGAATTTTGACATTTTGGCTAAACCATGTTTTGAAACTTTGCACAATGATTATATAGACTTAATAAAATATGTATAAACTGATATTGAAGTCTATAAACTAATAAAACAATATTTTCACAAGATTGCATATTCTATGCAATGTTTTCAAAAACACAATAGTAAATATGAAATATATGATTTCATATTTATAAACATGAAAACTCAAAAACACATGTATGTATATATATAACTATATATATGCATAGAAACCAAAACTTATGTATATATATATAACTATATATATATACGAAGAAACCAATAAATTTGCGTTGATGAACTTTAAACGCCAGATCTGAACTGTGCGTTCGAAACTTTAACGCAGAGTTCGACCTTTGCGTTGATGAACTTTAAACGCCAGATCTGAACTGTGCGTTCGAAACTTTAACGCAGAGTTCGACCTTTGCGTTGATGAACTTTAAACGCCAGATCTGAACTGTGCGTTCGAAACTTTAACGCAGAGTTCGACCTTTGCGTTGATGAACTTTAAACGCCAGATCTGAACTGTGCGTTCGAAACTTTAACGCAGAGTTCGACCTTTGCGTTGATGAACTTTAAACGCCAGATCTGAACTGTGCGTTCGAAACTTTAACGCAGAGTTCGACCTTTGCGTTGATGAACTTTAAACGCCAGATCTGAACTGTGCGTTCGAAACTTTAACGCAGAGTTCGACCTTTGCGTTGATGAACTTTAAACGCCAGATCTGAACTGTGCGTTCGAAACTTTAACGCAGAGTTCGACCTTTGCGTTGATGAACTTTAAACGCCAGATCTGAACTGTGCGTTCGAAACTTTAACGCAGAGTTCGACCTTTGCGTTGATGAACTTTAAACGCCAGATCTGAACTGTGCGTTCGAAACTTTAACGCAGAGTTCGACCTTTGCGTTGATGAACTTTAAACGCCAGATCTGAACTGTGCGTTCGAAACTTTAACGCAGAGTTCGACCTTTGCGTTGATGAACTTTAAACGCCAGATCTGAACTGTGCGTTCGAAACTTTAACGCAGAGTTCGACCTTTGCGTTGATGAACTTTAAACGCCAGATCTGAACTGTGCGTTCGAAACTTTAACGCAGAGTTCGACCTTTGCGTTGATGAACTTTAAACGCCAGATCTGAACTGTGCGTTCGAAACTTTAACGCAGAGTTCGACCTTTGCGTTGATGAACTTTAAACGCCAGATCTGAACTGTGCGTTCGAAACTTTAACGCAGAGTTCGACCTTTGCGTTGATGAACTTTAAACGCCAGATCTGAACTGTGCGTTCGAAACTTTAACGCAGAGTTCGACCTTTGCGTTGATGAACTTTAAACGCCAGATCTGAACTGTGCGTTCGAAACTTTAACGCAGAGTTCGACCTTTGCGTTGATGAACTTTAAACGCCAGATCTGAACTGTGCGTTCGAAACTTTAACGCAGAGTTCGACCTTTGCGTTGATGAACTTTAAACGCCAGATCTGAACTGTGCGTTCGAAACTTTAACGCAGAGTTCGACCTTTGCGTTGATGAACTTTAAACGCCAGATCTGAACTGTGCGTTCGAAACTTTAACGCAGAGTTCGACCTTTGCGTTGATGAACTTTAAACGCCAGATCTGAACTGTGCGTTCGAAACTTTAACGCAGAGTTCGACCTTTGCGTTGATGAACTTTAAACGCCAGATCTGAACTGTGCGTTCGAAACTTTAACGCAGAGTTCGACCTTTGCGTTGATGAACTTTAAACGCCAGATCTGAACTGTGCGTTCGAAACTTTAACGCAGAGTTCGACCTTTGCGTTGATGAACTTTAAACGCCAGATCTGAACTGTGCGTTCGAAACTTTAACGCAGAGTTCGACCTTTGCGTTGATGAACTTTAAACGCCAGATCTGAACTGTGCGTTCGAAACTTTAACGCAGAGTTCGACCTTTGCGTTGATGAACTTTAAACGCCAGATCTGAACTGTGCGTTCGAAACTTTAACGCAGAGTTCGACCTTTGCGTTGATGAACTTTAAACGCCAGATCTGAACTGTGCGTTCGAAACTTTAACGCAGAGTTCGACCTTTGCGTTGATGAACTTTAAACGCCAGATCTGAACTGTGCGTTCGAAACTTTAACGCAGAGTTCGACCTTTGCGTTGATGAACTTTAAACGCCAGATCTGAACTGTGCGTTCGAAACTTTAACGCAGAGTTCGACCTTTGCGTTGATGAACTTTAAACGCCAGATCTGAACTGTGCGTTCGAAACTTTAACGCAGAGTTCGACCTTTGCGTTGATGAACTTTAAACGCCAGATCTGAACTGTGCGTTCGAAACTTTAACGCAGAGTTCGACCTTTGCGTTGATGAACTTTAAACGCCAGATCTGAACTGTGCGTTCGAAACTTTAACGCAGAGTTCGACCTTTGCGTTGATGAACTTTAAACGCCAGATCTGAACTGTGCGTTCGAAACTTTAACGCAGAGTTCGACCTTTGCGTTGATGAACTTTAAACGCCAGATCTGAACTGTGCGTTCGAAACTTTAACGCAGAGTTCGACCTTTGCGTTGATGAACTTTAAACGCCAGATCTGAACTGTGCGTTCGAAACTTTAACGCAGAGTTCGACCTTTGCGTTGATGAACTTTAAACGCCAGATCTGAACTGTGCGTTCGAAACTTTAACGCAGAGTTCGACCTTTGCGTTGATGAACTTTAAACGCCAGATCTGAACTGTGCGTTCGAAACTTTAACGCAGAGTTCGACCTTTGCGTTGATGAACTTTAAACGCCAGATCTGAACTGTGCGTTCGAAACTTTAACGCAGAGTTCGACCTTTGCGTTGATGAACTTTAAACGCCAGATCTGAACTGTGCGTTCGAAACTTTAACGCAGAGTTCGACCTTTGCGTTGATGAACTTTAAACGCCAGATCTGAACTGTGCGTTCGAAACTTTAACGCAGAGTTCGACCTTTGCGTTGATGAACTTTAAACGCCAGATCTGAACTGTGCGTTCGAAACTTTAACGCAGAGTTCGACCTTTGCGTTGATGAACTTTAAACGCCAGATCTGAACTGTGCGTTCGAAACTTTAACGCAGAGTTCGACCTTTGCGTTGATGAACTTTAAACGCCAGATCTGAACTGTGCGTTCGAAACTTTAACGCAGAGTTCGACCTTTGCGTTGATGAACTTTAAACGCCAGATCTGAACTGTGCGTTCGAAACTTTAACGCAGAGTTCGACCTTTGCGTTGATGAACTTTAAACGCCAGATCTGAACTGTGCGTTCGAAACTTTAACGCAGAGTTCGACCTTTGCGTTGATGAACTTTAAACGCCAGATCTGAACTGTGCGTTCGAAACTTTAACGCAGAGTTCGACCTTTGCGTTGATGAACTTTAAACGCCAGATCTGAACTGTGCGTTCGAAACTTTAACGCAGAGTTCGACCTTTGCGTTGATGAACTTTAAACGCCAGATCTGAACTGTGCGTTCGAAACTTTAACGCAGAGTTCGACCTTTGCGTTGATGAACTTTAAACGCCAGATCTGAACTGTGCGTTCGAAACTTTAACGCAGAGTTCGACCTTTGCGTTGATGAACTTTAAACGCCAGATCTGAACTGTGCGTTCGAAACTTTAACGCAGAGTTCGACCTTTGCGTTGATGAACTTTAAACGCCAGATCTGAACTGTGCGTTCGAAACTTTAACGCAGAGTTCGACCTTTGCGTTGATGAACTTTAAACGCCAGATCTGAACTGTGCGTTCGAAACTTTAACGCAGAGTTCGACCTTTGCGTTGATGAACTTTAAACGCCAGATCTGAACTGTGCGTTCGAAACTTTAACGCAGAGTTCGACCTTTGCGTTGATGAACTTTAAACGCCAGATCTGAACTGTGCGTTCGAAACTTTAACGCAGAGTTCGACCTTTGCGTTGATGAACTTTAAACGCCAGATCTGAACTGTGCGTTCGAAACTTTAACGCAGAGTTCGACCTTTGCGTTGATGAACTTTAAACGCCAGATCTGAACTGTGCGTTCGAAACTTTAACGCAGAGTTCGACCTTTGCGTTGATGAACTTTAAACGCCAGATCTGAACTGTGCGTTCGAAACTTTAACGCAGAGTTCGACCTTTGCGTTGATGAACTTTAAACGCCAGATCTGAACTGTGCGTTCGAAACTTTAACGCAGAGTTCGACCTTTGCGTTGATGAACTTTAAACGCCAGATCTGAACTGTGCGTTCGAAACTTTAACGCAGAGTTCGACCTTTGCGTTGATGAACTTTAAACGCCAGATCTGAACTGTGCGTTCGAAACTTTAACGCAGAGTTCGACCTTTGCGTTGATGAACTTTAAACGCCAGATCTGAACTGTGCGTTCGAAACTTTAACGCAGAGTTCGACCTTTGCGTTGATGAACTTTAAACGCCAGATCTGAACTGTGCGTTCGAAACTTTAACGCAGAGTTCGACCTTTGCGTTGATGAACTTTAAACGCCAGATCTGAACTGTGCGTTCGAAACTTTAACGCAGAGTTCGACCTTTGCGTTGATGAACTTTAAACGCCAGATCTGAACTGTGCGTTCGAAACTTTAACGCAGAGTTCGACCTTTGCGTTGATGAACTTTAAACGCCAGATCTGAACTGTGCGTTCGAAACTTTAACGCAGAGTTCGACCTTTGCGTTGATGAACTTTAAACGCCAGATCTGAACTGTGCGTTCGAAACTTTAACGCAGAGTTCGACCTTTGCGTTGATGAACTTTAAACGCCAGATCTGAACTGTGCGTTCGAAACTTTAACGCAGAGTTCGACCTTTGCGTTGATGAACTTTAAACGCCAGATCTGAACTGTGCGTTCGAAACTTTAACGCAGAGTTCGACCTTTGCGTTGATGAACTTTAAACGCCAGATCTGAACTGTGCGTTCGAAACTTTAACGCAGAGTTCGACCTTTGCGTTGATGAACTTTAAACGCCAGATCTGAACTGTGCGTTCGAAACTTTAACGCAGAGTTCGACCTTTGCGTTGATGAACTTTAAACGCCAGATCTGAACTGTGCGTTCGAAACTTTAACGCAGAGTTCGACCTTTGCGTTGATGAACTTTAAACGCCAGATCTGAACTGTGCGTTCGAAACTTTAACGCAGAGTTCGACCTTTGCGTTGATGAACTTTAAACGCCAGATCTGAACTGTGCGTTCGAAACTTTAACGCAGAGTTCGACCTTTGCGTTGATGAACTTTAAACGCCAGATCTGAACTGTGCGTTCGAAACTTTAACGCAGAGTTCGACCTTTGCGTTGATGAACTTTAAACGCCAGATCTGAACTGTGCGTTCGAAACTTTAACGCAGAGTTCGACCTTTGCGTTGATGAACTTTAAACGCCAGATCTGAACTGTGCGTTCGAAACTTTAACGCAGAGTTCGACCTTTGCGTTGATGAACTTTAAACGCCAGATCTGAACTGTGCGTTCGAAACTTTAACGCAGAGTTCGACCTTTGCGTTGATGAACTTTAAACGCCAGATCTGAACTGTGCGTTCGAAACTTTAACGCAGAGTTCGACCTTTGCGTTGATGAACTTTAAACGCCAGATCTGAACTGTGCGTTCGAAACTTTAACGCAGAGTTCGACCTTTGCGTTGATGAACTTTAAACGCCAGATCTGAACTGTGCGTTCGAAACTTTAACGCAGAGTTCGACCTTTGCGTTGATGAACTTTAAACGCCAGATCTGAACTGTGCGTTCGAAACTTTAACGCAGAGTTCGACCTTTGCGTTGATGAACTTTAAACGCCAGATCTGAACTGTGCGTTCGAAACTTTAACGCAGAGTTCGACCTTTGCGTTGATGAACTTTAAACGCCAGATCTGAACTGTGCGTTCGAAACTTTAACGCAGAGTTCGACCTTTGCGTTGATGAACTTTAAACGCCAGATCTGAACTGTGCGTTCGAAACTTTAACGCAGAGTTCGACCTTTGCGTTGATGAACTTTAAACGCCAGATCTGAACTGTGCGTTCGAAACTTTAACGCAGAGTTCGACCTTTGCGTTGATGAACTTTAAACGCCAGATCTGAACTGTGCGTTCGAAACTTTAACGCAGAGTTCGACCTTTGCGTTGATGAACTTTAAACGCCAGATCTGAACTGTGCGTTCGAAACTTTAACGCAGAGTTCGACCTTTGCGTTGATGAACTTTAAACGCCAGATCTGAACTGTGCGTTCGAAACTTTAACGCAGAGTTCGACCTTTGCGTTGATGAACTTTAAACGCCAGATCTGAACTGTGCGTTCGAAACTTTAACGCAGAGTTCGACCTTTGCGTTGATGAACTTTAAACGCCAGATCTGAACTGTGCGTTCGAAACTTTAACGCAGAGTTCGACCTTTGCGTTGATGAACTTTAAACGCCAGATCTGAACTGTGCGTTCGAAACTTTAACGCAGAGTTCGACCTTTGCGTTGATGAACTTTAAACGCCAGATCTGAACTGTGCGTTCGAAACTTTAACGCAGAGTTCGACCTTTGCGTTGATGAACTTTAAACGCCAGATCTGAACTGTGCGTTCGAAACTTTAACGCAGAGTTCGACCTTTGCGTTGATGAACTTTAAACGCCAGATCTGAACTGTGCGTTCGAAACTTTAACGCAGAGTTCGACCTTTGCGTTGATGAACTTTAAACGCCAGATCTGAACTGTGCGTTCGAAACTTTAACGCAGAGTTCGACCTTTGCGTTGATGAACTTTAAACGCCAGATCTGAACTGTGCGTTCGAAACTTTAACGCAGAGTTCGACCTTTGCGTTGATGAACTTTAAACGCCAGATCTGAACTGTGCGTTCGAAACTTTAACGCAGAGTTCGACCTTTGCGTTGATGAACTTTAAACGCCAGATCTGAACTGTGCGTTCGAAACTTTAACGCAGAGTTCGACCTTTGCGTTGATGAACTTTAAACGCCAGATCTGAACTGTGCGTTCGAAACTTTAACGCAGAGTTCGACCTTTGCGTTGATGAACTTTAAACGCCAGATCTGAACTGTGCGTTCGAAACTTTAACGCAGAGTTCGACCTTTGCGTTGATGAACTTTAAACGCCAGATCTGAACTGTGCGTTCGAAACTTTAACGCAGAGTTCGACCTTTGCGTTGATGAACTTTAAACGCCAGATCTGAACTGTGCGTTCGAAACTTTAACGCAGAGTTCGACCTTTGCGTTGATGAACTTTAAACGCCAGATCTGAACTGTGCGTTCGAAACTTTAACGCAGAGTTCGACCTTTGCGTTGATGAACTTTAAACGCCAGATCTGAACTGTGCGTTCGAAACTTTAACGCAGAGTTCGACCTTTGCGTTGATGAACTTTAAACGCCAGATCTGAACTGTGCGTTCGAAACTTTAACGCAGAGTTCGACCTTTGCGTTGATGAACTTTAAACGCCAGATCTGAACTGTGCGTTCGAAACTTTAACGCAGAGTTCGACCTTTGCGTTGATGAACTTTAAACGCCAGATCTGAACTGTGCGTTCGAAACTTTAACGCAGAGTTCGACCTTTGCGTTGATGAACTTTAAACGCCAGATCTGAACTGTGCGTTCGAAACTTTAACGCAGAGTTCGACCTTTGCGTTGATGAACTTTAAACGCCAGATCTGAACTGTGCGTTCGAAACTTTAACGCAGAGTTCGACCTTTGCGTTGATGAACTTTAAACGCCAGATCTGAACTGTGCGTTCGAAACTTTAACGCAGAGTTCGACCTTTGCGTTGATGAACTTTAAACGCCAGATCTGAACTGTGCGTTCGAAACTTTAACGCAGAGTTCGACCTTTGCGTTAATGAACTTTAAACGCCAGATCTGAACTGTGCGTTCGAAACTTTAACGCAGAGTTCGACCTTTGCGTTGATGAACTTTAAACGCCAGATCTGAACTGTGCGTTCGAAACTTTAACGCAGAGTTCGACCTTTGCGTTGATGAACTTTAAACGCCAGATCTGAACTGTGCGTTCGAAACTTTAACGCAGAGTTCGACCTTTGCGTTAATGAACTTTAAACGCCAGATCTGAACTGTGCGTTCGAAACTTTAACGCAGAGTTCGACCTTTGCGTTGATGAACTTTAAACGCCAGATCTGAACTGTGCGTTCGAAACTTTAACGCAGAGTTCGACCTTTGCGTTGATGAACTTTAAACGCCAGATCTGAACTGTGCGTTCGAAACTTTAACGCAGAGTTCGACCTTTGCGTTGATGAACTTTAAACGCCAGATCTGAACTGTGCGTTCGAAACTTTAACGCAGAGTTCGACCTTTGCGTTAATGAACTTTAAACGCCAGATCTGAACTGTGCGTTCGAAACTTTAACGCAGAGTTCGACCTTTGCGTTAATGAACTTTAAACGCCAGATCTGAACTGTGCGTTCGAAACTTTAACGCAGAGTTCGACCTTTGCGTTGATGAACTTTAAACGCCAGATCTGAACTGTGCGTTCGAAACTTTAACGCAGAGTTCGACCTTTGCGTTGATGAACTTTAAACGCCAGATCTGAACTGTGCGTTCGAAACTTTAACGCAGAGTTCGACCTTTGCGTTGATGAACTTTAAACGCCAGATCTGAACTGTGCGTTTGATAAAATTCTTTCTTATGGACTTAGCTAAAGCTCCCTTCACTTGACTGATTGAATATTTCTTTCTTTTGCAGTGCCTTACACCCGTGAACCTCTCAATCTTCGTCACCACTTCGGGCATGAGGGAGGTGTGGACTCTAATATGCAATTCAATCTGCGTCAAGAACTTCCAATATTCCAGGACACCGACAAAGATCGCGTCACTCTGATCTCAGATCCAAATACTGATGTACTCAGAGTTTTAGTTACGGACGCTAAGTTTGAGACTGGGTCTCGCAAGAAACTCACCAAGCCAGCTTTCTTATTTGGAGATCGTGTCAGTATTTCAAAAGGGATCATGCACGGCGGTCACTACAAATGGCTTAGGCAGATCGGTGATCGTCGCTTCTTCCTCCCTGACATGCACAGGATGTTTCCCATCTCCTACTACCAATGTGCTTCCGTTCCCCGTCACATGAACTGGGACTTGGTGAGAGAGCAGGATGGGGTAGCTGTTGGGGTTCTGACTCACAAGGGTGTGAATACCGCTGGATATAATCGACAAGTGTCGGCTTTGGAACCCTGCTTATTCTCACGAGGATATCCTTTGGGAGAAACAGCTAGTCCAGCTAACACTTTCATGCGACGGTTTTTGGCTGCCAAAGGAGAATTCCCGACTGCAGTATTCCGAGCTCCTGGATGGGTTCATTCCTCCAAGACAGGATGGTGGGCACGAATGATAGAATTCGTGTTGGCAGAATTAAAGGAACCATTAGCTCAATCTGGGCTTGCTTGCCCTATTAAGGCTACTAAACATGGAATAGCTCTTAGTCCATATAACTTCTTTGCCATTCTGGAGCGGTACAATCCAGAGACTTGTACGTTTTTCACACCGGAAGGAGAATTAGGGTTCGCCCTACATGAAATGTTCGATGTCTCAGGTCTTCCTTTCGGAGATTTACCATATGAAGAGTTTGTCCCTGGGTCAACTGAGCTGAAGATCTTGAAGGAGACCATCCCCGAGGTATATGACACTCTATGGGAGGTGATGTGTCATTTCCAAATCTGCGGCCAATTGACGGGGGCACGAGGACGTGGTATCAAACAGCTATCCTGGGCCGAGTATCTTTTCCAAAATTTGTCTGACAAGAATGCCGCTGTGTCTCGTCGGGAGGCGAGCACCCCTGAGACCATCCAGGCTCTGATCAATGACGCCACCGTTCACTATGTCAGCGAGGGAATAGAAGATGACTTCCCAGCACAGACTGAATTCGAGAGCTTCCATCACCAGGCAGCCACTCCCATCTCTGATATGGCATTATTAGCGGGTTTTCTCATGCTGTGGCTGAAGCGGTGTGTGGTTCCTACCAGACCAATAGATGCTGTGATGATTGAAGTAGCTTATCCGGCCGTCCTCTTAGCACATGGGAGACCCATAAATCTACTTTCCGCTATGACGTGCTGTTTACAACACGGTTTGAGGGAACTATGCCTCGAGTTTATCCAAGTGAAAGAGATAGATTCTGAAGGGACGAAAAGCTTGGTGACTCCCAATCCTCGAGTACCCTTGCCGTATACATATCTAATGGCTTGGTACGCCTCACATTGTGTACATTTGATGAGTGCCCCCTCTGCTACGGATGGAGGTTTCATCCCTTTCGTGCAGAGATTAGAAAAAGCTACTTGGATAGGCAATTACGTAGTGAAGGTCCGTCAGATTCTGTCGAGAGACCTCAGCTACGACATCTTCCGCTGCTTCCCGGATTTTGAGGGTGGAGGATATGGACAAGTCTTCCAAGATACCGCTGGTCCTAATGGTTTTACCCGTTTGGACGGGGGAGTTTTCCACTGGCTGCTAAACATTAGACCTGGTTATCTCCTCTTCAGGCAAAATGACAAATGTATAATTGAGCCCTATCAACCGTATCGTTTTGCTCGACAATTCGGATATGACCAACTATACGTTGGGAATCCGAGGAGCCAACTTTCGGTTATGGGCAACATATACGAAGGAGCTCGAGCCTGGTATTACTCCTCCGCAGGTTGTACTGGGGCTACCTTCAGATTACCCCACAAAACGCCTAATTCTCTCCTTTCCGTGGCTTTCTGCAACTGGTATCACACGGCTTCTTGAACATTCTGGCTGTAGTCTTTCAAGTAAGTCTTTCCAGACCGTGTGCCAGGGTTGTCTCCTGGGTATGCAGCCAGGGCAATCCTCTCTTCCTCTGAATCTGTGAGGGTCTTGAGGTGATCATCATTCTCAGTGATGGAGGGGCTAATCGTGTTGGAAGACTTAGCCTTGCCTCCTTTCTTCTTGGACGAGGTATTCGTCCACTGTTGGTCTCCCACTAGATCAGGGTGAACCCACATGATTTCTCCTTTTGAGGTGGTGAGGGGTATCAACCCCTTGTCTTTCTGACTGTGCAAGTCAGTATTCTTCAGACGCATTTCTCCCTTGTGGATTGGGATAACGCCATCTGCGGTCGCCACCGGAGGGAAGTCACCGAACTGGACTGCTATCATGTTGGTAGAGACAGTCTTCTGTTCGGGTTTCAGAGTAAGCACTTTAGCGTCCACCAAATTCTGGAGGATGTCCTTAAAGATGTAACATCTTCTGGTAGGATGCCCTAGGAACCTGTGATAGCGGCAGTAATTAGGGTCATCTACCTTTCCTGCCTCCTCTGGCTTCCTAATTTCAGGAAGCTGTAACTTGTTGTTCTTCCGCAGTAGCTGGAATAAAGTGTCCACATGTTCTTCCTTGAAGGAATACTGTTTGGGCACTTTTTGCTTATTGGGAGCTTTGCCTTGATTCGTGGGCGGTGGTACCCGAGAGTAGTCGGCTGCTAGGGTCTCTTTTCCCTTAGACCGCTGAGCGTTGTTCTGGTTGCGTTGCTGTTGCTGTTGCTGTTGCGGCTTGGGTTGTGCAGCTTCCTCGGCTTTCACCCGAGCTACGATCTCTTCAGCTTGTTCTCCTTGCGAAACAAGTTGTCTCCAGGAGCGACACTCTGCTACCCCCATCTGGGCAAGGAGCTGAGTCTGCAGGTTGTGCCTGCAAGTTTCAACCAGGGTTGACTGAGTCATACCTGAGGGGCATCGCAATGCCATGCTGCGGAATCTCTCCACGTAGGCCTTGATTGATTCGCCTTTCCTCTGTTTGGTAGCGAGAAGAGTCGGGACCGAAACTTCTGTATCGTCCTCGAAGAACCTGGCCAGGAAAAGCCTTTCTAAATCTACCCATTTCTGAATAGATCCAGCAGGCAGTTTCATAAACCATTCAAATGCCACTCCTTTAAGAGTGCCAATGAACAATCGCGTCAAGATGGCATCGTTCGCCACCACATCTCCAGTTTGAGATTTGAAATAGTAGATGTGTTGATTTGGCGATCCTGTGCCATCGAACGGTTGCAAGGTTGGAGCTTTAAACTTTGACGGGTATGGAGCTATATCCCATTCGGCAGGATAAGGTCTCACCACTCCTTCTTCACGGAGCTCACTTCTGTTGGCGATTGCATTGAGGCGAGCTTCTAGTTCATCCATTTTAGTGGATTGAGGATGCAGTTCTTTTTCCACCTCCTTTTCACCCTCAGAAGAGGATCCCAAGTTGAGAGTCTCACGATCCGAATGCTCGGTCGCTTTCTGCTTCCCTTTTGAGGTTGTCCTCCGGGAAGATTCGGGTTTGTGGCCTTTTTCAGCAATAAGTTGGGCCATCATGTCCTTCAATTGGAGAAGTGTCTCCTGTTGCGCCTGGAGCATGACCTGGTGTTCGTTCACTCTCTTGGCTATGTCCTCAGGATTTCCCGCCATGTAAGCAGATACTTCTTGTGGTCCGACCGAGCTCGAAGATTGAGATTCGGCTATTGCCGAATGCTCATCACTTGTTGTAATTCCTTTGGCCAACTTTTGATAGTTAACCGGGCGAATAGCTCCTGTCTGAGTCCGAGTATGCCTATAGACTCCCTCAAATTCATCACAAATTTCCCGAACAGTCGGGGAATGACTTGTTTGTGACTCATCAGAATCAGGATGTGAGGATTTGCCTCTGCCGACCATGTTGATGGTGACCTCAGGATATTCAATTTCAGAGGTCTTCTTCTTGTGGCGACGCTGTCGTTTAGCAGGTCTAGCGACATTCGTCAACCTATTAAACACCGATTGCCTAGGCGTCGATGAGCAACAACTGCATTCGGAGAGGACAGCAGAAATGAGCCGTTCACACTGGCATGAATGAGCCACTTGCTGTGTTGGCTTTCCTCTTGACAGCAATTCACGCAGGTCGGAGACCTGAGAAAGATCTCGTGAAGGTGGAGATGGAACCCCCTGCCCTTGGATGGGTTGAACATGAATCTCAAATCCATGTTGTCCCTTTTGAACCTGACGGACCGTGTCATGCTCTTGATAAGAAACACGAGAGTCGCGTTTAGGTTTATAAACACGAGGCTGAGGCCTGTGTTTGATTGATGGACTAGATCCTTGTGGATCTTGTCCTGATTGAACGCACACTTGTGGTGTGCGTTTTGATGTTGAAACAGACCCCTGAGGGTCGTTCTTTGTTTGAACGCACACTTGTGGTGTGCGTTTAGATGAAGAAACAGATCCCTGAGGGTCGTTCTTTGCTGGAACGCACACTTGTGATGTGCGTTTGGTTGATAACCCAGACCCCTGAGAGTCGGGTTTTGATTGAACGCACACTTGTGGCGTGCGTTTGTTTGATGACCCAGACCCCTGAGGGTCGGGTTTTGATTGAACGCACACTTGTGGCGTGCGTTTGTTTGATGACCCAGACCCCTGAGGGTCGGGTTTTGATTGAACGCACACTTGTGGCGTGCGTTTGTTTGATGACCCAGACCCCTGAGGGTCGGGTTTTGATTGAACGCACACTTGTGGCGTGCGTTTGTTTGATGACCCAGACCCCTGAGGGTCGGGTTTTGATTGAACGCACACTTGTGGCGTGCGTTTGTTTGATGACCCAGACCCCTGAGGGTCGGGTTTTGATTGAACGCACACTTGTGGTGTGCGTTTGGTTGTTTGAACAGACCCTTGAGGGTCTTGTTTTGACTGAACGCACGGTTGTGGCGTGCGTTTGAATGATTGAACGTGCCTTTGGAGGTCACGTTTTGGGACGCACTTTTGAGGTGTGCGTCTATGTTGAACAACGCGCCACTGAGGGTCGCGTTTGAGTTGAATAACCCGAGGCTCATAGTCGGGTTCATTGCCACGAAGTGTGCGTTCTGGAGCAGAAACGCACAGTTCGGGCACAAGCTCAGAAACGCAGTCTTTGCGTTGTGCAGTAGCTTGGCTGTTCCGCAAGTATGCTCGCCGTAAGGATCTTCTCCTTCGTCGAGCAGCATTTTTCTTAGCCTGTTTCAAGGCCTTGGCCGCGGCATCGTCGGCGTTGGTTGGGCTTTCCTCCGACATAGGTCTTTTTTGACCTATTATTTGCCGTAGTGATACGGGGGAGGAATCTTCAACTCGCAGAGCGAGTTTAAGGTCTTGGCCAAAGGAGAGGGCTTTCTTTGGCATCTCAGCAGTAGTGTTGACCTCCGTAGAGGTCCTGTGGGTATCACGCCTAGCTTTTGGGCTAAGGGACCCAGAGGAGAGGACCTCCTCATACTTGGCTTGGTCGAACTCTACGACGAGAGTTTCGACGGTGGTTCCTGTAAGGTGAACGTCGGATTGCGCCACCACTTCCTCGTCAGAGAAGCTAGTCCCCAGCGGAGTCGCCATCTTTTGTTTGTTGGAAATTTGATGTAAAAAGACAAAGAAAGAAAATTTGACTTGTATTCTCTCAAAATCGATTACAATTTGGATTCCGATTACAAAAGAGAGGAGAATGAATTTGATTCTCCCCTTTGTTTAAAACTGGGTTCTTCTTGGTAGCGATGGAGTGCCTCCTTCGATTGATCTCGTCGAACTTGCTCTCCGTTGACGATCCGACCGTCCTTCTTCACTGGAACAATTGAAGTGCTTGATGACTTCGGTTTAGAACTCTTAACGAGTGTAAAGAACTCTGAACGAGTTAAGAACTCTGATAAGAGTTGTTGAAAACCGAATGTCTGGTTTGATGTGATTAACTTGCGTTGCAAGCTAATTAAGAACTCTTAACGAGTTTAAGAACTCAGAATGAGTTAAAACTCTGTAACAGAGTTGTTGGAACCGAAAATTCGGTTAATTGCCAAGTGGATGATACCTTTGATGAAAGGATCCTTCGGGATTTGATTAACTGATCGTTGATCAGTTCCTTGATCTCCCGAAGATCTCTTCCTTCCGATTACTCAACTGCCGAGATTTGTTGACCTTGGGTGGTTTTGATACCAGCTCCCCTCAACTCTTTGCGGTTTTGATCTCAGAAACCGATTGATCAACCTATCAACCCGCCAACCCCTTACTCAGTTGAGTAAGTTGGTTATTTATAGGGTGATGTGGGGTGTAACCAACCCCTATTTCCGCTCCTTTGTGGGCGAGAATCCCTCAGAACGTGGGATAACGGCTTTGAGGCCGTTCGGCTTGCGTTTGAACAAGTCAAAACGCCTCAGTTGGCGTTCTGGGCTTTAACTCTGCGTCCAAGACTTGAGACGCAGAGTTAAATCTCTGTTAGAGATTTGAGACACACGGGCCGTTGGTGCGTTGAAATTTAACTCTGCGTCCAGAGTTTGGGACACGTAGTTGAACCTATTGAAGAACGCACGTTATGTGTGCGTTTGGTGCTTGAACTCTGCGTTGCAGAGTTAGACATTCGCTGGAGAACGCACAAGTTGTGTGCGTTTCGAATTTGAGAAACGCAGAATTAAACTTCTACGTTTGATAGAGGTTGTTGACTTGTAACCTCGTCTGCCATGACATTGCAAAGGCCATTGTTTATTGGTCTTTGCCTGTTATAAGATATGAGAGTCGTCAGATTGTAACTCTCACCAACGATCGTGAAGGCCACTGAATAGGGTTTTCATCAGCTGTCGGAAGCGTCGTCAAATTGTAACTCTTCTCGATCTGTGTGAAAAGTCTCCTATTTGCCCCTTCCGACTGTCGACCCGAAAGCTATTTGATTGTAGCTTTCGTTGTGAGAGCTTGACGGGAATCAACATCCATAGTGTTTTGAAGATGGATATTTGCCCACAGCTCTCTACCAAGCGACTCACCAACTAAGTCCAACCTTTTATCTCTGAAATCATTACACTGCTCATCAGCATCTCTACCAGTTGCTAATATAATATTAGTCATGCTGTTGTCGCAGCCATCAAGATCAATCATCTCAGAGATGAGGCC
>NC_033799.1:14237207-14275106 GCF_001876935.1 Asparagus officinalis | reverse complement strand
GAAATGCAACTAGATTAAGCATATTGGAAATTTCATTTCAATACTATACTGTAGTATCCCGCAAGTATCTCTCTTAATCTTTCAATTAAATTGACTAGGTTAAACCATATACGCTATTTGATATATTCCATTGCAGAATTGTTATTATTCTTTCATATACCACATCATCAAATTGGTCCCCGTATTACGCCCCCAAAATTATTAATCCAATGGACTCGCTCCATCTCCCGCACACTCCCAAATCAAATCTTCTAAACTACCAAACTCCTTTCACTTCTTTCTTTCTCTAAAAAGTTTGTCTAAAAAAAGCTCTAGAAGCAAAACCGCAGAGAAACTAAATGCACTCGTACTACCAATTCCTATGAAGTCCACATCAAAGAATGAACTAGACGCGCCAATATGAGTAAAAATTAGGGTTTAAGTCAAAACATCAAGTGAAGCCAACAGAAGCAATTCGTTATACCTTCAGGATCTAGGGTTTGGAGAAGGGGATCAATATCTTTGGGCAGCGAAGAGAAGGCAGGAGCGATCTTCGATCGCACGGCACTCAGTCGCTTCCTCCAATCGTGAGGTATCTTCTTGCGATCCACCAGCCATTCTTCAGCAAGATTTTAATCAATTCCCAATCAAAAAAAAAGAAACTCATTTCCAAATAAAGTTGAAAGAAATTAAGAAAAATTAAGAAAATTACCACCGAGCTGATCGGAAAGTTTGGGGGAAGTAAAGATTAAAGCAAAAATTGTGAGCAAAACATCGGGTAATTCCTCGGATGAAGCTCGAGCCCTAGTTTCAGTACGTCGAGATGTGAAGAGGGTCGAGTAGTCTTCGCGCTCGGCCTTTGTGAGGGCGAGGAGATCGTCGGCGATCCGGTTGAGCTTTTGGTCTCGGGATTCGACGGCAGCGGTGCCGCCAAAGGCTGTGGAGAGGAGGCAGAGGAGGGGGCGGCGAGGGATTTTGGTGGTGAGGAAAATGAAAAAAAATGAGGGGGCTTTTTTGACGGAGAGGAAAAAAAGAAAAAAAAGAGGGGGAAGAAATTAAAAGTAGGCGGGGAAATGAAGAAACGAGGGGGCTTTTTGGGCGACGCACTTGAATAGTAAAGCGTCGGCAAAAGTTACTTTTTTTGTGACGAAAAGTTTTGTGTGTCGCTAAAAGTAACACTTTTGCCGACGCAATATAGCGTTGGCAAAAGTGTTACTTTTAGCGACGCAAAACTATTCGTCGCTAAAAGCTATACTTTTGTCGACGCTAACGTGCGTCGCCAAATGTATACTTTTTACGACGAATATTTGTGCGTCGCTAAAAGCTATACTTTTGCCGACGAAAATACAAAAAACGTCGGGAAATCCATACACTTTTACCGACGCTAAATTAAAACGTCGCAAATAATATACACTTTTAGCGACGCTAATTATAAACGTGGGGGAAAATATATGTTTTGCCGACGCTAACTAAAATCGTCGGGAAAAACATACTTTTTGGCGACATATTTAACCATGCGTCGGGAATAAGCATCGGGAAAAGTGCAATTTGTTGTAGTGTAAGGCAATGACGAGCGAAGATGGGTCGGCTGGCAACGCTGGGGCGACAGGCGACGTTGGGACGGGGACGTTGGAGCAGAGGAGGCTCGCGGGTGTCGGCAAGATGAAGGCGACGAAGAAATTACAAAAGAGTTTGATAAAGAACGATGAACAGTAGGCGATATTTTTGTCAAACTAGGGTTTAATTATTATTGCGGCGGGCGTTTAGAGGGATGATTAGGAGTAGTTATGGGCGATTTTGAATTTTGGGTTATACTTAGGGCTTTGGGGATTGTGATTGTGGGTCTTGTTAATTAATAGTAATAGGTTAAACTATCAATCCTATTATGATTAGGAGTATCATCAATGAAGGTAATGGATCCCTTCGTCTTTAAGGAGACCCAATAACGACAGTATTAGTATCAAATTAATGAAGGGATTAGAAAACCGTTATCTCATCTCACATCATTCTACTAATATTTATAATCACTCGACGAAGGTTTTAAAACCCGTCGTTATTACATACACATTAATGACGGTCAACTGATCCCTTCACTAATTTTGGTCGTATCCTTGCCGTGTTGTTAACAACGTCAACACGATCACTGAAATCACCATATTCTTTCGATAATTAATTCACTAATCAATGCATAATGCGCATTTGGGAGTTTGCAGCATCTGCAGAAAGCTTTCTTGTGCCATTCCGTAACTATCACAATCTTGTGATTTGTTGTAATTATTTGTTGTTAGGTACTTGTTTGGTTGGAGCCCACGGTACCCAAATGAGAGAGGCGCACGGAGAGTGGTTAAAATTAGAACTAATGGGGTTAAAATTAGAACTAACTTGTTATAACATAAAACTAACTTAGTATAAAATAGAACTAACTTGGTATAAAATAGAACTAACGTGGTATAAAATAGAACTAACTTAGTATAAAAATAGAACTAACTCTGTAGCATGTTATTTCTAATCTACACAGTGTTAGTTCTATTCTGTAGCGTGTTAGTTCTAATCTGCACAGTGTTAGTCCTATTCTGTAGCGTGTTAGTTCTAATCTGTATAGTATTAGTTCTATTCTGTAGCGTGTTAGTTCTAATCTGCACAGTGCTAGTTCTATTCTGTAGCGTGTTAGTTCTAATCTGCACAGTGTTAGTTCTATTCTGTAACGTGTTAGTTCTATTTTATACCGCGTTAGTTCTAATTTATACCAAGTTAGTTCTAATTTATACCACATTAGTTCTATTTTATACCACGTTAGTTCTATTTTATACCACGTTAGTTCTAATTTATACCAAGTTAGTTCTAATTTATACCACGTTAGTTCTAATTTATACCACGTTAGTTCTAATTTATACCAAGTTCGTTTTAATTTATACAATGTTAGTTTTATTTTATACCAAGTTAGTTCTAATTTATACAATGATAGTTACGAAATAATTTGATTTTCATATAAGTTGGCTCCATAACCCGTATAATAGGTATCCAAACCGATGGAGCATTATACCAAAAACCGACGCCCAAATCCTGCTGTATCACGGTTGTTTCTCTCTTCGCTCCTTGCAAATCCTTGTCGTGTTGTTAACAACGTCGACACGATCACTGAAATCACTATATTCTTTCGATAATTAATTCACTAATCAATGCATAATGCGCATTTGGGAGTTTGTAACATCTGCAGAAAGCTTTCTTGTGCCATTTCGTAACTATCATTGTATAAATTAGAACTAACTTGGTATAAATTAGAACTAACGTGGTATAAATTAGAACTAACGTGGTTAAAATTAGAACTAATTTGTTATAAATTAGAACTAACTTGTTATAAATTAGAACTAATATGATTAAAATTAGAACCAACGTGGTATAAAATAGAACTAACTTGGTATAAAATAGAACTAACATTGTATGAATTAGAACTAACTTGGTATAAATTAGAACTAATGTGGTATAAATTAGAACTAACGTGGTTAAAATTAGTACTAATTTGTTATAAATTAGAACTAACTTGTTATAAATTAGAACTAATATGATTAAAATTAGAACTAACGTGGTATAAAATAGAACTAATTTGGTATAAATTAGAACTAACACGGTATAAAATAGAACTAACGTGGTATAAATTAGAATTAACTTGGTATAAATTAGAACTAACGTGGTATAAATTAGAACTAACGTGGTATAAATTAGAACTAACGCAGTATAAAATAGAACTAACGTGGTATAAATTAGAACTAACTTGCTACAGAATAGAACTAACACTGTGCAGATTAGAACTAACACGCTATAGAATAGAACTAACACTGTGCAGATTAGAACTAACACGCTACAGAATAGAACTAACACTGTGCAGATTAGAACTAACACGCTACAGAATAGATATAACACTGTGCAGATTAGAACTAACACGCTACAGAATAGAACTAACACTGTGTAAATTAGAACTAACATGCTACAGAGTTAGTTCTATTTTTATACTAAGTTAGTTCTATTTTATACCACGTTAGTTTTATTTTATACCAAGTTAGTTCTATTTTATACTAAGTTAGTTTTATGTTATAACAAGTTAGTTCTAATTTTAACCCCATTAGTTCTAATTTTAACCACTCTCCGTGCGCCTCTCTCATTTGGGTACCGTGGGCTCCAACTAAACAAGTACCTAACAACAAATAATTACAACAAATCACAAGATTGTTCTGCAGATGCTGCAAACTCCCAAATACGCATTATGCATTGATTAGTGAATTAATTATCGAAAGAATATGGTGATTTCAGTGATCGTGTCGACGTTGTTAACAACACAGCAAGGATTTCACGGCTTGAGCACGACTCCAGCTTTCCAATTAGTTCTAACTCATGTTAGGTCTAATTGGGTTTATGTTAGTTCTAACTCAGTTCCTGTTAGTTCTAACTCAGTTCCTGTTAGTTCTAACTCAGTTCTTGTTAGTTCTAAATTAGAACTAACTATTTAGAGCTAACATGAACTGAGTTAGAACTAACACGAACACGAAATCCAAGCGAAGATAAGAATACCAACATCAAATTTTAGCATCAAATTCCTGCAAGTTAAGGCATTCAACATTTCTTCAGGGAGAATACTCCATGACAAAATCCAAGCAAAGATAAGAATACCAACATCAAATTTATCAAAAAAAAAGCTTCGCCATCTCCTTCCTCAGCTCCAGCACCAAGATCAGCTCTTAAAATTTCAAACCCAACAGGCATCTCTTCGCCATCTTGACTAACAATCTCCTTAACAAGCAATGGCTTCTCATCAAATTCCAAAAAAAAAAGAGTGGCCTTGTGCCTGGTGGCGACGACGAGGAGGGCGAGGGCCAGGGCGATGAGCTTGAGAAAGCCCTTGTTTTTAGGGAGAGAGAGAGAGAGAGAGAGAGAGAGAGAGAGAGAGAGAGAGAACTGGGTTTGAAGGATTGAGAAGAGGAGATAAGGTTATTTTGGGG
Organism: Asparagus officinalis; assembly: GCF_001876935.1. Classification (NCBI taxonomy): domain Eukaryota; kingdom Viridiplantae; phylum Streptophyta; class Magnoliopsida; order Asparagales; family Asparagaceae; genus Asparagus; species Asparagus officinalis. The sequence goes on along the minus strand of NC_033799.1, from coordinate 14,270,133 downwards.
ATTTTAACTTAGCTGACATGTAATAATTGTTAAAAATGGGCTGCAGCACAAAATGTCACACTTCAAGGGGCTGAACCACATGGGGGGAAACTAAGAGGGGCTGCAGCACATGAAGTTTCTGTTTTTGGGGCCTGGACACATTTTCCCCAAAAGAGAAGACATAAGAATTTGACAAATTGCAGAAAACACTGGAAAAGGAGCTGAATATGTGTACAATAATAAGGAGAGAAACAAAATGATGAATAAAATAAGGCAAAAGAAGAAATTCTTACATATAGCGTAAAATATTGATAAAAAAAGAGGATTGAATATTTCAGTACCAAAAATTAGAGTTTTAATTTAAATGTGAAACATATACTTATGATTGTAACAGAAAGATTAATAGTCCAAGAAATATTTATTTAGGGTTTTACTTAATTAGTGAAACGATCAGGAGTGGTTTTAAAGATAATTTAACCATACTTCTATGATACGTTGATAATCTAAAGGATAAATAATAAATACATAAGGTTCCTCTCAGTAAATACAATGTCATAGATCTCATAGCGGGAGTCCGTTGAAGATTGACATTAGCCATGAGGTTCACTCTGAATTGTTGATTGAGAAAACGAATTACTTAAAAAAAATTGTTATTTCTTTTGATAAGTCCAATACCAGTTTCAGCACAGTCAAAGAAGCTGACAGCTTCGGATCAGATGGCTTATATATTGCTCATATCTAGCTCATCTTTATGTATAGAGTTTTTATTATGGAATACTTTATATATATAGTCGAAGAAAAAGAAAAAAAAACTAGGGTTAGTCGCATTCACAAAGAAGAATACAGTAAATACAGACAAACATAAAGATGAGAATAAATCACATATATTAGAATATCTGAGATGCCTGAAAGAATCATACTTCGTGTGGGCAAGAAAACCCTCTTCTCACAACACAATCAGATAACATTCACTCCCAACAATCCGATCTGCAACAGAAGCGTCCCTAAAAATAAAGCGTTAGTTGCATATAGACCGCTATAATATCGTCCTGTAGTTTTATTGTTGCAGATAGAACCCCGAGAGAATTTTCTAACCCCTTTCAGGGGGTCTACCAGCAACAATATAACAAGCAGCATGTTCAGTTTGGCGATAGTAAAACCCTGAAGATAAATGCTCCCCCGCAACACATAGCATTTGATTCACATAAGAAAAGTAAAGATTTGAGAACCAAGTAAAACACTTTTAACACGAAATATAGTAGTACTAAGATTGTTCACAAGTCAGAACACTAAAGAACAGCAGCAGGTCGAAACTAGTTAACTGTAATTAAAAATTCAAGCTCCAACATGCTAAATATGTCATAAAATGTCTAAAAAGTGCCCAACTCAAGAAATGGACCAACGTCCTAACAACATCCAACAGTCCACAGTATCAGAAACAGGCTAGAATATTCCTCATTGCTTGCAATCAACTCCAAAGCCATCCGCACCGTCACCAAACCTGGTCACAAGTTGGAATATGTTAAACTCTTAAATGAAAGCTTGTGATATTTTAGGTAAAAAAAGTGGGATTAAAATGGCATATATCCCATCAATGTTTATAAAGCATGAAATGGAATAATCACATAAAATGTAGGATAACAATAATAAGGATATGAATAACGCATACGAGTGGGATATACACACACACTTAAAAATATGGTTATTTATTCAGTGGAATGCAGCAAGAGAATGTTTAGAGCCTTTTGCTAGGAATTAAGAGGCTGCCACCTCAGATTTTTTGCAGCCACATCAGCCCCCATTTCACCCAAACAAATACAGTATTTGATGATACTGATGTAGCCTCACAGCTACAGTAGCTTCACACACATTACAGCCCCAACCAAACAAATGTGCAGACAACATTTACAAGCTGACAAGTATGCTTATTATCATAACTCCACAAGAAATATTCACATTTACAAGCTGACATGTATCCCAACATGTATCCCAACAGATGTGCAGACAACAACAAAGGCTTTATACTGAAATTGGAATCAGCTACATCAATCCTAGTCTTTCATTCACTAATTAAGATAAGGGCTATGTCATCGACAGATCAATGAATCCTATTCCGAATGTCTGAGCTTAGAAACAGAGAATGGAACGACTTAAAAAGAACAAGCATCTACAACATGTCTTGCAATTTCCTTTACCTTGTCTACTAGGTTTTTCTCCATTTGGATTAAAGGCTACAAGTAACCCACTGCACAATGTGCATTTGATTCATAATAGTCATTACTACAATAGTAAGAACATATTTATTTGTTTAATGTGTGTACAACAAATGATCTATGGTTGAAGTTTGTTATGCGATGATCTTTATAAATGAGAATTCAAATTCTGCGAAAGACAAGAACACCACTAGCCAATAAGACTGAAATTTCAGATGATATTAAGGGAACTATTTAACTGAATAATTTATTAACTATCTGAACCAAATCAAATACACATGAATTTCAGCATGTAAAGAGAGTATTTAATTTCCGAAGGAGCATCTGAATCCATAAACAGATTCAAATTTGAATTCAAATACGGATTCAAAAATTTCAGATTAACTCAAATATGAATACCTCAATCTTCAACCGATTCCATCCCTAAGCCTAATTTTGGGCCTTGAGAACATCTAAAATAACAAGGAATGCATTTGTGTCCAACTCCCACTCATCGATGCTGATACAAATTACTAACCCACAATGTCTATTCCTAATTTTCTTTCATGATGAATATCTACATATGTATTTTTTCGTATCTTTTAGGCCCTCATTGTAACGTTTTTAACTTTTTCTAATCAATGAAACCGTAGAGGTTAATACTCAATCCATCACACATGTTTGTAAATGCCCCCCACATAACTAATAATTGTTGTTTCTTTTATAAATCCAACACATTGTTAATCCTTCCTATCCTAAAAGACCTACTACAATTGTAAGGAATGAAAGTCTCAAAACTATCCCCATTTCACACTACTTACTACCTGGGCCATCATATATGTTTCTAATTACATCAATATGACTGCTAGAATGTTTACAAATTGATTTAATAAATTGTTAATTGCATTGATAGCCCCTCTGTATTATTGTTCACTGCAAATTATCAACCCTGAATGTGGTATTTAGCACTTTACTTAGTCTACTAATCTCCACATTTTAGGATAGTTAACTCTCCGTCCAATTTTTTCCCACATGTGTCCTCCACTTAGAAAGTTCGATTATCAATTAAAATAAAACATTGTACTCTAATTGAAAGTTCAGTTACCAATTGCTTTTTCATCAAATTCTAAACCAAACACATTGAATTCAAGGAACCTTGATCACACAAGAAGCAATATAAATAACCAGTGATGTTCTAAGAATAGTTATATCTGACAAGTTAGGGAATGTAAATTGAAATCCCTTAAAAGACTGCCACAGCCGCTACAAAGCCTGCATATTTTATGACTAATTTGATTTAGATACCAAAAGCTAAACAGAACATTGCTCTGGGCAGTGGGCATAACAGATCTCCATATCGATAGGATACAACTAAGGCATAAACATAAGTATAAAGAGGAACAAAGGAGGCAAGACAAGGAAACTGGTGTTGAAGTGACAAACGAACTCATTCAACATCATTAAGTTACATATTTAAAATAAAAAAAAGCAAAATCTAAGCCCCAGGAAATGACATGGAAAGAGCAATGTTGAAAGCAATGAAAAAGAGACAACATGACTTCATATAAAAAAAGATAAAAATAGGCACTACATAAGGCAAATAATTTAAGGTAGTGAAAGATATGCAAGCAGCAGCAAGATCCTAATCCACATCCTTGCATAATTAAATATTTAAACAAGCTATGCAATTTGACATGTCCACTGTCTCATTGATCAATAGGCAAACTTTAGCAAAGCCATAAATGTTAGTAGTAATAATCATGTCAAATGTATAAAAGTCGTTCATGATTTATAACAAATTAACAAGACAAAAACCACAGAAACATGATAGGACAAGGCAACAGAAATAACATAGGGTAGTTCTTCATTGACCGGAACTTATTTATATCCTAAATGTCCCAATTGAATGAAAACGAACACCCAACCAAATCAATCAATCCCTTGAGCAAGTATGTGTAGTCTAATTAACAATATTTTTTTTTCATTCATGAGCTAGTTAAAGATCTTATTCACCCTACTGATTTTTTTTCACACAATTGAATTGCACCAACTTCAAATATTGCAGTACATAACAAGAGAATCTCCAAAGTCCAAATCGCATATCATGGAACTCATAGAGACTGTACATGAAAATAGAAACGCTTCAAGACTTATACCAAACAATTCATTTATCAAATTGCCGTGCTACAAACATAACCATAGGTTTTTTTCTTGTAGAAATGAAACGGATGGAACAATCATGACATGATTAGATGAGCATGCCTTCCCAGGCACCAATTCACAGACAGTCCTAAAATCTCCATGCTTTGTCGATTAACTGAGACGGTTACAGATTCCCACTCAATGCGGATAACTCAAGATGCTGACCCTAACTAGCAAATGTTAAATTAGGACTGAATGCAAATTAATAAATCAAATTTCCAGGCTACCGAAAGGCGGGCACAAATGTTGAATCTTAATAACAAAGTTTGCACATACCAAGCTACATTACAACAGCCTAGACATTCAAAAATAGCTTTCCTTAATTCAGCTAGAAAGTAATACATTTATGAGTTAATATTAAAGGTTCTACCAGAAACCTGCAGCATTCTAAACCATGAGAAAGGGTGATTCGGCTAAAAAAAACACATTCATATCAAGAAGAACCACCGAAGCAAAACGAACAATCTCAAGTCAGGTCTCAAGAGAAACTACTCCCTCTACGCTGTCTCCCAATTCCCAGTCAATGAAACCACTGCCAAGAGTACAAAATCTTTCCAAAAGGCCAAGAGTGCAAAATCTTTCCTTTAAGCTGGCTCTAGATTCCGCCTTCTCATTTACATGTTAAATATCTCCATACATGTCTTTGTCGCTTTAACACAATCTTGAACGATAGTCCAAATAATTTTTTTTTATTAAGCTTCATTCCCATTTCTCTACTACATAAAGTACCATTTGTTTATTACCACAAAAATGACAACCAAAATGATGTGATTTGCTTTATGGTCTAGTTGATTACTTTCACTTTCATATTTAAAGATCACCAATCATTCAATAAACTTCATGTATCATTCCTAATGTTGTCTGGGGTACAGAGATCAATATTTATCACTTCACGATTCAAATTTCTTTGCCATTCTCATTTAATAGTTAAAAGCATATGAAGATTTCAAGGAAGTGAAAAACGTAAGTTGAACATTGTCCCTTACCGTTCATTCAGTTTTTAAATATCCAGATAGATGCTTGTCCATTTTCCACCAATTCGTGTACAAACAAGAGAACTCGTGGATAGAACCACAACTTTTAGAAACTAAAGAGCGTGCATGAGCAAGCAATGCATGGTTTCTTCAAGTCGAATAAAAATCAACGCTTAAGTACCAATAACAGCACATATACATTTAAAAGCTAAAAAGAAATTTGATTGTTAGAACACCTATGACAAAAGACAGATTAATTACCATCTTAGATGAATTTACTCTGTAGAGAGAGTTTGAAAATGATCGACCTTAGATGTCCATAAAAACAACTACAAAATGCAATATCCACCTTATAGATCTAGAGAAATTTAAAAGTAATATTTCTAATAAGCATTAAAAATGTATTTTTATATATTTGTTTGAGGCCATAAGTTTCCCAACAAAAGAGGTAAATTCATTTCAACCACTTGAGTTACTCATGAAAAAACTCTTAACTGAATATAAACATCAAAATGATAACACTGGCAAACAACCAAGTTGTATGGTGGTTGATGAGTCTTGTTATTCTTCTGCAACATGTATATAATTCTTAACAAGGGACATCAAGCCAGCAATAATGGCAATTTTGCACATAAAACAGTCCATGCTCAACAACATTTAACTGTAGCAAGGTATGCTAATTTGTCTGTACCAAGATGAACTTTTCTTGGCATAAACAAATTCCTTGCCAACAAAGACTACGAGGCACTACTTAAAGAATTTTTGGCTTTTGGTTGCTTGCTGGAAAGTGTGCAACCTCTTGAGCAAAATTTTGAAAGGGCAACCGCCAAAAAGCCTTCCGAGGTCACAGAAATCAGAAAACTAACAGAAGGAATAGGCCTTCATTTGCGTGAAACAAAAATAAACATCTAATCTTGATTTTGAACAATTTCTCCCCAGTTTTGAGAGTTGCCAAGGAGCCAGTGAGCAGCATTACACACAAAACTCAGCTTTCTTTCAGAAAATGCATATGGTTCATAAGCTTTTTTCCTCCTATAACATAAAAAAAACAAGCAGCGGACAACCATGTAGGAATAAGTTCCTAAGACTTGCACCTAAGTTGCATAGGTATGGGTTCGCGTACGGAACACGGCAAATTTGCAAGAGGCAGTCTCGGGACATGGCTAAAACACATAAGCAGTGATCATTGTTCTGAGTTAGACACACATACAACCCTTTGAAATCATACTTCTTAACTGAATATGGGTTGGAAAATTTTCAAAAATGGATGTGATTTGTAGGATATATATCCAAGGAATGTGTGACAAGTAATTAAACTTTATACTAAAACATGTATTGCGTAACATGTCTAAATAAATGAATGCATATGCTTAAAGAGTGCCCAAGAAGTGATGGGTACAAGTACGAGTGCAGGAAGTGTCGGGTACGGGGGTACTGGTACAAATTCATCACAGAAGTATGCAGGTATCATATAAACTATCTACAAAAATAGCACACGCAAGGCTAGTTTATTATGTTTGACTAAAAAAACTATTGAGTCATATTAGCACTATGAACTAAGTTGCTAAAATGAACTAAGTTCAAACTCCACTTCATCCTAAACACTCCAAATTACTACTCAAATCTCCACTTTATGAAATAGCAAATCAAAAATATTGAACACGCCAAAGATTCTAAAATAGTTACTGAACTAAAACAGTAATATGAAGGATTAAAGGAACTACCAAAGCAGTACATATGGACAAGAACAAATATGAAGTCAAATTATAACACTTGAACAAAGTGAGTAACTTCCTTATAAGACCTTTGGGCAACTCGATTCAACCTAAGGCACTCAAATCCTAATCAAAGGTTTTCATTGCAGTAGCATGCTCAACACATCCAACAATCGAAAGACTCAAAATCTTAACAGTATTGCAAAATCTGAAAGAAACTACTTACAAAAGAATCCCCTACTGTTGCTGCTGCTGGTTCTGCCCCTGCTGTGGAGGCGGAGGCGGCATCCCAGGCCTAGGCGGTGCAAACACCGGCACCTGCCCACCCGGCGGCGGGGCCGGCATTCGGCAGGTCATTGGTGGGCGGCGGGGCGGCATCCAGCCTGGCCCGGGCGGTGGCGGCATTCCCAGGGCCTCATGCATCGTCCTGCGTGGTGTGGCCCATCGGCCTCCCCCCAAATTGCGGCGGCAACCGGAGTATCGGCCTGGCGGCGGCGGCCCACCTAGGCCTCCCGCCAAACTGCAATCTGCATCGGCCCAGGCGGCCCACTCTGCATTGGCTGCCCTGGGAATCCTGGCATCTGAAGGTGGACGCATGTACCGGTGGGTAGGACACACTGGCAGGAGCTGCCACCGAGGGCACCGGAGGGCGGGAGATGTGAAGAGCTGCACTCATCGCAGGAGGCGGCCACCACGCTAGCAGCCGGGTACAGGTCCAGAGAAGGCCAAGGCTGCGGCCCTAGGGGACGAGAAGAGCGGTGGGATCGCGGCGGCGCGCGACGCTATACCGGGGCCCGCGGCGGCGGTAGCATGAGCTTGGCGCGGGAGTCGTGCGGGGGAAGTGGGCCCTCGACAGGTGCATCGACACGCAACCATCTCGCGCCGGAGGAGGATCGAGCCAAGGTTCGGCGGTCTCGCGCGTCCTCGTTGGTTTGGCGGCGAATTAGGGTAGGGTTCGGATTTCTACGAAGGGGGAAGCTTTCGAACTCCTGCGCAGTCGCCCGAGGACGAGTCATGTGGCGGTCGAAGGCGCATGAACTTTCGACAAGCTGGCGCCAGTCTTGATCGTGACGCGCATGCGGTAATTTATGTACTGAAGCATCTTGGATCCCTTCGACATCGACATTTCCGCTAGGGTTTTTGGGGGAGATCGGCTAGGGTTAGGGTTTTGTTTTCCAAAATTTGATTTTTATTTTGGGGGAGAAAACGGACGAAGAGGCTTTAAGGCGGTAGCCCTAGCAGTCGGGAAGATCCATGTAGGACTCGGGTGTGTTTTATTGCCTCGTGGGGCAGGTGCCATGCACGTGAGGTTGGAAATTTGAAGCTAATCCTATACTTGAGCATGGGCTTTGGCTTTACAGGCCCATTATATAGGCCGATTATTATGATTTTGGGCTCCTTTTAAATGTGCAATAATATTCATATTTGTTCCTCGCATCTTTGAAATAGCTCATATGAACCTGTGATGAACAATTTTTCAAAACAGTCTCATTTTATTTTTTTTATTTTTAAAATTAACCGATTTTTTTATTTATCAAAACTGACATATTTTTTGTCACGTCAGTCTAATCACCGTCCTAAATAGTCGGGGTTGCCAATCCTGACTATTTAGGACATAAAATTTTAGGGTTTAATGTTTCTAATTGTGGTTTAACGCATTACTAAATAGTCGGGGTTGGCAACACCGACTATTTAGGAAGGTGATTAGGCTGACAAGGCAAAAAACGGATCGGTTTTGATAAATAAAAAAAATCGGTCGATTTTAAAAATAAAAAAAAATTAAATAGGGCTGTTTTGAAAAATTGTTCAACATGTGATCGTTGAAATTCTTAAAAGATACTTCTTTTATTTTTCGGGTTCTTTTTATATATTAGCATATTAGTCCCTATACTCATTGAAATTGTTAAAAGATCCTCCAATCTTGATATTCCAATATCAGCGTGCAATGTAAGATGCCGAAGCAAACACATATATAAACCGTGCACACCTTCACCCAACATTCGTCAAAGACTTGCAAATAGTGTTGATGTCTTCAACATCTTGATACAGAGATAACTTGCGTGACGATCTCCTTCCGTTCACAATCCGCATAAACTCGCCGCTCCGAACCAGAACAAAAGATGATGGTGGAGAGCAATTATTCACCGTGGTTGGCTCCCTATATTCTGTTGAAATGCAATTGCTGAGGGGGAGGAATCATTTGTTAACTTTTAGGCTATGTTTGGTTTGAGAGAAAGGAAGAGAAAAGAAAAAGAAAGAGAAAGTAAAAAGAAAGGAAAAGAAAAAGAAAAGAAAATGATAATCCTTTTATTGTTTGGTTAGAAAGAATATTGTAAGGAAATTTAGAAGAAAATTCATAAGAAAATCATTTTCTCTTGTTTGGTTACCTTTCTAAGTAAAAAAGGAAGAAAATTATCACAATATAAATTAATTCATACTTTTTGAAATTAGATTTAGATTTTAAATAATTTATAAAAAATAATTAACAAGCAAAAGCACAACCATAATTCCACTAATTAAAGAACAATTCTCACACATAATATTAACAAGCAGAAGCACAACCACAATTCCACTAATTAAAAAACAACATTTCTCACACATAATATTTACAGAAAAAGGTCAATGAAAGAACCAAAACAAATCTAAAATAAATGTCATGATATTCCTAATATAAAGTATAATCCATTTCTAGTCACAAAGTCTATTACAATCAATTTAATATAGAAAATCTTAACCAACAAAGTCCATTACAATTAATTTCATATAGAAGATCTTAACAATCAATTTCATATAGAAGATCTTAACCAACAAAGTCTACTACAATCAATTTCATATAGAAAATCTTAACCAGAGAGAGAGAGAGAGAGAGAGAGAGAGAGAGAGAGAGAGAGAGAGAGATAAATATGCTGAAGTCCTTGGTTTTTGACTTTGGTGAGCCCATCAAAACATCAATCTCGCTTCCTTCATCCCTTAAAATTAATTAAAAAAATTCAAGTAAGTAGAATATAAACATCAAAAACCTACAAAATAAAATCTTAACATTCTTTTAGAAGCAAAATGAAACTACCACTCGTCGTATCATAGTTCTTTTCTTAAGACTAATCATCAGAAATGATGGAAGTGACTAATCATCAGAAATGATGGAAGTGACTAATCATCGTAATGTTAAGTTGGTCCCAGAACCATGTGGCTTTGTGTTCTAATCTTGTGAAATTTACTGAATACTTCCAAATAGAGAAATAACTTGAAGGCATGCTTATTGTAAATCTGTATATAAATCAAAACTAGAAAAAAATTTCATACACACACAAAAAGAAAAGATGCATATATTAGTGATATAAGTAACTTTGTACATGGAACAGACTTCAGTGATAAGAACTATAATATCATACTCGATAAACATTAAATTACAAACAATAAGTTGATGTACTTATTACTATCAAACAATGCAAGTTCAAACTCAAAGACAATCCTCCCATCATGAAAAGGTAAAACACCAGAGGGGCCTTCAACTTTTGAAAGGCAGGAAGGCTTTTATATTAGGCAAATGAATGTTAGTAAGTTTTTTTGTCATTATACCTTAAACTTGTGAACTAGGCGGTAAAATGCAAACATGTAATTAGAGTGTAAATTAAATTACCTCCTAGCACTATAGTAAAATATTCATAGATACCAGATAGATTTTAACAATCCTAGACAATAGTAAAATATTCTTGCTACCTCGAGCACAAGCTACTTCAACATCCTTCTCCATCTTTTCTAGACGACGCACTGCATTCTTGCACTTGTCCAGGTCTGTATCCTCGTCTGGGTGTTTGCTCAGCACGGTATGAAGTGCAGAGACGATCTTTTCAGCTGTTCCTCCAATAGACAATTTCTGGTTTAAGTTGAGAAACATTGATCAAGCACTTTCTTCAAGCCTGTGTGAGAGCTCAACAAATACTAAGCAGAAAGGAGAAATTGAAGATTGAATTCTTACTGTTTTCATAGAGCGCGAATCTCTTCTCATGATCTTTACAGAACCAGAACGTGAGTGCTTTTTATTCAATTCCAATGCAGGGAGAGGTTCAGAACCAAGAATTAGATCCTTAAGGCCTCGTGCACGAGATCCAAAAACTCTTCTTTCTTCCCAAATATTAACCTAAAAATATTAGATCCTTAAGGCCTCGTGCACGAGATCCAAAAACTCTTCTTTCTTCCCAAATATTAACCTAAAAATATTAAGCAATAGGTAAAATCAAGAGTTAGTATTTTTTTTTCAAGGTAAATGTGCTAGTCAGGTAAGGCTTCCCACTACAATGGGAAATAATTGACTTGCAGCGAAATACTAGATGCTTACTTACCTAAGAGCAGGTAGGTAACTGTTTTATCAGTTTTGTGAAACATACACATATGAGAAGAATTGTGTCTAACACACCAACAAAAGTTACAGATGCTTCAGAAGGAACTTTTGATGGAAGTATGTGAAACTATGTCTATCAAAAGGATAAGCATGTAAATTATACCAACAACTATCAACCCCTAATTTATGAGCAATAGCATATGCAGATCTTAACGCATCAGAAAATAACACGTCCAAGATTTAAAATTATATACCTACGCAAAGAGAAGGAAAAAACAAGAGGATGTGCTTATATGAACACGTCCAAGATTTAAAATTATATACCTACGCAAAGAGAAGGAAAAAACAAGAGGATGTGCTTATATGCCAAACATGAATCGTGCTGGTACAGTTGGATTCTAGGAGGCGTGATTATGTTGTTAACTTATCCATACATGGTAACTATAGGTTCTCAAAGCTGCAGAACAATTTTACAAGTTCCACAACAGCTATCAACAAATTCAACACTCATTATGTGCTGGCCTGCAGACAATTACAACTACAATTAATAGGTGTCTTTCTGTAAAACCTTTAACAGCCAGGCAGGTACACACAAGCAACCATCCAGCAACTTCTCAAATTCTCCAAGAAAAGGAAAGAAGGACATCATAATTAAAGGACAAATAGAATTTGTAGCAAAGGCAATACATGAGAGGAGATCTCAAAAGGCAATTAGCCTCACAGAACTTGCATTCGATGGTAAATTTCAGTGGCCGAAGCAGCACCAATTTATAAGTAACTTTATAGTAAAATAAACTACAAGCGTAGAAGCAATATTATATGAGCAGGTCAAGCATACTTGCAGCAACTTTCTCCAGTAATTAAGAAGGTAAAGATCCTCACTAGTCTAGAAACAACATTCTTTCCATGATCATCACCATTCTCCATAATGACTTTGACGGCTGCTGGAAGAACCTTCCAAAACTCACCAACAAACTCTGATCCTGTCCGAAATCATTTTAAATCGGGTTTCTCTTGTGCTAACTAAAATCATTTTAAATCGGGTTTCTCTTGTGCTAACTAAAAGGTTTAATGACCTTTACACGTCCAATTTAAATAATTTAAGTTATTTACAACTCTCAACTGCATATCTTCATACTATTTAGAAAATCGTCAGACACACTAAGCACATTTCCTTCTAAAATTTCTAACTGAAATAGAATTTCTTGAAATGGGTAGAAAATAAGCACAACCAAGAATTCAAATTTGATCTTTATAAAGAAAACAGCCATACTAAAAATTAAAACTAGTAGAAAATTCATCAACAAAAGGATACTTTCAATACATTGCTGAGTGCTATTGAGCTTCGAGAGCTTATCCGCCAGTATCTACTCGCTGAAAGCACTATTCATCCCAAAACCCTCTTCTTCTCAAATATTACAGAACCAACTTCATCAATACACGCCCAAAACCCTTAAAAAAGTCATAAATATCAACAAATTAGTCAACCAAAAACCTCCAATTTTCAATTTTTCCTCAAGGAAGGAAAATAATTGACGATACAAAGCTAGAAAACATACATTTTTCACTCCATAAAACTGCTCAAAACGAGAGAAATTTTGAGAAGGACTTGTGAGAAATTGATTTTTCTCATAAACTTGATCAAGTATATTCTACAAACAAACATAAATTAATAAATTCACGAAACTTCAAGATCAAATGTACCTGAAGAAGAGACCTAGCTCCAGAATCCAATTGAGTTGTACCTGAAGAAGAGACCTAGCTCCAGAATCCAATTGAGTCAAATTGGCCAACAACATCACCATCAACATCACAACTTTACGATCCCCAACCTTATACATCACATCCATAGCAGTACTCACGGTTCCAATGGACACAAGCTCCTCCGCAATCCCATGATCCTGGGAGAGATTGATCAGAGCTTCGGCTGCGGGAGCAGAGAGCTCCGCTGGATCTCGGAGGAGGCGAGAGAGAGGGGGCAGGAGGCGGTCGGAGCGGGAGGAGAGAGGGCGGAGGCCTTCATCGGAGCCTGTGAGATCGCGGACGATGTCGACGGCGGCGGGGATGAAGGAGATCCGAGAGAGGTCGAGGGAGAGAGATCCGAGAGAACGAAGAGAGAGAGATTTGAGATTGAGAGATCGAGAGAGAAAGAGAGGATGGAGTCGGGAATTTTGAAGGAGGCATCGAAGGGGATTTTCTCTCCCTCTCTCTCATTTTCACTCCGATCAAGTGAGGAAAGGGGAAAAGAACCGGGTATATGGGTGTTTTTCTACACTCCGATCAAGTGAGGAAAGGGGAAAAGAACCGGGTATATGGGTGTTTTTCTACAGTGATTTTAAGATTCATTTTCTTTCTCGTTTTCTTCCAATCCAAACAAAGAAAAATTGCTTTCTTTTGTACTTTCTTTTCCTTTCTTCTATTTTCCTTCAAACCAAACAGAGCCTTAGCGAACTATTTTCTTCCATGAAATAAAAAAGAGTTATTTGCTTCTCCTGTGGATGAGACCTAGTCCCAGCTTGGTTCGGAGTAGGCTGCACCTAGTCAAATCCAAGCCCTTCTCGGGTTCAAACTGGCTTAGTAAACTTAATTACCACTAAGACTATCAGTACGATCATCATCAGTCAAACAACACGATTATGACTAAAATGATAATGACTGTATTACAATGATTGCTTTAATATGTCAGATGTTTTGTTAGAATTAATATAAAACTATAATCGTTGATATTCACCATAACTTCGGAGTTTTTGTGTAATGGTTAGAGGAACTAAATTTAAGATGGTATCAGAGCAACCCAGGTTCAAATCTTACCGGCCACGAATTAAATGCGGATTTTCTAAAAATTGACACCGCTACGTGAGTCCAGGTTTCGACCCATAAAAAAGGGCGCTCAACCTGCGGGAGCATGTTAGAATTAATATAAAACTATAATCGTTGATATTCACCATAACTTCGGAGTTTTTGTGTAATGGTTAGAGGAACTAAATTTAAGATGGTATCAGAGCAACCCAGGTTCAAATCTTACCGGCCACGAATTAAATGCGAATTTTTTAAAAATTGACACCGCTACGTGAGTCCAGGTTTCGACCCATAAAAAAGGGCGCTCAACCTGCGGGAGCATGTTAGAATTAATATAAAACTATAATCGTTGATATTCACCATAACTTCGGAGTTTTTGTGTAATGGTTAGAGGAACTAAATTTAAGAGCATCCTCTGTTTTCTATGTATATTCTATAAGGTATCTTTGTATGCTTTCTTTTTTAGACTAAAAGTAAAAAAAAGATTCCCCTAAACTTTAGACGATTATCCCATAGCCTTCCCTAACTTTCAAGATATTAGAAAAGACCCCAGGGGTTATCAGAAAACATCCTTGAATATTTTAGCAAAAAATCTCTCCAATAGCATTATCCATAAATTGCCACATGGCACGTAGGTAAATTTACGCAAATGGGGGGGGGGCTGGGGAGGGGGGGGGTGGGGGGGGGGTGGGGGGGGGGGGGGGGGGGGGGGGGGGGGGGGGGGGGGGGGGGTAATATTAAGTTTTTTCCACTATTGAAAGTGACATCCTGTCCTCACATAGAAAATCCTAACTGACACTTCCGGTGATTCCATGGTAGGTATGCGTGGTTTCCTATTATTACGAGCATAGAGAATTCCATCACAGTCCCTTAAATTTTCCTCCTCGTAAGAGAATTCCATAACGCTGGCGTACGCGGTTTAAAAGCTGCGCGCACCCGGCCCTCCTACCGTCATACGCACTAGCTGCATACCTACCATCATGCAGCCAGCTTTCACTTCCTTCGATGACCGGCAAGCCGGCCCTAGACAAAACCTCAGCCGGCAACTGGCTGAGCAACGTCAACGCCAGGGGCACTCTCTAACGTGGTTCACCTAATAACCGCCCTCTCTTCCAGGTCGCGCGTCACCCGCGCGGGCGGATTCTGGCAGACGAACGGCGACGGGCACGTGGCGGGAACCTCGATCATGAAGGACAAGGACCCCGGATGGCACTACGCGTTTTACGTATCGGACTGGCTCTGTTTCTATACTTCCATATTCCTCATTTTGCTCCTGATGAGTAACAGGAGTCTGAACTCTGGGCTGTTTAAGTGGGTGTTTCTGTTTTGCGTCGGGAACTTGGTGATGCTCTATGCTGCGTCGCAGAGAAGGGCTCATATTGTTGGGGTGGCTACTGGGACGATAGCTGTTATGTTGTCGGCTGCTTTGGTTATGTACAAGGACTGGGAATGATGAACAAAGTAGGGGGCTGGGATAAGTTATTTGGTGTGTTTGTTAATGTAGCCCAAGGTTGGGGAATTCAATCTTATTATATTGTTAATTTGTTGATTTGGTTTTGTACATCCTACTCTTTTTTTGTTGTTATCGATCGCTAAATGTTGGGTAAATTTCAATAACACCCAACAAGTTTGGGCCTTCAGCAGCTGACTCCCAAGAAGTTTAAAACTCTCATTGAACTCTCAATAACTGAAAAAGAATTTAAAATATTGCTAGGATTTCTTGAATTCCCAAACCTGTCAGGGTTTAGTGAGAATTTCAAACTTTTGAGGGTTAACTGTCTAAGGTCTAAACGTATCCGCAGTTCAGTAAACTTTTTCCTTAAATGTTATATAGAGAAATTATGTGTAGTTAGGTACCCCCCACTTATTGGAGCCAGATGATTGTTGGCGATTTTAGCCTCTCTGCCTACTATGATCTCCGCAACTCGAAAGCCAACTAACAATCTACAAGATAGAAAATAATCACAATCAAGAAGAAAGAACACCTAGATTTACATGGTTCGGTCAAGCAACTTCGACCTACATCTATGGGACAAAAATACGAGAAATTCACCATGTACCAGGGAGAACCACTTAACTCTCGTCTTTCCTACTCTCAACATTACATATATAATTAACTCTCATATTTTCTCCAAGCCCTTGTCCTTACAATCTTTTGGGCGGACAAAGATTGTGAAACCCTCTCTTGTTGGTACTCACTCAAACTCCAAGTCGGGTGTGGGTTTAAAGGCTAGGCCCAGTCCTGGTAGTTTTCTTAGAGGCCAAGTTAACTTGGTGGATAAGTCAAGGGTGTTTTTAAATAATGCCTCATATTCTAGGGTTTTGACGTAGAGAGAGAGAGAGAGAGAGAGAGAGAGAGAGAGAGAGAGAGAGAGAGAGAGAGAGAGAGAGAGAGAGAATATTCTTGTAATCAGGGTTTAATAGAGGATGTAACTGGGTTCAAGTGTATTGTGAGAGAGAGAGGGGGTTTGGTAATCTTTGTCCGTGCAAAAGATTATAATTTGGAGGTAATAATGGATTGTCTTCGATCCCGTGGATTTTTCTTGTTGAGGGTTTTCCACATTAAATCTCGTGTAATTCTATTTGCTGCATTTGGTGGTTTTTAGAATTTTTACGAGATCTAAAAATCCCAACAAGTGGTATCAGAACGGGGTTCGACGGTTCATGGAGGTTCGAGCGGTGTGCGACTGGAGAAGGCGACAGTAGTCGAAGCACGGTGATCGACATCAGGCGAAAGGGAAAAAAAAGGAAGGTACTGTAGCGACAGGAACATTATAGTAGCGACAACACTGTTCACGTGGGTGAGAGTTTGGTTAAAATTTATTAAATCAAATTCGACGGTACAGATTGATTTGTCTTCTGATCGAGGCTTTGAAGGTGGATTTTGGTAATCCAGAAGTCATGCCTAGGGTTTTTTGACGTGATGAGTTCGTTTTTTATGTTAGTTCTATAAAATTCAATCTATACAGTGACTGATTTAAATTTTTGTGGTTAGAGGATGATGACTTCTTCGGATCTGAAGTTCGATATTCCGCTATTCAACGGTAAAACAAATTTTACAGTATAGCAGTGTATGGTTTAAGATATTCTTGTGTAACAGGTGTTGATCAAGCTTTGGAGGAGAAGAAACATGAAGGATTGAAGGATGTTGAATGGAGTTCCATATAAAAGAGGGCAGTTAGCACAATTCATTTGGCACTCGCCCCCCGAGATCAAGTACAATGTTATGCAAGAGACCACACCAAAAGGGTTGTGGGAAAGGTTCAAGGGAATTTATGCGTCAAAGTCGATGACCATCCGATTGTGTTTGAGGATGAAGCTTTATTCATTGAAGACGAAAGAAGTTACTACAATTCAAGACCACATCAATGCCTTTAATCAATTAGTTTGTCAACTAACAAATATTGATGAGGAGATTAAAGAAGAAGAGTAGACACTACTTCTATTGTCTTCTTTACCGAAGTTGTACAAGTCGTTAGTTCAAACAATAATTACAGGGAAGCAGACTTTGAAGTTCAATGATATGACAACACTCCTACATGAGAATGAAAAGAATAAGGGGGAATGAGAGCGCATCTAATGGTGGTGAGAGTGCACTAATTTTTGAAGGTTCTAATTGAGGTAGGAGTAAGGGAAGATGTGATAGTTATCGAGAAAGGTCAAAATCTCAGGCCCGACACGATAGCGAAAGGGAGTGCTATTATTGCGGAGAGAATGGTCGCATTCAGTTCAGATATTCCCAGATGCGAGATGATTTGAAGAGTATTAGATAGATGAAGCTTTAAGAAAATGGGGAAAAGGTGGACTCTTTGGTAGTTGTGTGTGTGATGAAGATGTGCTATTGTTGATATAGAGTACAGGTACTAATACAAGTAACACTTGGGTGTTAGATTGTGTAGCCTCTATCCACATTTACAATAACAAAATTTATTTTGACACATTGAAGATTGATGAAGAATTTGATGACGTGACCATCGAAAACAACGAGAATATGAACGTTGAAGGCGTTAGGAGTGTTTGCCTCAAGCTTCACACTGGGAAGGTCAAAATTCTTCGTCATGTGAGATATATGTCGTCATGTGGTGCTAATTTAATTTTATTGGGTGAGATGACATCGTGTGGGTACAAGTATGTGGCTGAAGGAGAGTGGTGCAAAGGGTATAAAGATAGTGATTTGATTTTTCAAGGGAGGAAGACTAACAACCATATTTGCTATTTAGATGGGCAATCTGTTAATGTTGTAGATCACTCTTCTCAGACTCTTGTCCACAAGAGAGAGGTGAAGAACAAGAAGAAGAGAGTGCTAAAGCCGTTAAGATACTTAGAGATTTTTCGCCGAGGGAGGATATGTTGGGTACTGACTCAAACTACAAGTTGGATGCAGGTTTAAAGGGTAGGCCCAGTCCTAGTAGTCTTCTTAGATGCCAAGTTAACTTGGTGGACAAGTCAGAAGTGTCTTTAAATAAGGCATCCTATTCTAGGGTTTTGAGCTAGAGAGAGGGAGAGAGACAATATTCTTATAATCAGGGTTTAACAGAGAGTGTAACCGGGTTCAAGGGTATTGTGAGAGAGAGAGAGAGAGAGGGTTTGACAGTCTTTGTCCGTGTAAAAGATTATAATTTGGAGGTGATAATGGATTATTTTCGATCTCTGATTTGTTCCTATTGAGGGTTTTCCACGTTAAATCTCGTGTGCTTTCAATTGCTATGTTTGGTGATTTTTAGGGTTTTTGCGAGATCTAAAAATCTCAACATCTCCCAATGTTATTATCTTTTGGACAAGCAAAGACTATGAAATCCTCGCTTATCGTACAATATTCTTGAATTAGGCTACGCTCTCTGTAATCCTAGATTACAAGAATATTAGCTCTCTCCTCTACTTGAGTTTTCCTCCAATAATAGAAGGCTATATGAAAGGAAACAAAAACCCTGCCCTTTCCCAACTTCCTAATTAAAATAGGACACAAACTCTTAATTATGATGAGACCCAATCTACTAATCATCTCTAATCCTATCTAATTCTTATAAAGTTATACAAAGAATCAAAGACACAATCCCAACAATGATAACGCAAGACCGATCTCCATCAATCTAATGACTGTCAACAACAAAATAATCAACGAACAACGGAATAAAAAATTACAAATCAAACCCAGAAGAACATAAGCACTTTTTGATGAGGAAAACCTTTGTATGAAATGAAAATCAACGAAGACCTAAAGATTAAGTATACCACAGTACAAATTCAATCTCTCAATGTTTTCAGATAAGAATTTTGAGGTTGAGGTTGGTTCATGCATCTAGCTTCATGCCGTGAATGTAAGTTGGTCCTTTTTCTTTTTCTTTTTCATCAGCATGGTCCTTTGCTTAGTAGGATGAACTCAAAAGTCAAATATGCAGAAAGCTATCGGGTAATTAAGGAGGGGCGGAGCCAGATGTCATGCGGTGGTGGGGGGCAATAAATTATATATATAATAGAATACAATGTTTGTAAATCCACTAACTGTTAGGACTCATGTTTATAAACCTACTTTCTCATCTAGTTTTGATGATTAACAAACAATTTATAATCTTGTTTTTCTAGTATTTGTGTTTTCTCCAACGTGTATCCAGCTTGGATGGATTTGAGCATAATGATGATATTCTTGGAGTTTGAAGGATATTGGAATGAAGCTATCACAATTCAAGTCAAAGTTAATATTGTTTCATCCCCACAACCAAGACGAGCAAATTGAAGATCTATTGCTTGGGTATAGTAGTTTTTTGGTTATTTACTTTATGTGTCATACTTAAAGCTCAATCATATTACACATCTTTTCATGAGTTAACGTGGTTTTCAGATTATAGACTTAACGACACTATTTTATATATTTTATTAAGTTTATTAATCTATTTGAAAGTGTTTCAAAACTTGTTTCATCAAAACCAAGTATTTGACGATTTCATTTTGTTAATAGCTTGCAAAATACTTAAGTTTTCACACTTGGGAAATGCTATTTTAGAAATTTCTTCTAATGTGTTTATTTTCATATATATAAACATTTTCCCAAGTTTGATTATTTTTGGAGTTGTTTTGTTATGTTAAATTGAATTTAGAAAATCAAGTTTTCTAGAAAATTCAGTGTCTGGAATGTCAGCTTATCAGTCGACCGATAAGCACTCTTCGGTCGACCGACATATGTCCATCAGTCGACCGACCTGAGAAAGTTTTTAGCGTTTGTTCTTCAGACTTATCAGTCGACCAATTCTTTGAATCAATCGACCGATCACATATTATCAGTCGACCGATATATACCCTTCAGTCGACCGATAATGCATTGATTTTCCAGCTCAACCAATGGTCATATTTTTTAGTCGACCAATCTCAACCATCAATCGACCGATAATGCTTTTTGGTTGTAACGTCTAGTTTTGGCTGATTTTGTTGAGAGACTATAAATAGCCCTCAAGACTTGGTTTTTTAACAAGAGTTTTTACAAGGTTTTCAAGAGTGTTTACACCTGTTTAATTCTAAGTTTTGGTGTGTTTATTTATGTGAAGAAAGTTTCACAAAGAGAAGATCTTAACTTTGGTTTTGAGGCGTTCAACCTCAAATCTTCATCTACATCTCTTTGTTTTCTTTGGAGAAGTTTTCTAAACTCATTCTCTAGCTTAATCTTCATTTTGATTCGTATATATACATACAAGCTAGATCTACATCTCTTTGTTTTCTTTGGAGAAGTTTTCTAAACTCATTCTCTAGCTTAATCTTCATATATATATATATATATATATATATACAAGCTAGATTTACTTGAGTTTAAATTTCATTTTTGCTCATTGATATTCACACACAACCACTTGAGCTTAAGTATTTCACATTTAGTATACTTGGGTTATGAGAGTAGTTACATTGAGAGTGAGCTTACAATTTCGTTCTTATCTTTTTTGGAGAACAAAATATTTATTTGAGCTTATTATTGTTGAACACGTTATATACAAGGACACTTAGAGGGGTGGTTGGGAGAGATCGGGGTCAATTCCAAGAGGAGTGACTTGGTTGTAAAAGTCTAGAGAGAGGTAGTAATTCCAAGCACTTGAGAAAGGTGACACGGATAGACCAATACTTAGAGGAGTGTCTTGTAGGATTAACAACGTGTAGATTGTAAAAGTTTTTGGTGAACTTTGGAAACCGATTGTGTAGTTATTTGTTAATAGTGGGGAATCTCCTCAAGGTAAGGAGCGGAGATGTAGGTCGAGTGTTAGACCGAACTCCATGATCATATTCTTGTGTTTGCGTTTTGGCTTTGGCGTATATTTCTCTTATATCTTGTGCTCATTGTTTATATCGCCTATTTGTCATGTTGTTTATCCTTGCACATATCACTTGTGTATATCATATTGCTAGGATTTTGTTAATAAGTTTTAATTTGGCATCTAAATCGGATTAGATTAGCAATTACCATATTCACCCCCCTCTAGGGTACTTTCACTAACATCTATTTATCAATACATTTCAACGTTAACGGAAAAGACATTTTACAATTGTCATTGATGAGTTTTTGTATTCGGAAATTTTTGTACAGTCAACTCATCGTCAATCATGGCAAATACACCTCTTTCAACTGCACCTCTATCAAATACTACCTATAATAAATTACAAATAATAAAATATATAAATAATAAATTATGAAATATGGCATCCCAATAATGATTTAAGATCGGTCAATATTGAGACCGTGCGGCCTAATAACTTTGATTTATTTTGATAATTTCAAGAGCTACCTTTTGTTATTTATGCAACAGCGAGGAGTTATGTATTACTAGTTATAATCAATAGTCAAAACTTCTAATAAAAAAATAACCATTAATAGTCACATAATTTTGTAGTTTTGGTGTTATGATATTTAAGATGGCATGCGAGCAACTCAGGATCCCACTAACCAAGAATTTAATATAGGTTTTAAGTAATTGATACCGTCGTTTGAGCTTAGATTTTAGCCCATAAAAAAGACCTAAATCTGCGAGGATATGTTAAAATGTAATATGATAATCCTCACAACTGTTGAGACTCTCTGTTAGTTGCTTGCATGTTGGGCAAGTTTGTTATGGTTTGAATAAATCTCTAGTTTGTTAAATAAATCCCTAGTTTGTAGGGTTGTAGTTAGACTTTGATCCATTCCTGTTTAGGTTTACCACTAGCATTCAAACATGCTAAGAAGTAGGTTGAAATTTCATTTTTTTTGTTTTTGAACTTTGCCCATTAGAAGGTTGCTCTTCAGTTGCAATGATAACAAGAGTATTCAGTTATATTGTTGAGCCATGTTCACTGTTTTTCAACTAGTCTTTACAATTTGGTATCAGAGCCCCACTTAGGGTCCTGATTGAGTGAGTTTGGGAACCGTAGTCTCCTAAACTAGAGAAAACGAGAGGTTGAGAGAAACACCTAGAGAGAGAGAGAGAGAGAGAGAGAGAAGAGTGTTTTATGGAGATGGCAAAAGAAGGACAGAACCTGCTGAGTACTCCCAAGTTTGATGGCGATTACGAGCACTGGTCCATGTTGATGGAGAATCTGCTTAGATCAAAAGAATGGTGGAGCCTTGTCGAAATCAGCTACACTGAACCTGCCAGAGGAGAGGTGTTGATGGCTGCGCAACGAACAACCCTAACAGAGTTGAAGCTAAAAGATTTGAAGGTAAAAAAATTACATTTTCCAAGCAATTGACAAGTCCATTTTGAAGACCGTTCTTCAAAAGGACACGGCCAAGCAGTTGTGGGATTCGATGAAGAGAAACTACCAAGGGAATAAGAGAGTCCAGCATGCACAATTACAAGCTCTACGAAGGGAATTTGAAGTGCTAGAGATGATAATCGGTGAGACAGTCACTGGCTACTTCTCCAGGGTTATGTTGGGAGCCAATAACATGCGTAACCTTGGGGAAGATATGCAGGACGTGAAGATTGTGGAAAAGATATTGCACACACTCACTGAGAAGTTCAATTATATTATGTGCTCAATAGAAGAATCGAAAGACATCAATTGTCTTTCTGTGGATGAACTTCAGAGTTCTCTAGTGGTACACGAGCAGAAGTTTCGGAGGAAATCTAGTAGTGAAGAACAAGCCCTAAAAGCTATGGTTGAAGTGAGAAGAGGTAGAGGAGAAAGAGGTCGTGGCAGGGGTACTTATAGAAGAAGAGGAAGACAGAGTTACAATAGTACCACAATTAAATATTTCAAGTATCATAACCTCAGCCATTACTAATATGAATGCCCATCATGGGACAAAGAGGTAAACTTTGCCGGATTTGATGAAGAAGAAGAGTGATTGCTCATGTCTTATGCTGAAATGACTAATGCAAACAATGAAGAAGCTTGGTTCCTAGATTCTGGTTGTTCAAATCATATGATCGGAGATAAGTCGGCATTCAAAGAGGTGGATGGATCTTTCCACCAAATGGTGAAACTCAGCAACAACATGAGGATGAATGTACTCGGAAAAGGGAGTATAAAGTTGAATGTAAGTGGAGCAACTCATGTGATTCAAGTTGTGTTTTATGTGCATGAGCTCAAGAACAATCTCTTGGGTATAGGTCAATTTCAGGAAAGGGGTTTGGCTATCTTGATTCAATCAGGGATGTGTCGAATTTATCATCTACTCAGGGGATTGATCATCCAAACAAACATAACAACAAACATGATGTTTGTATTGTTTGCTCGAGTTCAAGAAAGGAAGGAAGCATGCTTCCAGGCCACTACATCGAATCCGGCATACCTATGGCATTGCAGATATGCTCACCTCAGCCACAAGGGTCTAAGAACACTTCAGTTCAAGGAAATGGTTTGAGGCCTACCTCAGTTACCGGCATCTACACGTGTGTGAAGACTGCATGAAGGGGAAGCAACATCGTGATCCAATTCCGAAGAAAAGTCAGTGGAGGCCTACTCAGATATTACAGTTGATTCATGTAGACATTTGTGGCACGATTAATCCAGCTTCTAACAGCCAAAGAAGGTACGTCCTATGCTTTATAGATGATTATTCGAGAAAAGCATGGGTATATTTTATATTCGAGAAGTCAGAAGCATTTTATTACTTCAAGTGTTTTAAGATTCTAGTTGAGAAGGAGAGTAGGTTGCCTATTATGTGTCTTCGTACAAATAGGGGAAGGGAATTTAATTCTGTAGAATTTAATGAGTTTTGTAAATTAGTAGAATAAAGAGACAATTGACTATGGCTTATACTCCGCAACAAAATGGAGTAGCCTAGCATAAGAATAGGACTGTTATGAATTTGATGAGGTTAATGTTTTTTGAGAAAAGGGTTCCTAAATTTTTTTGGCCTGAGACTGTGAAGTGGACAATATATGTGTTGAATTGGTCTCCTACTTTAGCTGTTATGGAGATGACACCAGAAGAGGCATGGAGCGGTGAGAAGCCTTCTGTAGAACACTTCAAAGTGTTTGGTTGTGTGGGGCACGTTCATGTTCCATATGCGAAGAGAACAAAGCTTGAGAACAATAGTGTGAGATGTGTATTACTTGGTGTCAGTGACGAGTCCAAGGGCTACAGAATGTATGATCCTAATGCTAAAAGGATTATAGTGAGCAGGGTTGTTGTTTTCGAAGAGGATTGTTTGTGGAATTGGGATGCAAGTCACCGAGAAGAAGTAATCAGGGACGTGGAAGGGGAACATGAAGAAACTTGTGCTAATAAAGAGGAAGAAAATGAAGAAGGTGAAGAAGCAGAGGTAGCTGAATCAGAGACTTTAGAGGTTGGCATTGGCACATCAAACACTGCTAACTGAGAAGAATCAAGAGCAGGGGAGGGCAGAGTTAGAGCTCCACCAACATGAATGGACGACTACATTTCAGGTGAAGGTCTTTCAAAAGATGAAGAAGTTGTTAATATGGTATTGGTGGACTCCACCGACCCTGTTAGTTTCGAAGAGGCAATAAAGAGTACAAAATGGAGGCAAGCAATGGAGACTGAAATCAAACCAATTGAAAAAAACAGAACATGGGAGCTGACTGAATTACCAATTGGTGCAAAGAGGATCGTTGTCAAATGGATTTACAAGACAAAGTTGAATGAGCCTGGTGAAGTTGACAAATTCAAAGCACGACTAGTGGCAAAGGGGTATTCATAGGAGCATGGGATAGATTATATGGAGGTGTTTGCACCAGTGGCGAGGATGGACACAGTGAGAATGGTATTAGCTTTTGCTGCTCAATGAGGTTGGACAATATTTTAACTCGATGTCAAATATGCGTTTCTGCATGGAACTTTGAATGAATATGTGTATGTAGATCAACCAAAGGGCTTCGAGAAGAAAGGGTGTAAGCAGATGGTCTATAAACTTCACAAGGCTTTATACGATTTAAAACAGACTCCATGAGCTTGGTTTAGCCATATTGAGTCTTATTTCCTCAAAGAAGGGTTCCAGAAAAGTTAAAGTGAGCAAACTCTTTTATGCAAAATGAAAGATGGAGGTAAAATTCTCATTATCAGTGTATATGTAGATGATCTTATTTATACTGGGAATGATGAGTTGATGATGAGCAATTTTAAAGAGTCAATGCAAAAAGAGTTTAACATGACAGATTTGGGGAACATGACATTTTTCTTAGGAATTGAAGTATTGCAGAGCTCTACCGGAATCTACATTTGTCAGAGAAAGTATGCAATGGAAGTTCTGAGACGTTTTGGCATGGAGGACAGTAATTCGGTTTGCAATCCAATTATACCAGGCCACAAGTTAAATAAAGATGAAAGAGGAGTCAAGATGAATGAGACACGGTTCAAACAAATAGTTGGCGGTTTGATGTACATCATAGCTACTCGGCCAGATTTAATATTTGTAGTGAGTTGAATTGCTCGTTTTATGTCAAGTCCAACTGAGTTACATTATAAAGTTGCAAAGAGGGTTCTCAGGTATTTGAAAGGAACCATCAACTATGGAATTTTGAATAAAAGAGGAGGAGCTAAAGAGCTAGTAGGCTTTACTGACATTGATTATGCCGGAGAATTGGAAGGAAGAAGGAGCACTTCTGGATACATATTTCTTATGAATGGTGCTGTTATTGCTTGGTCCTCTAAGAAACAACCAATTGTTACTTTGTCCACTACTGAAGCCGAATTCATTGCAGCAGCTACTTGTGCTTGTCAAGCTGTCTGGATGAGAAGGATTTTAAAAGAAATGGGGTATGCACAAGGAGGAACAATCATCATGTGTGATAATAGTTCAGCCATAAAACTTGCCAAGAATCTAGTGATGCACGGCCGAAGCAAGCATATTAATGTGAGGTTTTATTTTCTAAGAGATCTCACTAATGAAGGTATTCTTAAGATGATGTTTGTGATACACATGATCAAGTTGCAAATGTGCTAACTAAGCCTTTGAAACTGGAAGCTTTTCAGCATTTTTGTGAGCAGGTTGGTGTTTGTGAGGTACCTGTGTTAAACTAATTCATGAAACTGCATTCAGTTTAACGGAGGGTTTGTTGAGACTCACTGTTAGTTGCTTGCATGTACGGCAAGTTTGTTATGGTTTAAATAAATCTCTAGTTTGTTAAATAAATCCCTAGTTTGTAGGGTTGTAGTTAGACTTTGATTCAATCCTGTTTAGGTTTACCACTAGCATTAAAACGTGCTAAGAAGTGGGCTTAAATTTTGTTTTTCAGTTTTTATACTTTGCCTATTAGAAAGTTGTTCTTCAGTTGCAATGATAACAAGAGTATTCAGTTATATTGTTGAGCCTTGTTCACTATTTTTCAACTAAACTTTACAACAACAACTGTGGAGTTTTGGCATATTAATGCATGGTTGGGTGATTTAAGACTTCCTAAACATGACCATATTTTGATCTTTCCTTGTTACATCACAAGCATTGATCTTAATCGAACTTTTTTTAATAGATTCTTATACCAAGGTGACTGGCATTTAGCAAGAATGGGGAGACTGGGCCTATGAATTTCAGCCCATCTTGTGCGATCTCGTTGCTGGAGTTCTGTCAATAAGTGGGTTATAAGCAGGGTAAATTACACTAAACAACCATGAACTTTTAGTATTTTGCAGTATACCTCCAATAACTTTGAAATTCACACTAAACCCCTAATAATTTTTTTGGAATTGAAAAAATCCCAATAAACTTTCCGAATTCTGTAGATAACACTCATAAATTAGAACAAAAAACATCATAAAAAGCATTTTAAAAATTACCGGGGTTTAGTGTAATTTATGCAAAATATGTTGGGGGCATTTTGCAAAAGTTATTGGAGTTTAGTGAGATTTTGAAAGTTAATGGGGGTTTACTAGAAGTCTTGGGAGCATTGAGAGGTATAATTTTATGTTCTAACGTGCTCCCCCAGGTTGATTGTCCTTTTTGTGGATAAAAATATGGACTCATACTATGATATCAATTATATCTAAAATCCGCTTTAAATTTATGACCAGTATATATGTAAGAATTGACTTTGAGCTACTCTGATACAATCTTAGAACATAAAACTATTAACTTATAAACTGACCATATCTTTAAAGTTTTGACGCGGTGGTAGCGATTCTAAGATGGTACTAGAGTAACCCAAGTTCAAATTTCTAGGCCGTGTATCTAAAAGCATATTCTATGGTGTCAATGAGAAATGAAGTCCCTCCAAAGGGTCCTCTATAGAAATTTCAAATTGACCATTGCAAGGTGGGAGATAATTTAATACATTTTTCCTAATAATAATAATATTAATAACTCGTGGTTAATTAACAACATCCAACATGAAGTTTTTGCAATAGTAATATGTTTTCTCATGAATTCCTAAATAAGAAGTACGTGTAGTGATCCTAGCTCCCATTCTCCTACAAGAGCTTGCTAAGAGTGCCCTCCCTAGGGCTTTTCTCCCCATGTTAGACATGGAGTGGGCTTCGCCACGACTCATGTCTGCTTACAATGTGGATGTACTGTTGTAACTTGCATATATAGAGTATCCGTCAAAGTCATATCAAGTGAAATAATTTGTTATTAGTATGCAACGACAGTAGTAAATGTTGGAAATTATGGTTAAATCAAACAGAGGAATTTAGATGTGTTGTTATTTTAATTTCTTTCAATTAACTGCTGTCCGTTTGTGAAACGCTGTGCTTAAAGTAATATTTGGCCTACTTCGGTGCAAGGATCCCAAGGCCAAACTTCTTTTAGAAATAGCAGTACAGTATTCTGGTGTGCACCAACCCAGTACTGTCAAGATCTCCTCGATCTATAAGACCTTCCGGTCAAGGCAAAAGATCTTCTCAATCTCAGAACCTTTTGGTTCAAATCCTTTCAGTTTCAGGATTCTTGCGGGCACAGTTTCTGCAGCAGCAGTACAACAACAGCAACAACGTCGATTCGACGTTCATTTTTAAGCAAGCGTGTGTATACCAATGTTCGTATTCCATGCTCGCGAGAGTTTCCAGCAACCACCAAGAGCGGCGCTATTTATAGGCCTCTAAGGCCAGCTCAAGAGTCACTAGCAATTAATGTGACTGTTATAATTCTCAATGGTAATTAATATTATAACATCAATGCATTAAATTGCTCTTAATACTATTGTAACTCTTACATGCAGTAACTCCTGAATACGAGACAATCAATGGACGCATTACTACGAAACGCGAGGGTCACGTCTTATCAAATCAGACGAACCTCGTTTGATAAACGAACATCGTCAAATAGGCGAACCTCATATGACAGATGAACCTCGTCAAATGAGCGAACATCTTAAAACAAGTGAACCTTGTATAACAGACGAACCTCATCGAATGAGCGAACCTCGTCAAACAGGCAAACCTTGTATGACAGACGAACATTATCAAACTACGAGAATACTAGGGTCACACCCTCGTGCGAATACATAGCTCGTCCGTATGCTGCGAAGTAGCCTGCGAGGTAACCTCCGTGGCACCAAACAACGCCACCTCACCCTGATCTCTCCGTGCGAAGTGCAAAATGCGTCTAACAAAGTGCCACTTAGCTCCTCAACCCGATTAGCCCCGATCCTCGGCCCATTGGCCTACGGCCCATGACCCAATAGAACTTATGAGGGATTAATTCAAATAAAATACTTCTCGGCTTGCCGTTGGCAAGCCTCGAACAAGCGACCTTTTAAAACACCAAAACATTAACTTTCCACTAGGCTACTAAGAATTTATGAAAAGTACTTGTAGTTAATATATATATAGTTTGAAAACTCATTTTGGAAAGCAGTTTTGACCAAAAATCTAACAATCCCCTATAAGTTTTTAAACTAGTGTCGTATTATGGTGGCGTTGTTTCAATCATTGTGCATAAGATAGATGTCGCAAGGACTTGAACCCCCTTAGACCAACTGAATAGAAGATAGATGCATGGTGTCGCAGAGACTTGAACCAGCACATGTCTAAAATCCAGCGATCACACACGATCAAACTCATCTATGGTAGTTTTCACTTTGAACCACAATTGCCTTTGCCTTTGCATATTTATGGCCATGTGCTTGTCCTGGTTTCTGCTAGGGCTCTAGGTATCTTTTCACAAGACACCATAGGAGATGGCCAAATCTCTATCCAGGCATAGGTGAGTTCTTTAGGAATGTTTCCTATCAAACATCCCGCATCCGAAATACTTTAAACTCATTAAGGCTTAAAAGCCATCCTCTCTCATGATAGGATTCTAGGTGAGTCCTTTATGCGTGTTTCCTATTTAACACCCCGCATCCGAAATGCTTTGAACCCATTAAGGCTTAACAACCAACCCCTTTACATGATAGGATTATCGGTAAGTCCTTTAGGCGTGTTACCTATCTAATACCCCGTATTCGAAATGCTTTGGACTCATTAAAGATTAACAGCCAGCCTCTAAATATGATAGGATTATCGGTGAGTCCTTTAGACGTGTCACCTATCTAACACCCCGCATCCGAAATGCTTTGGACTCATTAAGGCTTAACAACCAACCTCTATACATGATAGGATTTCACTTGTAAATCTTACTTGACTTTTGAACCAATCATCTTGTCATTAGTAGCGTAAGCTTTGAACTAATAACTTGACGAAATGGTAAGTATTTGTAAGACTCACCAAACTTTACAAATCTTACTTGACTTTTGAACTAGTCATCTTATCATTAGTAGCGTAAGCTTTGAACTAATAACTTAATGAAATGGTAAGTATTTGTAAGACTCACAAAATTTTAAGACCCATTACAGCAGATACCCTTTCGACTATGTCCTTTTTCAGACCTTTAGTCAAGGATCAGCCATATTCTCTAAAGACCGAACATCAATCACCAAGATGACTCCTTGGCAAATGAGTTCTCTCAAATAACCATACTTCAGACGAATAGTCTGCTTCTTTCCATTGAACAACGAGTTCACTGTCATAGCACCAGTTGCCTGATTATCACAATAGATTAAAATTGTGCCTTGTAATTCTATCAATGGAAGGTCTCGGAGAATACAACTGAGCCACTCAGCTTCATCTCCTATAGCACAGAGTGTGAAGAACTTACATTCCATCGATGACTGTGTAATCATAGTTTGCTTCTTAGATTTCCACGAGATGGCAGCTCCGCCCATGGTGAAGACAAAACCTCCAGTAGATTTGCACTCATCTGGTTCTGAGCAACAGCTCGCATCTGAATAGCCCTCGATTACAGCTAGATATCCAGTGTAGAATAGGCCCAGACCTATAGTTCCTTTCAAGTATCTCATCAATCTCTGGACAGCATCCCAGTGAAGCTTTCTAGGATTACTTATAAACCTACTAAGCATTCTTACAGCGAATGCTATATCTAGCATTGTGCAGCTCATCGCATACATAAGACTTCTAATTATCTTTGAGTACCTTAGCTGCTCTACTAGTCTTCTAGTGTTCGATCGAAGCTTCTTATTGTAATCATACGACACTGACAGTTCTGACAGGTCGTAGTAGCCATACTTCCTTAGCATGCTCTCGACATAATGAGATTGAGACAATCCAATACCCTCTTTAAAATATATGATTTTGATTTCGACAATCACGTCCGTAGTTCCAAGGTCCTTCATACTGAACTGAGCTAATAGAAATTTCTTGGTAGATGTTACTATCTCCAAATCACTCCTGATGATGAGCATATCATCCACATAGAGGTAGATAAACATCACCTTCCCTTCAGCGACCTTGATGTATAGGCACTTATCAAACTCATTGACTTGATACCCATTGTTGCGAATAACCCCATCGAACTTCTCATGGCAGAGTTTTGGTGCCTGCTTAAGTCCATATAGAAACTTAATAAGTTTACAAACTTTACTAGCTGGAGCATCAAGTCCTTATAATTTCTCCATGTAGATCTTTTCTGTGAGGTCTCTATTAAGAAAGGCAGTCTTCACATCCATCTCATGTATGCCGAACCTTTTTATCACCGCTCATGCGATAAGCACTCTGATGGTAGTGATCCTACAAACTAATGCATAGATATCAAAGAAGTCTATCCCTTCTCTCTGAGAGAATCCTTTTGCCACTAGTCTTGCTTTGTACTTCTTAATAGTACCATCAGGACGAAGCTTCTTCTTGAAGATCCACTTATAACTGATAGGCCTAACACCTTCAGGTACATCTACTAGCTCCCACGTGTGATTTTGGATCAATGAATCCATCTTTTCAGCTATAGCTTCTTTCCACAGGGAGCGTCTTTTGACTGCATTGCTTCTTGAAAAGTTTGTGGATCTCCTTCCACATTATAGGTGATGAAATCATCTCCAAAATCTTTCTGTCTCCTGACACGCTTGGAAGATGGTTCAGTAACTCCTTCATCACTGACACTTTCAATTTCTCGCGAAACTGGCTCCTCTGGTGCATCTAACGTACTAGCATTCTCTGCTATATCTTTGAACAATAATCTTTTATCTTTGATAAACTTATTCTCAAAGAATTCTATATCTTGAGCTTCAATGATGAAGTTGGTTCTAAGATCAAGGAACCTGCAAGCATCACTATCTTCAGCAAAACCAAGAAACACACATTTGTTTGCCTTTGGTCCGAGCTTAGGCCTTCTAATATCTGGAACTCGGACATATGCGAGACATCCCCACACTTTGAGACTATCCAAAGGATTTGGATATCCTAACCATAACTGATGACGAGTACTATCAGTTTTGGAATATGGTATTCTGTTCAGAATCTAGTTTGCCATCAGCAAAGCCTCTCACCAATAGTATGTAGGTAGACCAGATGTGATTAGCATCAAATTCACCATCTCGGTCAATGTGTGATTCTTCCTTTATGCAATTCTATTAGATTGCGGAGAATACGGAGCAGTAGTTTCAGCAATGATTCTATACTGTAGGCGTATAAAACTGCCTATAGGTCCCTGAACACAGCTCGGCACAGTGATTCGACAAACCAACGAACCATCGGGTGACGTATCTAAACACGAGCGTCAGTCCACAACACCGAAGCCAAGTGACACGCAACGAAGCGGATTAACGAGGCGACGAGGTTAACGAATCGCACGCAAGCAACGGAATGCATCCATTCGCGTGCGGAATCAAGCCAACGGTTCGGGGAGTCAACGAGTCATCCAACCATAGAACGGATTCGAACTCAAACACCAAGGAGGATTTACTGCCAAATCGGGATCCAGACACCAAATCAGAGTCCAGATCAACAGTAAAGCTCGGGTAAACCGATAAACCGTGAAACCGGATGACGGACGACGCGGCGAACACCCGAAAAGAGGCTCGGAAACCAAGTCAT
>NC_033799.1:14224770-14237036 GCF_001876935.1 Asparagus officinalis | reverse complement strand
GACCGGATCAAGATTGCGCGGTGGTCCACGGATTAACCCCGGCGCAGGCGAAGAACCCACAAAAGCGAGAGACCGCAAAACAGGATCTCGCGATTCGTTCGACATAAAAGAAAAGTTGTAATTTTCATTTTTCTTTTGATTTTGTTGTAACCGGATCTTATAAAAGACCGGATCTTTTGTAATCGAAAAACTATTACTTGAGAAAGCAATGGAATCGAAGAAAGCAATTTTTCCCGCGAACATATACTCCTTGAAGTATGCCTCCGACTCCTTAGATCGGTACTCTCCTCCTTTGTCGCTCCTGAGTCTTTTCAACTGAAGTCCAAGCTGCTTCTCCACTCGAGTTCGAAACTCGACAAACTTGCTGAAGGCTTCATCTTTAGATTTCAGCAGGTAGACGTGGCAGAAACAAGAATAGTCATCAATGAAGGTGATGAAGTACTTCATGCCACCTCGAATGACGAAGCTCTTGAAATCACAAGTATCTGAATGAATCAGATATAATAGGTTGGTGCTCCTTGTGACACTTGGAAAGGGCTTCCTTGTCAACTTCACTTGCGCGTAGACTTCACACTTCTTAGGTTTGTTACCCCCATATTTCGGAAGTAATCCTAACTTCTCCATGCTAGACAACTTTCTATAATTTACATGTCCTAGCGTATTGTGCCATGATACAAAGGAGCAAGCAGAAGAGGATACTTTATTTACAACTGAGTTGGGTACAATAGTACTGATCTTATACATGCCATCGGTACGATATGCATTACCAAAATATATTTTCTTAAAAGATAACACAACCTTTCCTCCTTGGAAATCCAATCTCATACCTGCATCACACAACAGGCTTCCAGAGACTAAATTTTTGGCAATCGAGGGAACATATTTCACATCCTTCAATGTGAGAGTCTTCCCTGAAGAAAGAGTCAGCACCACAGTCTCAGATCCAAGAACATAAACCACAGAACGATCAGCCATTGATACGTTCTATTTGGCAACAACATAGGAAGAGAACAAATCTATGTTAGAGCAGACATGACAGGTAGCACATGTATCTAACCACCAACCAGAGATGTAGTTAGGAGTTGCCACTTGAAAGAGCATAGCCACACAATTGTCAAGTTGATTAACATTGTGTGTTGTTCCCTTCTTTGGTGCTTTGCAATCTTTGGCAAAATGCCTTTGCTTCTCACAATTGTCAAGTTGATTAACATTGTGATTATCTTCCTGGTGCTTTTGCTACATGGGCGTTTGTTATGGCTTGGGGAACTTGGATTGTGTACAAGAATTAGTATGATGGTTTCACGTGGAAGGAAATAATCTTAGCCCATTCACTTGCTCGCTTTAGTGTTTGTAATAGAATGTTCTGCTCACGGTTTTCTTCTTGTCCTCGGTTGTATTATAAAGAACATCGATGCTGATGTAATAAGTTGTCTTCGAAGTTAATATATTTCTAGACTTTCATTTTAAAAGAAAAACTATTAGTTTAAATGTGATATTGAACTATATCACTATTTCTAATGTAGCGGATCAAATTTTTGGTTATGAATTTTTCATGATGTGATCATAATTTGGAATCTTTTTTTTCTATAATTTTTAATCTTAAGTCATACGGCCTTGGACATAAAAAGAGCAACTTTAATACTTGTACAACCCCATGTGGCAAGGGGTTAAGAGAAGGGTAAAGATGTTTAACCTATCATTAACCATTCAATCTGGTAAAAGGGTTAACAAATCATTTAGAAAGATTAATTAACCCTCATTTAGTGGGTTAACTAATCGGCGTAAAGAGGAGGGTTAAGATTACTCTCTCTAGATACTAGAAATTAATTTGGTAGGCTCATCTGATTTAAATCATATCCACCATGAATATTTTCCCAGATGATTTTGAATATACAGAACATGTTCCCAAGCAGCTTGATAGTCCCAAAAGTTACATTGTCGGGGACCGGTCTGAGTTCCATATGAGTTACATTCATTTAATGAAATAATATGATATATTTTTAATCGAGAATAATTGTATTCTTTTCCTCGATATTTATGATGAGCAAATGCACTTTTTGTTTCTTTAAGAATTTTCTCATAATAATGAGTAGTTTTTCCAAACATTGTTGGAACATAGTAATATTCTTTGAGAAGAAATTTTTTTGCTTTTTCGATTAATTCCCCAAATGGGATTTGATCATAGGGCATGTGACCTTTACATTGTTCTCTAAGAGATTTTCTAACCTTTTCGGCGAATAAAGATGGAATGCCAGAAATAAACTTTTCTTTCCAAATGGGATTATTACAATCATGTACTTAGTAAATTTTTGACAGAAAAATATCTTTATATAATTTAAAGTATGTAAGGGTTTTACACCTAAAATTTATGAGTTGTTCTCT
The DNA here is from genome assembly GCF_001876935.1 of Asparagus officinalis. Lineage (NCBI taxonomy): Eukaryota > Viridiplantae > Streptophyta > Magnoliopsida > Asparagales > Asparagaceae > Asparagus > Asparagus officinalis. The sequence continues at coordinate 14,234,654 of NC_033799.1, read as the reverse complement.
AACTTTATCTTGAAGGCTATTGACTAGACCTACAAAATGATGATATATTGCAAGAAGCAAGGTATAAATTGCGTCATTAAGATATTGTCCTATCTTATCAAGAATCGGTTCTCCGAGTTGATTTTTTTTATAACTATTCAAAATGTTATATCTTTCTACTTCACTGAGGTAAAGATCTCACCATCCTTGCAATTGACCGGAAAAGGACGAACATAAGCCATTGGCAATATCTTTTTCGGGATTACCTTGTTGTCTACAGTCATTGGCATAAATAAGCATTTCTTGTAAAAAATATATTATTTGATATTCAGTATAACCATCAAGATTCCACTCAACTAGAGAATTATCATCATAACTTTTTTTATGACTATTAATTTCTTCAAATTGCATATCACCAAGAGTGGGTCTTCTATAGTAATTTCTTATATTATTTGAAGAGTATGTATGTTTTTTAATATTCTGAATCTTTAGAGGTTTTCCAAAATCATGATTTGACTTATAATTAGACATTTCATCGAATTGAGACTCAATGTCAGATAGGATATTAATAGCAAGAGATTTTCCTTTGGACATATCTTTCAATTTTTTGGTTAATTCTTCATTAAGATCATTCATTTGCTCACCAAGTCTAAAAAGTTTATTATTTCCTAATTTAATGTTTTCGGTGAAAGTCTGTGGAGAAAAAGGTGGTATATATAGGTCTTTTTATGTCAAGACTCATATTTTCAATCCTATCAGTTTGTTTACCTATTGTCTAACGGTGAATATTGGCAAAATTATTCTGTTCCGTCACAAGGGTAATACTATCTTATCTGGCTATGCTACTAGAAGATTCAAGTGTTGTGATGTTGGTAGCTCTAACATTTTCTTTTCCCACTTTTATTGGTTCAAGGGATATATGTAAAGATTATATTTCTTTATCTTTATCTATTTTCCATATATTGGATATTGTTTTTAAAACAAATGCATTATTTTTAACAAGTAAATGTTTAAGAGAATTTTTTAGAACTTCTAAATATATAACTTCATACCGTAAGAAAAAACATATACTCTGCTTGATGGTATGCATGTAGTCATAATACAAGGCTCTAATAGATGATCTAAAATCTTATTCATATGTTTGAAAAAACCACTCCTTTTTGTCTTGATTTTTTTGGAGAATTAAAATCTTTTTGGAATTCTTTATCGATCTCAAAAGACGGTTCATTATTGAAATCATTAATAACGTTTATACTCGTTGACTTAAGATTGTATATAATCTCTATAGAATTCTTCTTTTTTTAGGAAATTCTTTGTTATTAGAAAGATGTAATTTTTTAGAGTTTACTTCTTACGTAGGGATTTTTCTTATCTGAGGAAAGATAGCTTACAAACTTAAACATATTAAGGAAGACACTAAAACTTAACCTGTCAACAATAAGGCATAAATACGGATAGAAGAGCCCTAGGCGCACACTTAGCTAACGAGATTGTTTTAATTTATCGTGTAGGAGAAATTTATCAAAGTAAACTTCTTCTTTTTCTTTACCAAATTTTATCGGTTTAAGAGGGGGATGCAAAGATTCAACTTCTTTATCATTTTCTTTTTAATATACATGTGAACGAAGAAGATGATATAGCTATAAACAGTATTTATATCCTCTCCTTCATCTACACAGCATTTCACACGAGCTAGCTCTATTGTATCAAGACTAAAATAGTCCTAGTCACTATTGGTAGTAGAACCAAGTTACCTGGTGGTGGAGTTGGCTTGTGGTACGGAAAAACGTCCCCCAGCTCACCGATGTATATTCTCGCTTGGTGGTATTGTGAGAAACAACTCACTCCTTGATATTATTGCTTGATCTAGAAAAATAGTTGTAGACATCTATAGTAAAAAACTACTATAATATTGTATGCTTGGTTCCTAACAACTTTAATTTTAAGTATTTTACTATTAGGTCTCATATTTATGAGCCCACCCCCTAATCTTGTTTTGATGATTACAAACAATTCTTAACATTGTGCGTCGAGTGCTTGTATTTATTTTGTTAGGTAATCTACACAAATATCCTCAGTTGGAGATTGGTTAGATTACACCTACACGATCATATTTATTTGAGGTTGGAAGGAAAATATGAATGAAGTTGTCACTATTCAAGTTAAATACGAGTTCATGCTTCATACCTTTAGTCAAGATGGAGAATTGTACAAGATCGAGCTTAGCGAAGATTTTCATCTTGGGTATATTAGTTTAGGTGTTTATACTTTGTGTGTTTATACTTAGAGCTCAAATTATACACACACATTGCTTTCATTGCCTTCTAGTTTAGTCATATCAATATGAAACAAATGGATATAATTATATATACACCTATATTTATTTCATGTTTATACGTGCTTGAAATTATTTCATTAAAATCAAACTTTGACATTTTCAAAAATCAATGAAATCATGTTTTTCGTTTTCATACTTTTGTAAATTTCAAAATAATGTATCTATAGATTAAAGACTTGATTATACTATTTTACATATTTTATAAAGACTATTAATCAACTTAAGAGAAGTCTCAAACTTGTTTGAAAACATTGTGTCAAAATCATGAGTTGTTGAAACTTTTTGTTTTGGACTATTTTACAAAATGAAGAGTTTTCACAAATAGAAAATGCAATTTAAAAAATTCTTTTTATAACATGTTTATTTTTATGTTTATAAACATCTCCCCAAGTTTTACAATTTTTTAGAATTTATTTGATATTTTTAAACAAGGTTTAAAGTTGATTTTTACTGTTTATATCAGGTCATGTGCACGTTTTAAGTCGACTTGCTACAGTACCAAGTCGACTTATAAAGTGTTGTGCAGATGGTATTTTTTATCTGCTGAGTTGACTTATAATATAACAAGTCGACTTATACTATATAAGTCGACTCATACCTGTCATAAGTCGACTTACAATAGAGTCGTTGCACAGTAACAACTAGTTTCCAGATTCTTATTGTTTTGTGGTTTTTGTTGATTTTTGCTGGGTTCTTAGGCTTAGTTCTTCTATCCTATATATACCCCTTTGTATTAAACATTCCAACTACTTAAGAAAAGTTTTAAACAAGTTTACAAAGGTTTTAAGGGTGTTTAAGTTTGTGTTTCAAGTTTGTTTTGTGAAGTTGTTTTCACAAGGGGAAGAGGAGATTATTGATTCTTGTTTGGGCTTTAATTTCTCATCTCTATCACTCTTGTTGCAGAGAAGTTTTTGCTAACTCAATTCTAGCTTTATATATTCATTTGTTGATTATCAATTTTATTAAGCTAGATTTTATATTGAGTTTGCATTTTATTTTTCTTATTGTTTATACACACATCACTTGAGCTTTAGTATTATCACAGTTAGTATAATTTGGGTTGTGGTGAATGTAATATTGAGAGTGAGCTTAACTTAGTTCTCATCTTTGTTATAGAACAAACTATTTTTACTTGAGCTTATTTGTGAAATCATATTGTAATACACAATAACACTGAGAGGAGTGTGTGGTAAGAGACAGAGTCAATTCCAAGAGGAGTAACGTCGATAGTAAAACCTAGAGAGAGGTGGTAAATCTGAGCACTTGAGAAAAGTGACACGTGAGAGGCTAATGTTAGACATTAGAAGTGGGTGATTAGAGTCTTATGCTAATCTAATCCGATTTTATGCCAATATAAAACTATTTAATAAGTTATCCTAGTAAGAAAGAAATACAACAAGATATATGAGCTAAGATAAGCAATATGAACAAATGGATATATCCTAGCAATGAGATATTATAAATATATGAGTAAGGATATATAAACTAACACAAGGGTAAAATAAACAATCTACAAAAGAGATAGGACAATATGAAGAGCAATACACAAAGACGATATGAGATATGAATACAAGAATAAGAACGCCAATGCAATAACAAACAAAACGATATGATCACGGAGTTCGGTCTAACCACTTGTAGGCTGTCTAAAAAATCACAATAGATAGCTTATCCCCCATCAACCACCGATGATGGAAGTTACAATCTGACGACTTCCAAAAGGCTGTAATCTGAAGACTTTCGCGTAGATTGCTGAAGGTTACAATCTGACGACCTTCACGACAACGGATGGAAGCTCTACTTCAATAGCCTTCACAATCAACATCGGGAGTTACAATCTGACGACTCTCATATTCTCAAGGAGCCAAGACGAAGATTACAAGACAATGATCTTTGCAACGCTATGACAAAAAGAGATTACTTGGTGATAATCTCTGCAAGGCAAGACGCGGAGGTCCTCCCCGCGTCTCAACATTACATGCTTAGTATTTTTGTACATACATGTCTTCCGCTGTGTATTATGCCCCGCGTTACAACATCAAAACGCCAGGGTCGAACCCCGCGTTACAACATCAAAACGCCAGGGTCGAACCCCGCGTTACAACATCAAAATGCCAAGGTCGAACCCGCGTTTCAACATCAAAACGCCAGGGTCGAACCCCACGTCACAACATCAAAAAGCCAGGGTCGAACCCCGCGTTATAACATCAAAACGCCAGGGTCGAACCCCGCGTTACAACAGGCGAAACGTGAGCGACCCTCGCGTTCGTAGGGGTCCAGCCAACACCGACCCCCGCGTTTCTAAGCTACAACAAACCAAAACGCGAGCGACCCTCGCGTTCATCAATGTTCAGCCAACACCCAACTTCGCGTCTCAATTCTAAGAGGCGAAGTTGGGTTCTGAATGCCAGGTTGGGCGTTTTGACTTGTTCAAACACAAGCCGAACGGCCTCAAAACCGTTATCCCACGTTCTGAGGGATTTACGCCCACTTAGGAGCGGATTTAGAGGGCAGTTACAACCTCTTATCCCCCTATAAAAGCAAACAAACTCAACTGAGTTAGTGGTTCGGTTGGATTTTTGGCATCTGAACCACACAGGTTCGATTTTTCTTGGCTTGGATCAACCATTGGAGACAGGCTTTTGAGGAGATCGACATCATCTTCCAACGAAGATCACCTTCAACTTCAGCAACAGAGAGCTTTGAGCCTTGGCTTATTAACCGATCTTTGGTTCAAATCAACTCTTTTACAGAGTTCTTCTAAACTCGTTCAGAGTTCTCAAACTTGCCACGCAAGTTCTCCACAACGTCAAATCGTGAGGAGAAGACGTCGTTCCAGTGAATCAAGACGTGCGGATCATCAACGGAGAGCAAACTCGACGCGAGCACTCGAGGGAGGCACTCCATCGCCACCGTGAAGAACCCAGTTTTAAACAAAGGGGAAAACCAAATTCGTTTTCCTCTCTTTTGTAATCAAATTGTAACCGAGATCAAAAGAATCAAAGTCAAATTTTCTTTATTCTCTTCATTGCAATTTTTCCAACAAACAGAGGCACATCACCTGGTAGGCCATTATCTAATGAGTCACAACCGGGTTTTTTACGTTTACCCGAATAATATTTACACCACACAATACGGTTTTCTAGTTTACCGAAAACTCTACAACTAACACACTCTTGTAATCCCACTCTACACCCTCTCAAGTGTTGAACTAGACGTGTCTCCCTCAAGTGCTCGGATACAACCCCTTCCTAGGTTCGTCAACCGACGCTACTCCTCTTGGGACGATCCCAGACTCTCGCCACACACTTCTCTCGGTGTACAAGTGTATTACAAAGTGAATCTCATAATAAACACAATACAGAGTGTTTGTTCTCTACAATGGATGGGAACGAATTATAAGCTCACTCTCTAAGTTACACAATCCTACAACTCAATTATACTATAAATGTAAATACAATAAGCTCAATGGTTGTGTGTGTGTAAACAAAGAGAAAATAAAATCAACTAAACTCAATATGAACACCAGCTTAATAAAATGATAATCAAACAATATAAAATATAAATCTAGATTGAGTTTAGAAAACTTCTCAGTAGATCAAGAGTGGAAGGAGAAGAGTTGGATGCTCAAAAACCAATAGACGATCTCCTCAAGCTCTTGTGAAATTGATTTCACAAACTCAAACTCTCAAATGCTTAAAAGCTTCTTAAACAAACTTAAACTACACTTAAACCCTTATTAAAACTTTGTTAAAACATTTCTTAGATTGTTACTGGTAGAAGAGGTTTGAGAGGTTTATATAGGAAGAGAAACCAACAGCAAAACCCCCAACCAAATCTCCCAAAAACCCAAAAAAAATATTTTTCAGATTCTGTACAAAAAGAGCCGTTGGGCATACGACGGTCGACCGTGGAAAACTCACAGTCGACCGCGAGCCATATTTGAAACTGAGAAAATTCCAGAAACTTTTATGGTCGACCGTGACGGTCAACCGTGGGAATTTTCGGACTGACGGTCGACCGTGGCGGTCGATCGTGAAAGTCTCTGCTGGCTCCTGAGGAAAATACATAGGCGCGGTCGACCGTGACGGTCGACCGCAAACTGATATATGAAAGTGACAGTTTGAAAATAGTTTTTTTGATTTAAAACCCTGTTTAAAAATATCAAATAAATTTCAAAAAATATAAAACATTGGGAAATGATTATAGACATGATAATATACATGCTACAAAACTAGTTTTTAGAAAGGACCTCTCAAATAAAAAATATCATCATTTTGCAAAATAGTTCAAAACATGAAAAATCTGAACATATGAGTTTTGACATTTTAGCTTAACCATGTTTTGAAACAATACAAAATGATTTTATAGACTTGAAGAAAGATATAAACTATTATTATAAAGTCTATAAATAATAAATACAATATTTTCACAAATACAATAGAATATGAAACATATGAGTATGTATATGAATATATTTTTGTTTCATATCTATGAAATTAAACCAAACCAACTTATCCACATAAAAACAAACATGTATGAATATAAATATTTATATGCTTGTAAAAGCTTTGTTTGTGGAGAATTGACACCTTGTTTGAATAAAAGCAAGTCTTGCCAGAGGGTCTTTCTTTCATCTTGATCATTAAGAGCATAAACTATGGTAGCAATGCAAGAAAACTTGTCATCCTTTGAATCAACAGTGCAGGATATAAATTGCTCAGAAGAAGAAATGCAATGAATAGATAGCATATAAGTATTCCAAAGAATCCATATTCTACCATTTCTTGCATGTTGAGTATTAGAAATCCAATCCCAATCTTTAACTATTTTCTTTGCTATAGAATTCATCTTATCTCCAACAACTTTAGTTTCCAGAAGTTCTAGGAAGGAAAGCTTGTGAGCACGAACAATTGCTTCACTATGTTGTGCTTAGAGGTTTTATTTGAACCTCTAACATTCCAGATTGCCAAGTGCATTTATTAGATTGATTTACCCCTATCAATATTTGAGGGGTCAAGCTCATGAATTTGATGATCCAAAAAAGAAAATTTTGAAGTCTGAGAGTGAGATATTGATTCATTAGTACCCAAATTTGTTCTTCTTGCTACACTATTTCTGTTCACACTTGTAAATACACTGCCATTAATAGAGGGCGATGAATTTTGGATAATTGCAAGCATTTCAGGATTTATCATTTACCCAGTTTCCTCAGGCAAACAAGTTTCCTTATCTACCTGCTGATCCATAGTGTCACTCAGCACTGTTTGTGCATGTTTCTCAGTCAGGGTAACTTTTCCAGGCTTCTGAATGGGGTTTTCACTTCTGAATACTGTTTGTATATGTTTTTCAGACATCTCTATTTTTTTACTAGGTTCCATATGTTTTTTGTGAGCAGCAACTTATGAGACTGTTCCAGGCTCATTTCTATGTTCTGCAACTTTTCCAGTTTGCTTTTTAACCCACATTTTCCTAACTTCTTGCCTTCTACAATGTTCAGTCTCATGTCCCACCATTTGATAGTTTGTACACCAGCTAGGCTTAAGCTCATAAACCACTTTTTGGATATAGTTTTTCCCATCAGGACTTTGAATGATTATTTGCTCAAGCAAAGATTCTTTCAGAGGTAGATCAACTTCTAATAGAACTCTAGCATATGATAATCTTTGTCTCATAGCAGTGAGCTTGTCAGTAGTAATGGGTTTGCCAATGATACTAGCAATCTTGCTAATTCTAGAGGAGCTCCATAAGTTTAGCCTCAAATTTGGAAATTGAACCCACATTGGGTATGTACAATCTTGTATTTTCTCCACATCAATATCAATCGTCCAAAGTTTTAAAACCAAAGGTCCAGAGCCAAAAAACCATGGACCTGACTCTAAAACTTCATTCATTTGTTGCTTAGTATGAAATTCAAAGAGGAAAACCCCTTGTTTGCTCAAATAAACTTTCAGAATAGAAAATTTTCCCCAAGTCTTGTTAATATAGGCTTCCATAGACTTGAACTTGACATTTAACCCAATAACATGACCTACTAAATCCTCTCTTTTCTTGTTGTTAATCTCTTCTTCAATCCCTCCTTAAATAGACCTTGATTGCATTGGATAGAAGTCTTCTAATCAGTGTTGAAATAGGAGATCAAATCTACGATCAAATGGCGGAGAGTGAATCTGAAAATTAGTCAAAACGCGTTCAAGCTATCAATGGTTAAACAAGATCATTGATGGTTGATGCCAATCATCAATGGTTCCATGTAGTTCATCAATTGTTCAAATTCTAGTTTTTGGAATTCACAAATTGTTGACTGTAGTCTATCGATGGTTGAAGCGATCATCAATGATTGACTATAGTCCATTGATGGTTTGATTTCTCATTTCTAGAACATATAAATTGCTAACTATAGTCCATCAATGACGTATGGACCATTGATGGTTGCCTCTTGATTATTGATGGTTAATGGTTGAAATCAACTGTTCGTGTTGGTTTTTATATTGTTTTGAGCCAAAAAAATTCTGTACATGTTCATTCATAAAATATATCATCTCACAAACTTATCAAACAAGAGATATTGCAAGAACAACATTCTCCCTAATAAAGTTCTAACAATTTTGATAACTTATAGCTAGCTAGAAAGACATGTTCATTTAGAACAATTGGTTTTATTACATGGAGCTATACTCTTGGGTCATGTTTCATGAGAAATTCTTATGTCAACTTAAGTGGACCATCCACCAAACTTTCTACCCATTGATGATATCTAGGATTCATGCAAGATATATATGTATATATATATATATATATATGTATGTATATATATATATATGTATGTATATATGTATGTATGTATGTATGTATGTATACATACATACATATATATATATACATGTATGTATATATATAGATACATACATATATACATAGGGAAAAGTGTTCCTAAGGTGACGTCTTAGATAAACATCTAAGAATGTGGCCTAAAATCACATGATTCAGCTACATTGTGGATGATCCGCTCTGATAATCATATTTTATTATAATTTTATACCCTCATTATCTATTTTATATGAATAAATATGCTACTAATAATTGTTTTTATCTTTAAATGCAGGTTAATGAAGAATAAATCTCAAACTCTCATCTCTCAACAAAAACCCCTTTGAATAAATGAATAAATAAAGCAAAGAAGCACATTGGAAAATCAATTGCCAAATTATCCAAAAGCCCAAAGCTAAAAAGAAGAAGAAATGGCAAAGCTCAAAAGCCCAAGTCCAAGAACAAGAGAAAAGCACGGACATCAACAGGAGAGGACTGGGTATCGATGGCGGCATCGATACCCCTATCGATGCTGGTATCGATACTGACGTAAAGTTTGTTACGAATTAAGGGCTACAATTTTTTATTTTTGGATAAGATTTTAATTCAATGGCTCTCATTCACTGATGTTTACTTTAAATAGGAGTAGAGAGCGAGGGGTTAGAGGTGTGAAAAATTTTGTAACTCTATTTGGAGAGGAGGGCTACTCTTAATTGAGAAGGCCTTCCAAATTTATAACTTTTGTTATAATTAATAA
>NC_033799.1:14194770-14219770 GCF_001876935.1 Asparagus officinalis | reverse complement strand
TGCGGGTCAGTACAGGCTGACGGGAAACATCCGGTTGTGGGCTGTGATGTCCGGCGCGCGGTGGTGGGAGGTAACAGAGAAGGAGGACTGCTTCGCTGATGTGGTGGTGTCGGGGAGCTTGTCGGCCATTTTCAAGGTGGGTGTGAACTCCGGGGAGTGTTTATGCGCGGCTTGAGGAGGTTGAGCAGCTCCAATCAGGAAGAGGATTGGATTTGTATGCATGGAAACAAGGTGGTGGATGTGAACACTAATAAGAAGAAGAAAGAGGGGAGTGGTTGTAAAAAATTGTTAGATTAGGATTTGGGGGAAGCAGGATGGATGTTTTGTGGAAGGAGGAGCAATGTGTGGAAGTATGAGACACTTCATCATCCGGGGGTTAGCTTGGATGAGCACGAAATGGACGGGACTACTAGTCTCGTCCATTTGTTTTGGCATGCTAATATGGGACACTTCATCATCTAGGGGTTAGGTTGGATGAGCATGAAATGGATGAGACTACTACTCTCGTCCATTTGGTTTGGCATGCTAATACTGGATTAACATGCCTTAACTACACGGGACTAGTAGTCCGTGTAGTTCAAAAAAAATTCCCGCAGCGAAATTGACCCTTTTCATTTGAGCTAGCGCTGAGATGAAAATGGTTGATTTTGCTGTTTTTTTGGAGAAGATCGATTTTGCTCATTAAATTTGTAAAAGGGTTGTTTTTAAAAATTTTGTCTTATTTTAAAAGAAGATATGCTCGAGTCATAAAAAAAGTAAAATAGAGTTTTACCATTTTCAGAGAGGATAATGGTAGGGTTCCCATAGTTTTCCTTGACATATGTTACAGCTTTGTACATTCCCCACGGCACAATGTAAAGCCACTTGGAGTTCGCCTATGTCAAGAATAGAGAAAGAAATCTGTTGGTATTGCACTTTAATTAATTAATTAAAGAGAGCATTATCTTCTATATTTGTAAATAAGAAAAAAGCTATCTATAGAAAAGTCTCCGAAATGAGCACTCTGAAAAAGTGAAATTGTAAGAAAATATTACAAAATATTCACATCCTCCTCAAACTCGTGTTATTTTCTAGATTTAGAGCTCTTGACTTTGATTCCATGTGAAACATGAGAAAGAAATCTCTTATTATTCTTGATACAAATAAAAGGGCACCACGTACTCTGTATACATATTGATGTTACGTATTGATGTGTGTTAACCATGTAAAATTTCATATATTAAAGGTCCAAAACTCTAAAAAACACTACGAGATGGAAAAATACTAGAATATGCAGTATGTAAGAGCCAGCCTACAAAGATATTAAACTTCATTCCTCGCTTTGCATCTAAACAAAGTAATTAAAAAAAGTTGCCGTATAATAAAATTTCAGTAGGATTCGGATCCTCTCCACTATGAAAAAAATAGTGGAGGGACCACTACATAATCACAGCCATTGATTATCTAGTTGATGGTTATGATTTTTTCTTTTAGTGCAAATTAGGAATGAGTGCAATACACGGGGGTATGGTAAGTGTTAGATTTAGATTGTATCATAACCGTCTACTAAATAATTAATGCTTGAGATTAAAAGTAGTGGTCTCTCCACTACTTTTTTGTAGTGGAGAGGATCCAAATCCATTTCAGTAATTACCTGTGGTCCAATTGGCACTCCGTTACGATCAACTGCATAGTTGAAAACAAGCAGGGAAACAAAATTAATAAAGCTAAGCAAATGATGATATATGGACATATAAAGATATGGATGGGGTAGAGATCAAGCTCACAAGCAAATCCAACTCTCCAGTCAAGAGCATAGCTAGTAGATTTTGCTTGCTTTGGCACGTGAGGATCATACATATAATAAGCAGTGTATTGATTGATTCCCACAAAATCTATGGATCCTTTTACCATTTGAACCTCATTTGGAGTAAATTTAGGCAGCCTTTCGTTAACAATCTCTTGTAGTGATTTTGGATACTCGCCATAGATTACTGGGTGGAGAAACCTAAGCATGGAAAATAACAGTAAAAATTTAGGCAGTAACTAATTTCAAGAGAAAACTTTATGAACTTGCTGTGTTAGTAATTTAAAATGTTATTTACCATCCGATATGGAAGTCCCTTGCTCTTTGAGCTGCTGCTTGGTCATCCGTGGAGTTGGATAAAGGTTCATACCAAACAAAATCTAATAGGATTCCTATTCTTCCTTTTTGTGTAGCCTGAAAAGATCAGAAATAGCAATATCATAAATAAAATGAAAACGTTATCTGCCAATTAACCCCTAATAATGAACTTGAAGGAAATTACTGTCATGACCCACATATATCTAGTTAATGTTTGAGTCTTTGTGTAAAGTTCGGCTAACTCTAGTTTTGAGCTAAACGAGTTCTATCTATTTTGATCGAGGCGAGGTGTGGTTAAATACAGTACCAGTTCCAAAGGTCTTCTGTTTTGGCTTACGAAATACTAGGTCAGTTTTGATCTAGTTTTTCTTAAGCAAGCTTCTTAACCAAAATAGGATCATGATTAATCTTGGTCCCATATTAGAAAGTTATGTCCTTTCTTTCTTCGTCTATTTTCTCGATATCCTTAATTGATGATAACAATGCAAGTAATTCATTTAATTACCTGATATTTTTCTCGGTATCTCTTCACTGCAGCAGCATGAGAGAGGATCAAATTGTGGGCAACAATGTAAGGCTCAGTAGCAGAGTTACCACCAGCACTGCAGTTTGTGCATCTTGCAGGGGCAAAACTGCCTTCATCATATCCAAGAGCAGCCACCACTCTTGGCTCATTAAATGTCATCCAGTGTTTAACTCTATCCCCAAATGTTTTGAAACAAAAATCTGCGTAATCTGCATAATCCTTCCTGCAACACAATGAGAAATCCACCTCTGATACTTTATCTTTTTTTTCATTATAATCATTTCAATTTTCTTAATTTCGTAATGAACACTAATATAGTGATAAGATTATAGTCAACTAAATAAATAAGACTCAAAGTTGATTAAGAAGGATAGCTAGTTATTAATTATATTTAATGATGAAGATAGTTTGAACATAGATGAATGGGAAAATAGGATTCATTTATGCTAAAGACTTCTCTTGTTTTGTCGACATGGTCACTATATGCGAGTGAATCCTTGTCTAAATAAAATTATCAAAAAACTAAAGAAGAAATTAGATTTCTTTTGGCTAAGAGAATGATTTTTTATTTTTTGGTTATATTTTTTAATAAATTTATTTGCCCCTTAATCATTTTGTACCATCTCAATATTCTGTAATGAAATATTGGAATATAGTACAACTGACACAGAAATCGAAAATATTAGGAGAAAACAGAAAATTCAGGAGTTGATACAAGAAAGCTTACACAACCCTGTGACTTAACAAGCCCATATACTTCTTCTCTAGTGTTGCCGGGAGATCATAGTGATATAAATTTGCATATGGAGTGATGCCTACAAAGAGATATTTCAAGCATGGTCAAAAATTTGCACCAAATTTAATATAGAGATTACAAATATCAAGCATGAGGAAGCACCTCGTCGTATCATGTAGTTTATCAATCGGTTGTAATACGCCACACCTTTCCAGTTTACCTTTCCCGTGCCATCTATTAAGAAAAAAGTAAATATATTCGTAATTCGGATTAAGGAAATGATCCATAAAAATCAAACGTATTTCTAAGTTATTATATATGAGCTTGAATCGAACCAACTGTACATCGCAATATACCTGGAAAAATTCGTGACCATGAAATTGAGAAGCGATATGCATCGAAATTCATCTTTTTCATGATGTTGATATCTCCCTGCACCACAATTCCAATAGTATTCAAATCCATTATGTACATATAATAAAATAATAATTGTAATATGCTAATTAGTATCACCCTGGTTAGAAAAGCTTCGTGTTTGACAGGTAATATGACTTACACTTGCTTATCATTTGTAATATGTTTTTCTTCTTGATATATAAATGTCAGTTGGTCCCATTTTTACATCATAGTTTGGTTCATTCAGATATTTTAGTTAATTGCCATCAAATTTACAGTTGGAGATTTGAGGGTATAATATATAAATCTAAAACAATGCACTGTTATTATTGTTTAAAGTTTTTCTAATATAGGCACAAGAAGGTTGATATATTTATAAATAAAACAAAGTTCGGTAAATACGCTGCATTTATGACAGAACGTACGTCTTCCTACGAAGCAAAATTAAAGAAACTCTCATTGACGATAAAAATTAGTTCAATCATGTAATGATTTCAAACTGATGCCAACAAAAAGCTTGTTGAAAGTTAAACCTCCCTAAAATAAATCCGTTTTTATCTGCCTCAATTTACAATAAAAGATATTTGCTTAATAAAGGTTCCAGATGTTCAAGACAAAAAATATGGTATTCAGTCGAATGGAAAGAAAATAGAATAAACTATATCTACAAGTTTATACATTGCAGCATTGTAGTATAAAAATAGTATAATTTTCTAATCTAAATAGCGAGATATGTGTTAACCTTGTATCGATGGTATTCGTCCACCGCCCTATCCGCAGTAGCATTATTCGCAATATTTCCTGCTCAATGCTTAAAATAAATTAGCAAACAGAGTACAAAAATTTCACACATTTCCAAAAAAGGACAGCTAGGATTTTACCAGGAACATGAACGAACACATCCCAGATGCTGGGCCCACGTCCGTCCTTGAGAGCCATGCCCTCCACTTGATAAGCCGACGCCGCAGTCCCGAACGTGAACCCATCCGGGAATCCGGCCCGGTTCAAAACACCGGTGTTCGACCGGTACGGGTTAGCCGTAACGGCGTTGACCGCATTGCTCTCGGCGGAGCACCAGACCGCGAGGAGAAGCACTGAGAAGAGGAGTCGTCGAGTCTTCATGTTGAAGGGTGGGGGGATATTGAGGGGGTGGGAGTTTGAGAGTGGAGGTATTTGTAGACCGTTGGAGTGACCACATGGGATTTTTATGCGGGTGGGCGCGTAGAGTGCCGTGCCGGAATGCGGGCGGGTCGAGGGGAACGTGACGGCGATCACGGAGATTTGAAGGTGATGGTGCGAAATCACTGCAATGCCCTTGCGGTGGGAAAGGGGCTGACGGGAGTCTAATTCCTAAGTCATTGATGTTAATTTCTTTTTTATTTTTCATTTTCTAACCTACTGGATTACTTTTAAGAAGTTGTTATGAGGTTTGATATGTTTAAGAATAATAATATCACATGTTTAATCAGTTACACATATTAACATGGAACTTAATTTTCGTGATAGTTTTCATTATAGAACTTTAAAGTTTTAAAAGAGATCGTAATGAAAGCACAATAAGTGATTGAATGGTTAATTTACAGCTTCCGTACATATTTATGGCTAATCCAATTCAAAACGTGGTGGGTGCTCGTGTCAAGTAGTTGATATTAGGATTTGGATCCTACTTGGTACAGAAAAAGTAGCGAAGAAACTGTTACCATAGTAGAAACAACTAATTTATTTAGTATATGATTATAATTCAATCTAAATTTAGCACTCATTCCTAGGACACATCGAAACTTCATCACAGTTTCTTGAAGAAGAAAAAATTCAACGATCCATATCCTCGTAAATAATATACAAATTCATTCAGAAAACTATAACTCTTCTCAAAGCAATCAACGCTGACGTATTATCCGATACAAATGTCACAATATTAGTCCAATTTTCACAATAGACACAAACTTTGACCATCATTAATCAAGTTCTTTATGTTCGTTCAAATTAAATTGATGTAAGCATTAACGATCACATTCTGTCATTTGATCCCAAAGAACACCTAAAAAACAAAAGACTTATCTGTAATTAATTCTCAAAGTTCATCTCCGCATCCAAGCTTCAACATTATTTAGACTCAAAACTTAGCTCACACTATGTATTATAAGCGGTGAATCAAACTTGCACGCGACACATGCAGTTACGAGTTTTATCGTGACGCATGAGCAACTAAAATGGATCCAAAAACAGCAAGCACATTAAAGGCTTCACTAACTAAAAACTGAATATATGCATGCACCATGCATTTTGAACGCGATAAGGTTCCTGCGTTATGTTAGATATATTATCGTCGTCGTCATCATCAACCCTCCTTAATTTGGATTCTAGCTCAATCAATCATGCATATATTTGTCGGTCGGCTATTATTAAGCACGGCTACTATTTATTAGGACGTAGACCTTATCCAAGTCCAATATCTGGTCTCTATCCGATCACGATCAGCAACCATACGTCATCACAATTTCAAATCCGTGGGCCATCGTGATTAGCACAATCGACGAAATTAACATTTAGGCACCAATCACCTCTATCAGAATGCTGAAAGTAACTATATTTCTCTCTCCGTAATAAGAGACCATCTCTGATGAAGAAAACCGAGAGGTCTATGTTAATTTATCCTATAGTAACTAAGTTTTTCAATTGAGATCTATCTGTTGGATAGCAGGTTCATAATCTGTTTTTGTAACAGGTTATTAGAATTCCTAATCTATTTTGGTAACATAATTCTTAATTTGTTTTGGTAACAGGTTATTAGGATTCCTAATTTGTTTTGTTTTTTGTTTTAGAATTCCTAGTCTGTTTTGGTTTTAGGTTTTCTATATATATGGAACGTCTTAGAAGAGATTAGGATCATCAAAAAGAGGAGAGTTGTAATCAGAGATTAGAGAGACTTTTTGAGTATTGTGAGAGGGAGATATTGTGAGCAAGTTGAGAGCTTTGGTTGAGGGTTAGTTTGAGTTTTGTGAGATTGTAACCATTTGTTCTCTCCTTGATTTGGTGGAATCTCCTCATTCTCTCCCCGTGGGCTTAGTCAAATTGCCGAACCACGTATATCTCTGTGTTTGTGATTTATCTGTCGTATTACAGTTTTGGATTGTGCTCGTGCGTGATTGGTTATTCTTCTCCTGTGCTTACTGTTAAGAATCTGAGAGAACAATGATTTTGAATATCGAATCTTGTTTTCATACAATGAATCATGGTCCCTTAATATAGGGATGAGGAAAGAGTTATACATGGTAATTACAATCAAGGAATGAATCAAGCAAAATCTCCTAAATATATGTAATCTCTCAAATCAAGGCTCAAATCAAGGAGTAAATATTCTAGGCATATGTAGAATATTCTAACACCCCCCCCCTCCCCTCCCCTCAAGCTTATGGAGGCTTGAAGAGCATCCGGAGCTTGGATACGAGGAACCGGAACCTGGCAACCACATGGGGTTTGGTGAACAAGTCGGCTGTCTGAAACTCGGAAGATATGTGCGGTAGCAGAATATGCCCTTGAAGAAAGTGTTGACGAACAAAGTGACAATCCACTTCAATATGCTTAGTGCGCTCATGAAAGACATCATTGTGGGCTATTTGGATGGCACTTTTGTTATCACCGTATAAGAGTGTGGGGTCAGGATGGTCAATACCCATATCTTGAAGTAGCCAGCGAAGCCAAACAATTTCGGCAGAAGCATGAGCGAGAGCACGATATTCAGCTTCGGCGCTTGAGCGGGCAACGACAGTCTGTTTCTTGCTTTTCCACAAGATAAGTGAATCGCCAAGGAAAATACAGTACCCTGTCGTGGAACGTCGATCAGTAATATCACCAGCCCAGTCTGAGTCAGAGTATCCTTGTAACACAGGACGAGATGTAGAAGAAAGATGCAGGCCCTGGTGTAAGGTCCCTTTGATGTAGCGTATGATACGGAGAACGGCAACAAAGTGAACAGAACGAGGAGCAGACATGAATTGGCTTACAATATGGACAGCATGGCTGATGTCTGGTCTAGTGATAGTGAGGTAGTTGAGACTTCCCACAAGTTGCCGATATAATGTGGGATTGGGTAGTAGAGTGCCATCAGAAGGGGAGAGTTTGACATTCATCTCAAGAGGAGTATCGACAGTCTTGTTGTCAGTAAGGCCCGCACGGGATAGAATATCAGAGGCATACTTAACTTGGGAGAGGAAATAGCCTGTAGAGGAGTGAGCAACCTCAATACCAAGGAAGTAACGAAGGACTCCCAGATCTTTCATTTCGAAACACGAACATAGATAAGCTTTGAGCCTGGATATACCATTCAGGTCATCCCCCGTGATAACCATATCGTCGACATAAAGTAGTAGGATAACAATGCCATACGAAGAGGAGCAAGTAAACATTGCTGGGTCATGAGAGCTCTGAGAAAAACCGTGCTGTAGAATAGCTGTGGAGAATTTCTCAAACCAAGCCCGAGGCGCTTGTTTGAGACCATAGAGAGCCCGTCTAAGTTTGCAAACCTGTCCAGGGGAATGAGGAAGCCCAGGGGGAGGTTGCATGTAGACTTCTTCATTTAGATCGCCATGTAGAAAGGCATTCTTAACATCCATCTGATGAATAGTCCAATTGCGGATGGAGGCAACTGAGATAAGAGTGCGAACGGTGGTCATACGAGCGACCAGGGCAAAGGTTTCTTCATAATCGATTCCATACTCTTGAGTATATCCCTTTGCAACAAGACGAGCTTTGTATCTGTCAGTAGACCCATCAGACTTTGTTTTGATTTTGTAAATCCATCTACATCCAACAATGGATTTTCCAGTGGGTAAATCTGTGAGAACCCAAGTTTCTGTTTTCTGAAGAGCAGCAAGTTCCTCAGACATAGCTTTCTGCCATTGAGGATCAGCAGAAGCCTCACGTATGAGGATGGCTCATGGAGAGATAACAAGGCAGAGAGGTAACATTCGTAATCGGAATGCCAGACTGGTGGATGTCGATCTCAGACTGGGCGCATTAAAGGGCCGTCGGCAGGAGATACAGACTCAGGACAAGACGTAGAGTTGTCAGCAGGTGGACAGACAGTCACAGGTGCAGGAGGAAGGTTAGGTGGTGGCATAGGAGTAGTGACAGGATGAGTGGTAGGTGTTATCACAGTGTCAGCTATAGGAGCAGTGACTGATGGCATAGGATCTGACACTGGTGAATTAGGGGACTCTGGGAATAGGTCGACATGAAGAGAGGTTATAGTATTTGTGAGGGGATCTTTGGACAGGGAGTAATATGGTTTATGTTCCCAGAAAGTAACATGGTGGGAAATACGAAGACGTTTGGCAATCGGGTCGTAACAGCGATACCCTTTGTGTTGAATCCCATACCCTAGGAAGACACACATGACATTTTTGGGAGTGAGTTTTGTTCGTTCTCGTTTTGGGAGTAACACAAAACAAGTGGATCCAAAAACACGAAGCTCGGAATAATCTGGAGTGGTCCCATATAGAAAGAAAAGCAGACGTGTGAATGGCTTCCCCCCAGAATGTGGAAGGGACGGATGAGGAGACAAGAAGAGTACGAGCTGTTTCAACAAGGTGTCGGTGTTTTCGTTCTGCAACCCCATTTTGTTGAGGGGTGTCTGGACAAGATAGTTGGGGGAGAGTCCCTTGTGATTTTAGGAACTCAAGTAAGTGTTTGGATAAGTATTCTCCCCCGGAGTCAGATTTGAAGACTTTGATAGTTTTCAAAAATTGAGTTTTAATCATAGTAGCGAATTCGATGTATACTTTTAAAAAATCAGATCGAGAATGAAGTAAATAAGTCCAAGTGTATCGAGAATAATCATCAATAAAGACCACATAATATTGAGCTCCACCCATAGAAGTGACAGGGGCTTTACCCCAGACATCAGAATGCACAAGATCAAAAGGAGAGCTGGAAGTAGTTGTACTATTATTAAAGGGAAGAGCTGGTTGTTTTGCCAGTTTACAAGCAGTACAAGAGGGATCCTTGTCTGAAGTAGCTGGTCCTAACAATCCTTTATTTATCATGTATTTTAGGCGGGGAAAAGAAACATGACCTAATCGAGAATGCCAGGAGGATAAGTTGGCAGTAAGAGCCGTGAGAGATGAGTCGGTGGAGGATGGAATCTGTAACTTGTCTGCCACATATAGTCGTCCAACTCTATGGCCGGTCCCAACTTGTATCCCCGTCGAGCGGTCCTGTATGTACAACAAAGCTAGTAGCATGAAAGATAATGATTAGCCCAAGGTCACATAACTGTCCAACAAATAAAAGTTGCATAGATAGTTGAGGAACAAGAAACACATTTGAGACAGATAAACCGTTGTTAGTTTTTATGGAGCCAATGTGACTAGCAGCAATCGTAGATCCATTAGCTGTATGAATCTGTGCAGATGAGCCCATAGACATGGATGACTCGAAGTGTGTTGGGTCAAAAGTCATGTGATTTGATGCCCCAGAATCAAGAAACCACGGAGTGGAGATACCTGATGGAGGATAGAAGGCAGATACAACTGTATGATGATCCGGATTATCGGTTGAGGTAAACGCGGCGGATGGCTTGGTGGATTTTTGTAGGCCGCGCATGTACCGAGATGTAGGAGAAGGACAATATTTAACAATATGTCTGAATTCCTTGCAGTAGTTACATTCTACTGAGTCTTTGCATGAACGGGGGGATGCTTGCTGAGGGCGTGGTGATGAGTTGTTGGTGGCTAGTTTGAAAAAGGGCTGCTGTGAGCGAGGAGCCGCGATGAAGACCGAGGACATGTTCGGTGCAATGCCCTTGCGAGTTTCTTCGGTGATTAGTTCTGTCAAGGCTTCCTCAACAGAAGGGAGAGGCTTGCGGTGAAGTATAGAAGCTCTGATTGGCTCAAACTCTTCTCGGAGCGCCATAAGGAATTGAACAAGTCGTGTTTCCTCACGAAAGGTTTCCCACAAGTTTATATCAACAGTCCACTGTGGTTCCATTAACTCAAGCTGATCCCAAATAAGACACATGCTGGAGTGAAAATCAGAAACTGTCTGACCAGGCTGTTGTTGGAGAGCACGGATATCCTGTTCAAGCTTGTACTTTTTGGCAAAGTTGGTTTGAACATAGCGCTGTGCTAGAAAATCCCAAGCTTTCTTTGCAGTGGTGCACTTTCCAAGTTGGATACTGATGGATGGGATGTGTGCTAGAAAATCCCAAGCTTTCTTTGCAGTGGTGCACTTTCCAAGTTGGATACTGATGGATGGGATGACGGTATTGGCGATCCACGTTAATATTTTATTGTTGTTGATTTCCCATTCGTCAAACTTGGCATCAGTTTCAGCGGGACAAGATTCTTTGCCTGTGACATATTTCCAAAAGCCCTTGCCTTTTAAAAAATTCCGAAATAGCATAGACCAATGGCTATAATTATTTCCATCAAGTTTAATAGTAATAGGAATTTGATTTTCAGATGAATTCATAATGAACAATTAGAGGGTGAAGGAGAACGGAATCTGGAGTCGGGCTGAGCAGCGCTTCGTCAGTCGGCTTCAGTCAATCAGGGCGTGCAACGCGTGTGGCAATCTGGCTCGTCGAGCGGATGGCGTCGAGGGTCAAGGCTGAGCCGCTTCTCAACCGTCGGAGTCTGGCATCGGTGGATGAGCAGGGCAACGGATTTTGGGGCTCTGATACTGCGGCCGCGTCGGCTGAAGAACGGACGTAGCGCAGCGGCGTCGGATCTGCATCGTGGGACGAGCAGGGCGAACGACATTTGGTCGATTGGCGGCACGCGTCTGGCTAACGAGACGAGGCGGCAGCGGCGTCGGATCTGGCTTGTCGGGTAGCTGTGCAGCTGGCGACAGATGTCCTCTTGTCGGCGGGGTGACTGTTTGCGTCGGAGGTCATGTACCTGAGTTTTTTTTTTAATGGAAACTAGGATTTGAACGATTCCTGCTCTGATACCATGTTAAGAATCTGAGAGAACAATGATTTTGAATATTGAATCTTGTTTTCATACAATGAATCATGGTCCCTTAATATAGAGATGAGGAAAGAGTTATACATGGTAATTACAATCAAGGAATGAATCAAGCAAAATCTCCTAAATATATGCAATCTCTCAAAGAATGAATCAAGCAAAATCTCCTAAATATATGCAATCTCTCAAATCAAGGCTCAAATCAAGGAGTAAATATTCTAGGCATATGTAGAATATTCTAACACTGCAATCTCTCAAATCAAGGCTCAAATCAAGGAGTAAATATTCTAGGCATATGTAGAATATTCTAACACTTACGACTTATTTGGTGAACGAGCACGCTTCCGCATAGACGCGCGACAATTTGTATCAGAGCACAACATTATCCTTGGAGCTCAGATTTGAACGTGAAAGGGTATTTTACCGAGACTAGATCGACATATATACCTTCATCCCTCCTGTCACTAGAGTTCTTGTAGATTATTATTACTATTTATATTTTCTTATTGTAAGAAGAATGAGTAATTAAAATTAAGCAACTTTTTCTTAAGAATACAGTAGATCATGTAATGCAATAATAGTTGATCAAAATAATTTATAAATCCAAATCTATTTTCAAAGATTTCAGAACTAAGATAAAAAATGACACTTTAGTTATGCCTCAAGTATTTTACAGAGTAAATTTTCAAATCAATTAAACAAAAGAGAGATGGCGAGAAAAGGCGGAGAGGCGACTTTCTTCAACAAGGCGAAGAAGACAGGTGATTATTCCAGATTTATATCTAATCAGGTATTTCCTTCTTCACAACATGGTTTGCTTGGTTCTTCTCCGCGCCGTCATGTTTCTCATGATGTCTCCAAGGGATATGTGATCTCAAAAAATTTTAAATATTCTCCTCCTTCCCTTCCCCATGCACCTTCTCCCGCCCCTATGCATCAGCCATCTAATCATTTCTTCCCCCGTCCATTTAACTCTCTCTTCGATAATCTGCAACCTAATTTAATTAACCATGGGGATCCCCCCACTTTTTCTTCATTTGGTTCTGTGCAAAAGAAATTGGGGCATCCTAAACCTCTTGATATTTTTGATCAAAGGCTGGACGGTGGTTAGCAGAAAAAAGAATTTGAAGAAGATGGACAGTAAGTATCTTAAATATCCTCTTCCATCTGATTATATTGATCCTAAGCAGCCTAAACGATGCTTCAATTGTGGGGATGATCGTCATTCGGTGAAATTTTGCCCTAAAGGTGCTTTTATTTGTTTTAAATGTCATGAAGAAGGGCACATTGCTAAATTTTGCAGAAATCATCTGCGTCCTCTAGAGAAAAAGATAGACTTGTCTGATTCAGAAACTCTGTGCAACAATTCTAAGGTTCTGGCTGCTTTTGCTGTTCTCACTATCACTGAAGGCACTCCTTATCTAGATTTGATTAAAACCAAATTATCCTGGTTATTCAACTGGAAATCTTGGAGGGGAAAAGTTATTCCTATACAGGATAAGCATTACTTGGTTGAATTTCCATCTTCTTTTCAGATGTCGGAAGCTATTGATGATAATATCTTGAACTTTGAGTGCTTTAAGGGTTGGTTTGCTCCATGGACAGAAAATTTGGGTATGAAAATTGTCAATTTTGCCTTCTTTCAATGGATCAAGATAAAAAATCTACCCTTTCAATTCTGGTCCTTGGATATCATTGAGAAAATCATTAGCTCTTTTGGTGTAATGGTAAGGGGTTGCAAGAACATCAGAGACAAGGTTAATGGTCATGATGTCAGAATTCTGGTCCAAGTTAAATCTGCTGAATGTATTCCAAAAAATATTGTTTGTTCCTACACCTCTAAGATTGATTCTTTTACTAGAGAAGTTACTTTAGAGATTCAACCTGTTGGTGTTGGGCAAATTGGATCGGATGTTATTGGCATTCATCTTAATGCTATGAAAATGCAAGGAGAAGTGATCTTGGATTCTCAATGGCTGGATCAAATCACTCCAGAAGATATATCTCCAGCAGTTCAAAGATCTCCGGAGAAAGCACAAATTGTGGCTAAATCTGATAAGGGCAAAGAAGTAATTGTTGATGATTCTATTGCGGAGAAAATCAAGGAAGATAATACGATACAGCTTTCAAAAGAAATTCAAAATCCGCCTATTTTGGAAATAAATTTTCAGGCGGATTCTCAGGCTAATTCTTCTAATGGCAGTTCTGATTCTCTTGCCAAGTCTCTCCGTGATTTTCCAGTTGATTTAGTCAAACATACTTGGAATGGTCAGATAGTATATTTGGAAAAAGCAACGTGGAATAATTTTTTTGGCGGGACAAATGATGTCAGTAATTCAAATTCTTCATCCTCTTCTCTCCCGCCAAAATCACATGAGACGCCAGTTATGCAAATGTCTTCATCAATTCCTCCAGGCTTTTCCCGTAAACATTCTTCATCGACTGCTGCTCGTTTATCTAGGAAATCCATTATCAGCCGAAAGCATAAGAAGTTCTTGCAGCACATCTCATCATCTAAATCTGCTTCAAAAATTGCTAAAAAAGGTACGAAACTTAATTCTTCTTCTTCTTCTTCGGTCATGTTGCCTTTGAATGCTATGCATAATGATGTTCTAGAGGAGATTGCTACAAATTGTGGAGTTAATTTTCTTGAGAGCTCCATAGCTAAGCTAAAGTCTAAAGAAGTTGATAAAGTAGCATCATGTTGCTAACAATCTGTGTTAGTAGTTCTTTCCTCGTGGTTTAATTCCTTTATCGATGAAGTTTGCATCATGGAATGTGCGTGGTCTAAATGACCCTAATAAAAGAAGTCTAGTCAAAGACTTTTTTATCTTTCGTTCTGCTATTGATGTCATTGGTCTTCAAGAGAGTAAACTCTGTAAGCCATCTGCCAGAAAACTTCGCTCTATAGGTGGGAATAAAATTTCAAACTGGTGTATCTTAGATTCCTCTGAATCCAGGGGAGGTGTGATTATTGGTTGGTCTACTTCTTTCACAATGATTAGATCGTATGTTGGTATCTTCTCTGCCTCTGTTCTTTTGACCCATATTCCATCAAATTGGACTTTTACATTTACCTCTGTTTATGCTCCTATTGACAGAGAGGATAAAGATGTTTGTTGGTGGGAACTTTCCAGATTACGACAGATTTTTGAGGGTCCTTGGGTTATTTGTGGGGATTTTAATGCTACATTATCATCTGAAGAAAGGAATGGCAGAAAAGGCTCCATTAAGGATATCAATTCCTTCAAATCTTTTGTTTCTTCTAATTATCTTATTGATCTGCCTCTATCTGGTCGTTCCTTCACTTGGTCCAATAATCGACAGGATCCTGCGTTAGCCAGGTTAGACAGATTTCTGATTTGTACAGATTGGGATAAAAATCATCCTTTAAGTTTGCAATACTCACCTCCCTCTGTTGGCTCTGATCACTTTCCTATCATTCTGGATAGTAGAGGCATAAAACCAAATCCTCCTTTGTTCAAGTTTGAAAAAAGTTGGTTTCATAACATCACTTTTGTTCCTTTTATAGAATCTTCCTGGAAATCGTTTATTTGTCAAGGGACCCCAGTGGATAAGTTCATCATTAAACTTAAGCTTCTAAAAAGAAGAATTAAGTGGTGGAGAAAGAATGTTTATGGATCTATCTCTTCTAGAAAAAATACTTTGTTATCTAAAATCCATTCTTTAGACCTTATTGAAGAGCAAAGATCTCTATCCCCTGCAGAATTAGATGAGAGGAAAGGTTATCAATCTTCTTTTGCTTCTATCATCCAAGAAGAAGAATCTTATTGGCATCAAAGATCTCGTATTCAATGGTTGAAAGAAGGTGATGCTAATACATCCTTTTTCCATAGAACAGCATCCATTCATAAGAGATCAAATCACATTGTTGCTATTAATCACATGGGTTCTGAAATTGCTGACCAAGGGGAAATCTCTAAAGTTTTTTATGACTTTTATCACAATCTTTTTGGACAAGAAAACAATAGTAACATGACAGTCAACTGGAATTTCTTGTATCCTTCCAAGAATCAGAATCTCTTAGATCTAGATGCAGATTTTTCAGATGAAGAGGTTAAGCAATCAGTTTTCAGTATGAACCCCAATAAATCCCCAGGTCCTGATGGTTTCTCTTTGCTCTTCTACCAATCTTTCTGGGACCTTTTGCATCATGATGTTGTTGAACTCATGAATTGGTTTTCTAAATATCCTTCATCTCTTCATAGGGTGAATAGAGTTCTAATCACTCTTATCCCCAAAATTAAAGGAAACCCCTCAGTTAAAGACTTTCGGCCAATTAGCCTTATCAACTGCATCTTCAAAATCTTCACAAAAATCCTATCTAACAGATTAGCTCCTTTTATGAATGACTTGGTTGCTCCTACACAATCAGCTTTCCAAACTGGTAAATCAACTCTTGACTCAATAACTGTTGCAAATGAATTGATTCATTTTTGTTCAAAGAGGAAGAAGGATGTGGCCATGGTTAAGATTGATTTTACAAAAGCTTTTGATTCTATTAACTGGAACTTCCTTATTAATTTACTGAAAGTTCGAGGTTTTGGTCAAAGATGGTGCTCATGGATCTACAATATTATATCTACATTAAGCTGTGCTGTTCTTGTCAATGGATCCCCTTCTAAATCTTTCAAATGCAAAAGAGGCTTGAAACAAGGAGACCTTTTATCTCCTTTGCTTTTTAATATTGTTGTTGATGTCTTGTGCAAGATGACCACACATAATGTGGAAGAGGGTTTATTATCCAATCTTGGCATTAAGGAACCTCTCAATCAAATTAGGAGCCTCCAATTTGCAGACGATACTCTTCTTTTTGTCAGAAGTACCAAGAATGACATATCCATTCTAAAGGCAATCTTATATATTTTTGAAGATATTTCAGGGTTGGGTATTAATTTCTCCAAATCTTCTCTTATTTACTTCGGTAAATTACATAATAGAGGACAAGTTCTAGCTAGTTCAATGAATTGCAAGCTTGATTATCTTCCTATTAAATATTTAGGTTTGCCTCTAAAGTATGGTAAATTAGCTAAATCTGATTGGCAACCTATGTTGGATAATATGTATAGGAAACTTGCTTCTTGGAAAAGTTCATGTTTATCCTTTGGTGGTAGACTTGTTTTGCTCAACTCTGTTCTTTCATCTATTCCATTATATTATATGTCTTTCTACAAATTACCATCATGGGTGATTAAAGAAGTGGATAAAATTAGAAAGAATTTTTTATGGACTGGCAAAAATATCTCTAAACCTTTCAAGTGTTTAGTAAATTGGAAGACAGTATGTCTAAGTAAATATGAGGGAGGATTGGGTGTGAAGGACCTCAAACTTTTTAACAATGCTCTCTTATCCAAATGGTTATGGAAATGTCTTGATAGAGACTCCTTAATTGGAACTTTCTTACATCATCTCTATATCAGGAAAGATTCTCAGTTGCAATCAACTTCCTGCAGTTCTTCATATTCTATGTTTTGGAATGATATCATATCAATCAAAGATTTATTTCTTCATCTTCTGCAATGGTCTCTTGGATCTGGTGATAAAATTAGATTTTGGGAGGATAAATGGACTGGTAGTAACACATTATCAAGTCTATATCCGACTTTGTATAAATTATCACTGTCTACAAATGTCAGTATTCGTTCTCAGGGTTTTTTCCATAATCATATATGGCGCTGGCATCCTCTTCTTAAGAGAAGCATCTCTGATTCTTCAACATATGCAAAGATTGATCTTATGAATCATATTGGCTTACACATTGTTACTAACAATGTTGACATACCCACCTGGTCCCTTACATCCAATGGGAGTTTCTCAGTTAAATCCCATTATTCTTTCCTTAACACCAGAGGAATATTATCTGCTTATTATAAAACTGTTTGGAATCCAGTAATGCCAAGTAAATTCCAATTCTTCACATGGCTTCTATCCAGAAACAGGTTGCATACAAAAGAAAATCTTATAAAGAAAGGATGGCAAGGGGATTCTACATGCATTCTATGTGGTATACATTTTGAATCTTGTGATCATTTGTTTTTTGAATGCAGTCTTACCAAATCAGTATGGAAACATTTCTGTGATTCTTACCTCCCTTTCATATGGCCAACATCTTTATATGAACTCCTCAAGGTTGTTGAATCTCTTCGTCACTCTGATGGGGTTTTATGGCGATCAATTTTCTCTGCAGTGTGTTGGAGCTTATGGACATCAAGAAATAAATCTATTTTTGAAAATTCTTTATTTTCTGCTACTTCTATCATCAACTCAGCAATTTTTAATTTACATGACTGGTCAGATTCTGGAAGAGGGAAGAAGGCACTCAAGCTAGCAGCGGTTTTAGAAGAAAGACCAATCTTGCGGAGCAACAGTATTTAGTTTGTCATATCAGTTTTTCTCTTAGCCTTTTATAATGTCTTTTGTACATATCAACATTATGATGTTCAAGTGTTAGTTTAAATTAGTCTATAGAAAATTTAATTTCTCCTGTCCAAATGTATGGCTGGCTTTGGTTCTCACTTATATCCATGTCAACGGTGAATGACGGCAAGGCCCACTCTTCATCTTCATGGATGTTTGTAAGAAGAAGGTCCTACATCCCTAGCAAGAGAAATTATTTTTTCTATCCACTAATCCTTATGGATACAGTTCGTATCCTTCTTTTGTAAACATACCTTTGATTTTAATGAACAGGGATCAACCCTTGTTTTTCTCTCAAAAAAAAAAAAAAGAACTAAGATAAAAAAATATTAAATACTTATAGGATTCCTTTTTTTTAATAAAAATGGTCATATTATCAATGTTTGTAACAAATAGCGCAATAATGTATTGATGGAGGCATTTCTTGTCAGGATACCTCAACTGAATATTGTTACGTCGGATAAAAAGGACCATATGACAATGTCTGCAGGAAAAGAGGCCAGCATCCAAATTGGAATTTTGAATGGTATAGCTTAAGGAAATATAAACAAACAGAGACAAGCCGCTAATATACCATCAACTTTGCATTTATCCAACTTATAGTATGTCAGATTGTTTTGGGAGAAAATCGATTTCTTCATTGATGAGTTCATTACAATTTTAAACGTTTACAACAAACTCAAAGAAATAGTCTTTTTATAAGACTTTCAACAAAAATTACAATTTTCTTTTAAACAAACGCAATGGATGTTTATCCTCTGCTGCTTGCGTGGGATCTTGGCCTGTGACGGGGACGTTGATATCCGTGGACTACCAAATGATCAGATCGATCTGGAGCTTCGTTGATTCGCGAATGAATCAAGAAACCGAAGCAATTATCTCGGCAACAACGAGATAATCACTCTTCTCGAGATCACCGTAACGTGGCAATCTCAAGGGAATGAACTGGGAACTGTAGATCTGACGAGCTCCACTTGTTTATGCTGACGAACTCGATACGATATTCAGCAGGGTTTCGCCGAGGCTTGAAAATTTTAGATCTGTGCAAATGAAGGCCCTAGGGCTGTATTTATAGACTTCAGGAGCCCTGTTTTCGGATAAGAATGAATAATTTATTCTTATCCTCAGTTGTAAACACTTTATCATGTTCTTGGATGATATTAGATCAGTTGAAACAAATCCCAAGTGGTTAACGGTCGAAAAACGGCTCAAAAACAGCAAAAATAGCTTTTTGGGGTCTGCGACACCCGCGGTGTCTCAGCCTTGGTCGAGACAGTCAGAGTGTCTCTGCTTGTTTCGCCTCTAACTCTCTCATATGACCTCCAAATGAAATGATTCAAGATGCATTGGAAAGCTAACAAAGATATATACAACTTTTACCTTTTAAGATTTTTCATATTCGAATCAAATCATGGCCAAAATCTCTATTCTATTCTGAGACACCAACACTATCTCGGAAATCTGAGGCAATTTGTATTATCTTCAGTATTTTGGCTTTATCTCTCTCATACGATCTCAAAATGTGTTGATCTAAGATGCGTTAGAAAGCTAACAAGGAGCTCTACAACTTTTGTATTTTAAGATTCTTTATTTGAAGCGAATAATGGTTAAAATAGATTTATATGATCCGAGACAATCCAACCGTCTCGGCCTTGGCCGAGACAGTGTAAGTGTCTCTCCGTTGTTTTGCTTCTAACTCTCTTATATAATCTTGGAATGAGTTGACCAAAGATGCGTTAGAAAGATATCAAGGAGATCTACAACTTTTTTTTTAATATTCTTCATATTTGAAGCAAATCATGGTCAAAACTGCTCTATAAAGTCCGAGATAGTCCAACTGTCTCGGCCTTGGCCGAGACAGTGCAAGTGTCTCTCTGCTGTTTTACCTCTAACTCTCTCAACCCATCTCGAAATGAGTTAATCCAAGATGCGTCTCAACCCATCTCGAAATGAGTTAATCCAAGATGCGTTGGAAATATAGAGGAGAAATCTACAATTTTCATCTTTTGAGCTTCTTCAGATTCAAAGCGAGACAGTCTCTACCAAGGCCAAGACACGTAGAGTATCTCCGCTAAGGCCCGGGGCATTGTTTTGTGCGTTCCGTCCGTTTCCGTCGTATCTTCGTCGTCCGAACTCAGAATTGTGGGATTCAAAGTGTGAAGGAAATCCAAAGAGAATATCTACAAGCTCCAGATAGTGACATTCATCGTCTTCTCTCTGTATCAAGCATCGTGCGGGAATCCGTGGGTAATTTTTGATGCCTAAAGATACCCCCTCTAAAGTGTTTCAGTCTCGTTTTTTTTATAGAAGAGCATGAAATACTTTGGATGTGATCGGTCCAACATTCAGTCAATGAGAAAGGACCTGTAGTTGGTTTCGATTCTTGACTTCTTCGATTTTCGGTCTATTTAATATTTTGACGAATAGCTAAAATTCCTCCGACGTTGCGTTTATCGTCTGGTCGTCGTCAAAGTCTCGAATCAAAATTTGTGAGTTGGTTTTGGCTCGTGTCATTGAGTTGACTTTGAACCGCGTATCTCCATCGCAACGCGTTGACCGACATTGACTCAGAGCTACGTGTTGACTGACATTGACTCAGAGCTACGCACTGACTAGCGTTGACCTTAGGGTTTCGTATCGATCAGCGTTGACTTGTGTTGACCTAGGGCTACATGTTGACCGGCGTTAACCTTAGGGTTTCGTATCGATCAGCGTTGACTTTCATCACAATGCATTGACAGGCATTAACCTAGGGCTACGCGTTGGCCGACGTTAACCTTAGGGTTTTGCATCGATCGGCGTTGACATAGTTTATACTCATACGTTTGCTGGAGTATACACAGTTTAAGCTCTTAAGCTATTGGATCAGGGCGGTCCCAAATGTTAGGCCTGCAGGACCAACTGTTAAACCTGATTCATCTGCATGAATAGATCTTATCCTGAAGTTGTCAGATCCTTAAGTCGCGAGACCAATTAATGGAACTGGTACATCAATGACTATCGTATTTATAAAATTTTTAGCAAATTCTCAGCCATCAACGGGTTTGATTAGCCTTTACCGACTACCATTTGAGTCGGGCTAGTATGCAGATTGTTCAAATCCGTTTCACACGTAACGTTGTGCTAAAAGAGTTAACTCTTTTAGTGCTACGATATTGAATACCTAGACTTCATTTTTCTCCCGTGAAAAGACTAAACGGTAACGTGTATTAGACGTAGACTTAGGATTTTTGATAAAACCTCAGCCTTCAACGGATTTGATGTGCCTTTACCTAATACCGTTTAAATCAGGCTTGCATGCGGATTGTTAAAGTCTGTTCTGCATGTGACGTTGTGCTAAGAGAGTTAACTCTCCTAGTGCTACGATATTAAATACGTAGATTTTGTCTTTCTCACGGGAATAGACTACCCGGAAATGCGTGTTAGGCGCTGACTTATCCCTATTTAAGCTTCGGGATAAAAGTCCCCGGACTTAGATTATGGTGTCTTCTTCAATCAGTAAAAGACTAAACCGGCAACGCGTGTTAGGCGCTGACTTATCTCTACTTAGGCTTCGGGATAAAAGTCTCCAGACTTAGATTCTGGTGTATTCTTTAATCGGTGAAAGACTAAACCGGTAACGCGTGTTAGGCGTTGACTTATCCCTACTTAGGATTCTGGATAAAAGTCTCCAGACTTGGATTATGGTATCTTCTTCAATCGGTGAAAGACTAAACCGATAACGTGTATTAGGCGTTGACTTATCCCTACTTAGGATTCGGGATAAAAGTCCATAGACTTAGATTCTGGTATCTTCTTCAATCGGTGAAAGACTAAACCGGTAACGCGTATTAGGCGCTAGCTTATCCCTTCTTAAGATTCGGGATAAAATTCCCCATGCGTATAAGGCGCGGATTTTGGGAGTTGAAAAGTAGTGTCTTCTTTTGTGGCAAAGATGAACTCGATGCTGAAGAGGAAGAATTTCGTATTCTATCTCCATTTGCAAAGAAAACTCAAAGTAGGATCTCTACTTCGAGAATCTGAAAAGTGAAACTAAAAGTGGGATCTCCACACTGAAAATCAAAAAGATTCGGATAATCCTAACTATCGGAAGGTTTGATTACCAAACTAAAGGTGAATTTCTCATTTATCGAGAGTGAATTGTTATTTTGGCCCTAATTGTAGGAAGGTTTGACCAAGCGGAAATTCAAGATGACACTAACTATAGGAAGGTTTGACCAAATGGGTGGTTTGAGCGATCCTAACTGTTTAAAGATTTGAATCGTTTAATTTGTCAACCTCTCATTCATAGAAAGAATCGAGAGGGGATTTTGATTGTATTCCTAATTGTTTAAAGGTTTGACCAAGTGAGAGTAAAAGTATAAATCACAGTGGGAGTGTTGACTTGTACGAATCACTTAGTGGGGGTTTTTGATGTCAAATGATAAGATATTAACACGAAGGGGATTTGATAATCGCAATAGACCATTCGAATTAAAATTTTCAGTGCTATGTCAGGACTTTAACAACAGGAGTTTAGTGTTTATCACTTTATTTATAATGACCGGGTTATCCCTAAGAATATTACATGTAACATTCTTCCGGAAACTTCCTATTACATGAATCATCTATACCTAGCTTTTTTTGTAAAACTGGATCTAACATTGTACTTAGTTGGATGACCGGGTTATCTTTAAGAATACCAGGCATGCCACTCTCTCCAGGAGCTTCCCGTGAAAAAAAGGAAACAGTTTAGACTCATATACCTGTTGGAGTATGCAGTGAGCAGTTTAACCTCATATACATATTGAAAAATTGAGAAGCAGTTTATACTCGTATACTCTTCGGAGTGTCGGAAGGAGCAGTTTATACTCTTATACTTGTCGGAGACATCATTTGGCTTAATTTAGCGTTATAACGCCAGCTTCAACCAATGTTTGGATGCTATTCTTGAGAGCGAAGCAAGCCTTGGTGGGATGAAGGATCCTCCTGTGATACGAACAGTACTTTACCTTCTCTCTCATTCTCTCTCCTTCTCTCTATACTTCTTAGTTTTTTTTTTCTCCAACAATAGAAGTATATATATAGGGAAATCAAAACCATATCTCTAGCCTAATTTCCTAATTAGAATAAGATTCAAACTCTTAATCATTATAAAACCCAAACTCCTAATCATGATAGATCTCTAGCCCTATCTAATTCTCATAAAGTTATACAAATAATTAAAAATACTATACTAACTTGGAATTTGAGTTGATACCCAACATATCCTCCCTCGACGAAAAATCTCCAAGTGTCTCAACGACTTCAGAAAAACTCACTCTCTTCACATTGTTCTTCACCTCTCCTTTATGGACAAGAGTCTGAGAAGAGTAATCTACACTATTAACGGATCGCCCATCTAAATAGCAAATACGGTTGCTATTCTTCCTCCCTCGCAAAATTAAATCACCATCTTTATACACTTTGCACCATTCTCCTTCACCCACATACTTGTACTCACGTGATGTCATCTCACCCAACGAAATTAAATTAGCACCACATGACACTGCAACAGACAATCATATGTTTCAGAAGGAGACGAAGAGGGAGAGGAGAAAGAGGGGGCAGGCGGGAGGTGCTAGTGAGGACGTGGGGTGGCGGGGGGATTTTTTTCGGGGGGGTGTAGGGTTAGGTTTTGTTTTTTTAACACAACCTAGACGGAATTTCCATCTAGGTTGCTAATAATTTTTTTTAAAAAAATATAAACCATCTAGTTTGGCATTCTAGACTAAAACTTTCGTCTAGAATGCCTCAAACTAGACGAAGCAACCTAGATGGAAATATTTTCCGTCTAGGTTGTTCCGTCTAGTTTGTTCATTTTTCTACTAGTGTTGAGGACAAAATAGATCTGATACACTTGATACTTTTCCTCTTGGTTGAGAACAAATGTTATTGTAGCTGCAAACATATGATTGTTATTAATTTTTCCTTTTATATGTACCTTCAATAGATATAGCTACATACTTTGTACTATAAACGTGATTATCATACCAATATAGAGAAAATAAATCCAAAATCGTATATATGCAAAAGCATTCGTTATTCAATCCTTGCTTCAATCTAATTTGTACATATTCTCACAGAATGAACAGACGTTAACATAGGGTCTAGATCCATACTGAATGCAGTGCAGTCACCAATTTAATCTTATTGCGACAACTAACGCACTAAAATACATACTTAAACTCTCAATAACAAGTTCAAATAAGATATATATAAAGCTCTAGTAGCAATTCCGACTAATTCTTCTTCTTCCTCTCAAGCATATCTCTAAACCAATAAGCCGACATTTTAGGGTACCTCTTGAGGTTCTCGAAATCGACGTACACTAAACCGAACCTTGAAGTGTACCCTTTCGTCCATTCGAAATTATCCAGCAACGACCAAGCGAAATAACCTATGACGTTCGCTCCATCATCCACTGCCCTCTTGAGCTCAGTTATGTAACTCTTGAAGTAGTTTATCCTTTTCGTGTCATGCAATCCACCAGGCAAAGTGATGTTACCAGGATCATCCATCCCTGTTAACGTGTAATTGTGAAAAGGTAAGGTTAATATTTTGGGGATCTCGATATATAAACTCCATGTTAAATGTTCTCTTGCTGCAAATAGACATTGTGAGTGAATTTTTTTTACTGTTTCACCTTAGGAAGTCTGTTTTCCACAAGAACAAAAAAAAAGTCTTTCTTTGAGGGTAAAAGTGTCAAAAAACTTCCTCAGGGGTCTGCATACAACAATAAAACTAATGAGGGTCTATCCGCAACTAGGCGATAATACAAGGGTCTACCTGTTATTAACCTTAAGATATTT